>NW_028263391.1:2884661-3197042 GCF_051168715.1 Poecilia mexicana | reverse complement strand
TTTATGCCAACTTATGTATTTTATTTTTTTGCTTTCCTTCTTTTCTAAAAAACAAATAATGAAAGAAAATATGATCAAATAATTGCTTTAATTTCAGTTATCCCTTCAGTGAGTTGTACGGCGGAGTATTAGCACCAACCTATGAGAAATTTTGCTCAATTTCAAGAATATAGTGATAAAAAAAACTTTTCAAATTTCAAGAAAAAGTTATTTTAATGAGAAACGTTTGGACAGTTATCAGGATCTGATGTGACCAACTCAGTTTGTGGTTCTTTGAAATGGACTCAGTTGTTTACAAAATGGTTTTAAAGTTCTGCTGCTCATAATAATTTGATGCTGACATGTTAAGAGATGAAGTATTTCTATTGATTATTATCTGTAAAACTTAAAAGTATAAGATGCTCAACATTCCTCATTTTAATTGTTACTTTTATAGTAGTTCTCATAAAATTACTGCTCTGTTCTCCTAATGTTATGGCTTTATCCTCGTAATTAAAAAAATAAAACTCTTAACCTGGCCCTAACAGTGTGTTATAGAGCTGGCCTGAAGTCAAAGTCCAAATAACCAGAAGCTGTAAAACATGCTTGTCAAACAAGATGGCGGCCCTGGCCGTGCTGACATCACTTTTAAATATGGAAACCCAAGGAGAGCATAGGTGGGGAAAAAATCCAGATTTTCCTAAAATTAAATCTTCAAAATCCAGTACTTTGGTAAACTGCTAAAATCGATTGATCGCCCAGCCCTAGACAGAAGATGACAGATAAACAGAGACTCCCAGCAGCAGTTTGCCTACCTGGTCACAGGCTGGGGAATGGACTGGGGGCTCACAGGGACCTGGACACCTTTCTCCCACTCCTGTCTCCATGGATCAGCCAAGACATAGTAATCCTCTGGATTCAGCTGGTACGAGTCGTGTAATTTCATAGCTGTGATGAAGTCTGTCCTAAAAACCTGCCAGACAGAAGGAGAATTATCACCTTGCATTTTAAAAACAGTTTTATCCAGCCCTGCTTTCCTCCTATAGACGCATTACAACATGACATCACGCCCCCCAGCTCCCTGTCAGAGGCCAAAAAGCTGATCGCCATCAACGATTATCATTGGTTATGTTGTCAACATAACGCGGTGAATCTTAAATGTATGTGTGATAGATAAAGGAAAAATTTTGTCTGAGGGCATCACAGTTCATCGGTCAGGAAAAAGTTTGAATAAAATTAAAAATAGCAAGGAAGAGGGAAGTAGATCAGTTATGCTAGCTTGACTTTGACAATTTTAACATGAAGATGTGCTGCAGAAATCAGTGTGTTTAGGTACAGTTAAAAAAGAAGGAAAGAAAAAAGTCGTATTCTCTGACAGACCATCAGTAGAGCAGATGTTTAAATTACTGTATTCAGACAATTTACTTACTAATAATCGCAACGTAAACATCGAGCCTGAAAACATGAAACTGAAACAGACTGAGTGTTATTTGTATGGTAAATGTTGCCACGATTTTTTCGTGTTGAATCTTGATGGAATTTAATCTCTGATCTATCGGCCACCTGAGCTGTCGACAGTCAGTTTCTATGGAAACGCATCTGTGTGTAGAATACGAGTGGTTTTCAGTTGTTCTTCTCTGCTTTTCTGCGTTATTTTCAATTTGTGGTGGTGTACTGCACTTTATTAATAACACCTAAATGTCCAGGTTTCATTTTGTTAACAATTGTTCTACCACAGCTGTGGACAGAAAATAAATGCATAGTCTTTTTGCCCTCCAGCATTATGCGCATGCATGAAATTTCCAGATGTAAGCAATAACATGCAACGTGTCTATAGTCCTCTGAGGTGTGACTATGTGAGCTGATTATAGTATTTAAAACTTGTTTATGTCTGCCTGTACCACTCTGAGCAAACCTAAAACCTCAAAACGGTTAAAAACTAAAGCCAAAGTGTTTGAATCCTGCGCTGTGTGGATTAACCAACCAGAACGCTGAAACGGGAGGAGCTATTGCTGTGCTTTAATCTAATTGGCTGGGGCTTGCAGGGAACTGACTACAGACTGTGGAGCAGATAACGGGAGAAATGTTTCCATGAGTGGGACCCTTCATCCCACTTATGGAAACCCTGGCCATACACCAGGACTCGCTAGACAATTACTATCTTAGATAGTGAGTCCTGGTGTATGGCCAGTAAAACCAGTGGAACAAAACAGAGTCTCATTTTACTGATGTTTCAATAAAGGGCATTAACAAACTATCCCATTTTGTCGAGTTACAACCACATATCTGTGGATTATTTTGGACCTTATGATAGAATTAGAATAAGTTATTAAAGTTTTTTACTAGTATAGGTCAGCAGATCAGCCAAGTTATAAAATGTAAATGGGTGCCTTTCACTGCACTGTGCCTGTCTACAGCAGCTGTGTCTGGTAGCTATTTATTCATTCTGTTTCCTAAATACTTTGAAGTTCAGCCACATTGGCTTTAGAGAATCCAGTGACTTTTTTAAAGCGTTAACAATGACTCAATAGGATTTAAGTCACATGATTATGCGTCATTCTAACACAGTGCAGAGGTTCCCAAACTTTTCCATGCTATCCATGCCAACAGCATTAGCTTTTGGGAGGAGCATTTGTTGTATTGTTTATCAATTATTGTGATCAGTTTCTCGTGTTAAGAATTTGAATTTATTGCTGTGTTGATAAATTCCAATTGATAAAAAAAGATAAGAATATATCTCTGTTCTATGAAAGCTTTAAAAAAATTTATTCAATTTAATACTATGATTTTAAAAAGTTTACTGTGATACAAATGACACTTTTTTTAAGTAACAGGCCTGATTTAAATGGAAATGTTTTCCAAAAGCAGTATTTGTGTTTGTAACACTATGCAGTCACAGGCATACGGTTACCTAAAAAAAGTAGTAAGAAATAGTTTATCATCAATTTCATTGTTATCACGATAGACCAAAAAGGCACTGTGATAAAATCCTAAGTCCATATCGCCCACCTACAGTGGGGAACCGCTTTGAAAACAGACAATGTTAGAAAGTATGTAACTTTTTAGAATGTTTTTTTTCTCACTTTTATTCACCATTCGATAATTATTAGTGAATAGTAAATATGTTCTGACTTTAGCTGGCTATGAGTTTGTAAGTATTTTTGCAGCAGAGTCCTCCTCAGCAGGCTGCCAGAAACTTGTTCATTTTGCGGTTGAAAAGCGAAGCAGCTTGATGAATTTGAAAGATGAGCATGACAAATAACATCTATAATCAGGATTTAAAACAGATTATATTTTATCATAACAAATTGTGATATATATATATATATATATATATATATATATATATATATATATATATATATATATATATATATATATATATATATATATATGTGTAAATTTATGTCTTACATTTCTTTCTAATCTTTCCTCCAGCTTTCTGAATCCTCCCTGCTGGAACTTTGAAAAACCCTGCTCTATTCTAAACCATGCTCCAGATGCATCTTCTCATTGACTCCTACCATCTTCCTGTACAGCATCATGGTGTCACTGTGTGGACGGTGTGCTCATGGAGGATAAGCAGTCCAAGTGTTTGTGCATTTAATTTCTATTTTGCTTTTGTCTGAGCAAAACAACTTCTTTCACATTTGTTGTGCAAACATGACTTCAACAATGGTTTCTTTGGAAAGATTTTTCCACTCTTTCTGCAGATTTCAAGCAGTTATTCATTACTTTTGTTGGTTTATTCCATAAAATACAATGAAATGTATGAATGTGAAAAGGCCCTGTTGGTTTGCTGCAACATGACCGAGCTGTCTTACCTCTGAGGGTTTCTGCCCGGTTCCCCTCCGGTGCTGCGATGAGTGCTGAGACCAGCAGGTAGAATTACCTGAAACATAACAAGGGTTTATTGGGTTGGAGGTTTTTCTGTTTGGAAAGCGTCTGGATTTCCTCCAGGACGGATCGAAGATGAGCCTCAGCGTCTGTTTGAGCAGCCAAAACACTTCAACTGATATCGCTGTTCTCAATTTGATCTCAACAACACTGATCTCTACGTTTGAACTTAAAAGACATGAGAGCGAAGAAAGCACTCTGATCAGTTGCAAACTGTTACAAATTATTCTGTATTCTCTGATAACAGAGGTAAATTGGTTTCCCTAACACAGCTAACAATAGAATAATAATAGAAAAAAAATCACAAGGTGTTGAACTGATTCACTGGAGCCTGCCTGCCTGCCTGCCTGACCTGCCAGGATGTCTTTAAAGGTCCAAACACGTGTCCTGTTCCTAGTCTGTCTCCTGCGTCTCACGCGGACGTTGTCCCTTCGCTTTGTTTTTACCAGTGTCCATTTCTTGTCCCTCTTTCTCTTTCTTTTCTTACATCCTGAATACGGAGTACAGACTTACTCTGACAGAAACATTCAAACCAGTAAAGTGGGTCCAAGATCAACAATGTAAAGGATACTTATGCCATTTCTGAAAGCTTAAGCAGAGGAAAACATGCACCAGCTGACAGATTCAGAATTACTGCAGCTCTTATGTGACTGTGGGTTCAGTAGAAATGTGTGTGTTCATGTGATGAGCCATGAGAGAGTTATGGCATAATGGATGTTTTTTGTGTGTGTGTAAATACCAGTTTCACATCGTTTACACAGAACACACCCAGGTGCTAAAAGTATATAATCTATTCTTTTATGGTTGTAACATTACATAGAAACGCATATGGAAGACGAGAAAACATGCATGAATGCATTAATCAATTAATCGCATGATGAATTAAAATGAGCCACATCATTTCCATTCTGATAATGAATATTATAACGTAACGCCTAATAGTCTATGCCTTAAACTGAGACTGATAAGAGGTAAAGTTTTAAGGATTTTTAAGACTCCAATGCTTGCTATGCAAGTGCTTTACTATTGTAAACATGCTATCTTCACTTACAGAAGAGGGAATAACTGCAAAGTACTAAATAATAATAATAAAAATTTGCACAAATGTACTTTTGAGCGAACAGCTGACACTGAGATGCAAAAGACAGCAGAACTGTAGCAGCTCTGTTCAGGTGATTCAGAGGAGGCAGGTTTTCTTACTTCCATTATCCGAGTCATCGCTGCTGCTGGGGTGTCTGCTTCTCTTCATGGTCTTCTGTCTGTGGAGCTCCGGCATCAGGACTCTGCACACAAAACCCACCATGTTAAGCTACAACAACACAGAGGACACTAAATAACACTTTCAAAATCTGAACAGACAAAAATCTGAAAAATTAAATATCCGTAAAAGCAACAAATATTTAAATTAAACACTTAAGGAGCAAATATTAGCAATGCAAAAGGGACCTGCATGCTGTTAGTACTCAACTAGGCTCCACGTCTGCGTTAGTTTTCAATGGATAGTAAGTGATATTACGCAACATTGCAAGGCATCAAAATGTCAACAACTGGATGCTTCCAGAAGCCTCGCAGAGGAGTTCCAGCAGCGCTAACGCCACCCCTCGGTGTATAATCACACTTCTACTTACTGAAGGTAGACATTTTAACATAGGAACGTAAAATGGGGCGACACTAAAAACAAGCATCACATGTTTCCTTGGAGATTATACGGCGTCACGAATGTTTACACACCAAGGTAACTTTCCACACGTTTCCCCGCGCGACATAAACAGCGCAGCGCCGCACTGGGTTATGAACCCAACGTAACGTCACATAGTCGGTAAAAAACAAAAATCACCATTGACTCATATGGCCCGAAAGGTGGAAAAATACCAGGGGGGGTTGCCCAGCGAGGAAAGGTGCTAACCCTAAATTAGCATGCTAGGCTACAGAAGCTAGCTCCGGTTTGTGTGACGCCCCTTCGTCCCTGCACGCACGCAGCACAACCGATGCTGAAGTTGGCCTCCGATTCGGAGACTCTGGTCTAAAGCGCTTCATTTAAAACCTCTAGATTAAAATCTGATTCGATACAGTTCAGAATCTAAAACATCTAGGATGATCAAACTTGAACTATCATTACATGATAAAAATTGTAAATATACAATTTGTGAAATATGAAAACAGAGAGTCTATCTCAGATACAAACCGCCTCAGGAGGAGATTCTCCCTGCCCACAGCCATCACCATCTGTATCTCTGAAGAATCTTGAATTAATTTGAGTTACAACAACAATTAGTTTCCCTTTTGGATCAATGAAATATTTTTGAATTTGCATTGAAAACTACACTACTTACAAACACCAAACAGGAGCACAATTCTGCACGCTCCATAAAATGCAGCTTGTGATCTTTCAAACCTTCACTTCGTGTGGAAAATTTAAAAAAGGCTCTTGTTTGTTTGTTTGCTTGAGAACACATCAGAATGGTTTCATCTGAACTACATTGTAAACATTTAACCAGGACAGAAAAATAATCCACACAATTTACAGATTCAATAAAATATTTTGGGGAATTTAAGAAGTCACATTTTAATTTGTCAAAATTTTTTTTTAAAAATTAATAGGCGTTTTTCTGTGGCTTCACAGGCTCATCAGTAACACTTAGCTATTAATTACTCTATAAAAATTAAGGAAAAGATAAAATACAATTTTTTAGGAACCTTTATTTTAAAAAATGGAACCCTAACAAAAGTTTTTCAATATTTAACCACCTTAAATTGGGTCCTGCTTAAAATGAAATTAATGATAAGTAATTTAATTAGTTCTATAAAGTAGTGGCTGTGATTTGTGGTTTTAAGACATTTCAGCTCAGCCACTGACTAACACTGAAACCAAAAATATTTTATAGCATCTATCATTACCAACATTGGGATAGAATAACTATCCAGGAGGTCTAAGAGAAAATAGAAACAAAAAGCACTCCAAAAATGACTAATTCCCTGTTTTCACAAATTTAATAAAGGTTATACGAGTTTGAACATTAACTATTCTGAGTATTTCAGGACTCCAGTGTATCCTGGTTTGATAAACCCATCAGAATAATCCTTTAGTAAAGTGCAGAATATAAAGATTCGAACCGGATGCTAGCTTCAGTTCTGTGATGGTGCCAATGTAACTGGCAGCTACATATAGTAAACATCTGCGTTCTACTTGGTATAACTTCATCTGGCATGCGAAGAGAACATTTGTGAACATTAATACTATTATGGGGGTCACTTTTACGCCATCCACATGTGTTAGTTTTAAGCGGAAAATAAATACTGTCGAATACCAGCTTGGTTGCTTTTTCCCCATACCGTTATGCAACATAAGGGCCCACCCACACCCGGTGCATCAAGTGGAAATATCTTTAGGCTTACTATGTTTTTCTAATTAAATGCATACACAGTGAGTTAAACTATATCATAATCTACATATGACATACAACAAACCGCTTCTAATTACGAACGTTTTCAAGAGCGAAAACAAAATTCAGCTGGTGCTGCGTGTTAGCAACCGAAGCTAGCTCGTTAGCAGGAGGCTAACAAACGTCAGTTCCAACGCTGTTAGCAGCCAGCCACTGCCACTAGCATAGCTTCCACGGTGCCCCTCATTAAAAAACAAAAACAAGCCTCCTATCCGTCAAAGGTTAGGGGTCAAACTTGCACTCAAACATGTTTCTCTAAAGTTAAAATGTGCATATGAATTATGGGTATTCGTTAAAGTAAAGCCAGGGTTTCGTTATTTGTGTGGTTATAAAAGCGGGTTACAGTAAGGTGTGTTTATCGAAGATGAACTGGCTGAGGTTAATCTTTGGCGCCATTTTAAATGACGACGTCGCGTTTTCCTAGCGGACTGCTCATGCGACCATAACAGAAATATAAACTCAGCTAAATGCCCCGATATAAACATGTTTAACAAATGCACGCAGGTTGATATAGTTTACAAAAATAGCACGGTACATACAGAACACGTCCGAGGGATGCAAGCCGGTGTTTGAGTTTGATGTGAAGCGCAGTTTTTGCCTTGAGTTCCGCTTGACCCGCATTCCACATACACAAACACAGAGCAGCGGCGCCCGGGGAGGAGGTTACCCAGCACGGGCTGCAGGAGGGCATGTTCACCGCATGATGGCAGCAGAATCCCTTGAACCACTCTCAATCCATCAGATTTCAGGATTAACTCAGGTAATCAACTCCTTAAATTTTAACCCCCGATTCACAGTGAATCGGGGGTTAAATATTTTAAAGCCCTCATCTGCCGAATCCTGATGTAGTGTGGATACATTTAATTTGAGCATTATTCTTTCATATGTGTGTGTGTATGACACTTATTTTTTGCGTAACACAGATCTATCCTTATATGGCAAGCATCTCAATTAAAGGGAGAGACCACAAATCAAAAACACAAGAACCTCTCACAATGTCATATGTATAGCCAGAATAACAGAACAGTTCACATGATTTAGTTCACTTGATTGAAGATTTTCAGCTCATTTCCAGAACTAGAAGTAATTCATGTTAACTCCAAATGTTTTCACGCTGAACTATGAACATGAAGTGGTTTATTTCAAGCTGGCTGAACTGAACTAATACGTTATTGTTAAAGATGAACTGGCAAAACAGGCAATAATTTACTAAGTTCACAACAGAAACTTCATACGACAGCTATAAACTGTGAAATGAGATCCATTACTGATTCAAATAATTAGACAAAATTATAAGCATATAAATTACTAAACTATGAAGAAATTGAAAATAAAACAATGTTTTTGAGTACCATAATATAGAAAACTAAGACAGAATACATAGAGACAGTCACCACAGGATTGTTAACACTTTTCTTTTTAATTAAACCAAAATTATAAAGGGAAATTTACAATGTATATCACAGCTTTCTTTCATTTCTAGAGGAGCAACTGCAGGACAGAAACAGTTTTGGAGTACAATATGCTGATGTAGAACGGACAATATTTGTGACCCATCTGTTGATTTTTCTAATGCAGACTCGAACCACTGATACACAAACTGAATTCATCTCCACTCCTGAAATGTTTTATAACCTTCTATTCAACATGAACACCCATCTGCAGCTATTTTGAAGCCGAGCCACTGTAGACAGTCTTTAAACGTAGGTAAGTTTGTTCAGTCATTTAAGGATTTGCACCACATTTTACAAAGCAGCACCAGGATAAAGGGACCAAACAGCTGAGTAGAACCAGAAATGCACCACCAAGAGGCTGGTAAACAGTGTCACAGTGATGAATAATCGGAAATTATTTTCTGAACAAACAATCGACTATATGAGGAACTTGATTAATGTGCAGATTAAGAAGGAGCCAGGCAGCATCACAGTGAACAGGAAGTGGATCACAGAATGTGAGAAGGTTGAACTATGACCCAAATCCAAGAGCTGAGTGAACAAGATTTCTTTTGACAAAGGTTCAAGTTTTACGTTTGTGTCTCCTAACCCCCAACAAAACATCTCATTATTTTAAATCAAGATTTTAAATCAGTGCTCTCATCATTTCCCTGTCGGGACACGCGGAGTGCTTTCGTGCTCATCTGACGGCCAAGATGGCATCGTAGGACTTCCCGGTCCGGCAGACTTGGACGTTGCAGAAGCCCGACTTGTTGAGCATGTGAGTGTATTCGGACGGGGTGCGCTCCCTGCCCTGCGTCTGCACCAGCATGTTGAGGGAGAAGATCTGCGCCATAATGGGCCCTCGTCTGTTTTCAAACAGCAGCGCCTCCACCAGCAGGACGCCCCCACCTGGTGGGAGGACAACAAAACGCACTGAGTTGATCACAACTGTTCTATTTAAATGACACCAGACTTATGTAACTCGTGTTATTGGTACTGTGAACCGATTGTAGTTTTCTGGCCGACCATCGATATTTTAAAGCCCTCATCTGCCGACTCCGATTCAAGCAGATATACTTTTTTTTTTTAACTCAGAAGTTGCAAAATATAGCACTAAAGTCTCTAAATTGGCAACATTGTTACCCACACATGTGCAGCAGTGTTAAATATTGACCGATCTCCCAAAATTAAGAAAATCAGAGACGATTTATCGGCCAGCCAATGTATGGGGATGCCCTTAGTTACGGGGGAACTCACCCGGCTTACAAGTCTCATAGATCTTCTTCAGCAGCGCCAGGCACTTCTCTTCAGGCCAGTCATGAATGACTCTGGCCAACACATACAAGTCTGCACCAGGAATTTCATCGCTGAAGAAATCTCCTGCATGCAGAGAAGGGAACAAATCAAAGCAGATTATTAGTTCTGCTTTTCTCTTTTCTTCCTTCTTTAGTATGTCTTGTACAGTTACACAAAATGTATTTTGTCACCAAATATTTCTGACTGGACATACTATAAAAACCATCCAGAACATGTTAACATTGTAACATATTGTATGTGTTGCATATTTTTTTCACATATTTTCTGCTAGTTTGTGTCACTTAGGTGTTTTTTTACAGCCTTAAGAAAAAAAGAGAAAAAGAAGGGAAGAAGATGGAGACCACATCTTCTAGAATATTCTCAGCTTCCCCAGGTAAGAGTAATAAGTTGAGTTTCTGTAATACAATTATTAAGGTTTATTTAGTCTTGACGGTTTTCTTGTGCTATGACACAGCAGTACAGTAAAGCATATATTTGCCATTAAAATAAGCACAAGTTAGCTAGCTAAGTTTTGTTTAGCTTAGGATGGACAATCCATTCTAGCTAGTTAGCTAACTTTCAACTAGCTAGCTAGGGTGGATCTAGAATTTTCTAAACTGGTTTTTGGATTAGTGTGGGGTTCACTTTAGCTGTCTTTCTCAATTTCAAAATCCATTTTATAAAGTACTATTTTAAATATTTGGCTTCCAAGATGTTTTTGTCTACCACACATTCCTATTCATGTCTCAGGAAACTTTTATTTAAATGCATTGCTTATGTTGAGATATTATATGCTATGTTAAAAAAAATATATATATAGTAGATAAAAAAATAAAAATAAAATTGAACACTTCAACCCAGAGAGTGTTAAAGGGTCAATAATGATCAATAATCTGCTTTACCTGATTGAAATGTAACGCCACTGTCCTCCTGTTTGAAATGTTTCTGAGCCGCTTCCACCACCTGCGGCAGGTCAAACACGGTGACGGACGAGGCGGGATACGCTCTCGCCATTTCATTGGCCAGAGCACCAGTGCAACCTGGGAGTTTTTGAAGACACAGCACAGATTTTTACAGCCACCTACAATGCAGCAGGCGGTGAGAGTGGACGGCCATGGGTCCTCACCTCCCAGATCAACAACCTTCTGGAAGCGAGAGAGGTCGAACGCCGTCACAACGTCGTGTCCGTCCAGAACCCAGTGACAGCTCATGATCCCCATGAATTTCAGCATCTCCTCCTCAGACCTGGGAGGGAGTCATTCTATAGTTACCAACAAACTGGTACCTGGTAAACCAGTGAAGCATTTTAAGCAATCAGATGAGCACCAACCTGTAAATAGCTTGGAAAAAGTGGCCAGATGGAAGACCAAAGGTCTTTTCGTACTGGTTCCTCCCCTCCCTGCAGAACATGAAGCTTGAATGCGTTTCATTCTCCCTGGCTCGCAAAAGTATTCACACCCCATGAACTTTTTCACATTTTGTCAGTCTACAACCACATGCTTTAATTTAAACCCAATTCTTCCCAAAATAAAGGTTTGGAACCCAGTGGGGGTCAGGAGTCAACAAGTATGGGCTCTATTCAATTTGCTTTTTGCAACTAAGTAAAATGTATTGTCAAGTAGATTTAGCATTAAACATTGGATACAAATTTATAAAATAGATTAGCTGTTAAGGAGGTTATTGTATACATGAGTGTTTTTGGTTTTTGATTCTGTTTTATCATGTTATCCATGAAATCAGTTGCCCTAGATTTCTGTTTTATTAAATAACCAATTTGTCCTGATAACAAATTTTACTAGACAATATATTTTCCTTTCAATTATTACGATAAGCAATAATATTGTTAATTTGAGACCACTTTCAAGTAATATTTTGATAATGCCATAGTATTGTAACGTCGCCCTTTCAAAGAGCAAAAAATTAAAGTTTTGTAATAATTTAAAAAAAACACCACTTAGCACTGGAGCTGGAATATATTTTAAACATCCAAAATAACGAACAGCAAAAAAAAAAGAAAAGAAAATCAATAAAACCAATAAATAAAATAAATATAAAACACACACAAACAAATCTATAATTACAATGGATTATGATGTCTCTGTAAAGAAAATTACTCTTATCATGAGAATGGAAATGATCGAGCTCTTTTTAATGTATCATGCGCAACACTTTTCAGATTTTTATTTGTAGATTTCCTTTCATTTAATTTATCTAACATCCCAATAAAACAGAATAAAGTTTGTGGCTGAGCCAAGACAAAATGCGTGAAACTGCATGTGACAGGAATTCTTTTGCCTGGTTTTCCCTTCTCCTGCTCTCACAGATGCTTATGTGACGCAGCAGCGGCCCACTGACCTGATGGCGTCCACCAGGTTGTTCCACAGCGGGTAGACGGTCTGGGAGCGGTAGATGATCATATCGTGAAGAGATTTGGCGCTGCCTTTGGCCAGGTAAAGGTTAGCTACGTCTGTGCTGCTGTACAGAGCTGGGTTAACACACAAAGTCACACAGAAAGTTCCAGACCTGCTGCTGAACAGAACCAAACTCAGACGGAGAGTCAAGCTAAAGCTCAGCATGTTTACAGCAGGCTAAAATTTTGTTTTTCACTTTGAGAATGAAACCATAATATTAGAAGAAATAAGAAACATTGTATTAACCAGAATAAAGTTATAATAAAATGAAAATGAGGACATAATATTACCAGAATAAAGTTATAATATTACTTATTATAATAAAAAAAATATATCATGTTTTAAATATCGGCATCAAATTATTATCAGTGACTTTGAAACGATTACGCAAATGACTTTGTCTATTTTAAATATAATAATAGTGACATTAAAATTAAGTTGTCGGTTATTGGAGGTCTTCCCGTTCCTCACCCGTCCCTTGGGCCATCTCCACCTCCAGGATCTCGATGCCCACCAGGGCGTCCAGCAGCCGCTCCATCCCGTCCATGCTGGTGCCCAGTTCCTGCGCCACGTGTTGAGCACTCAGGGCGTCCTGGGACTTCAGCAGGAGGTCGAAGACGCCGAGCTCACAGGCTGAGAATATCATCTGAGGTCACAGACGTAGAGTTCACATCACCTTTTTGTTGCTTCATGTTCAGGAATACAACCAAGTATTTACCTTTCCTCTCAGCCAGTTACGGTTACCGAAAACACTCGATACCGAAAAAGTGATGAGGGATTTATTCTTAGATTTCTATTTATAGCATCCTTCAGATTCAGTCTTTGTTCATCTTTTTCTAAACAGTAGTTTCCAGACCTGGTGGAACTGAGTCACACAGCAAAGTAGATCAAAAGTATCAGATAAAAAAAAAAAATCATCCAATAAAAGTAAAACTCCTAGGCAGTGCCACAGATGAGACACTATGGTTTAAACAAATCAGCAATATCATTACTGAAATGGGTAGAGGTTCAGCAACGTTGTGGGAAAAATAACCGATGACTTTCCATTAAAGATGGATTAAAAATACTCACTACTTGTGTTTTTCAGAAATATTGTTTATAAAAGAATATCTGCGATATTATTTCTAAATATAAATCAGAGTTTCTGTTTGTGTGTTATCAGCCTGGAGGGTAACCAGGCTTTACTTCCCCCCACACCCCACCAGGCTAAGTGTTGTTTGTTTATTTTAAACAGAGTTTTTTTTTATACATCAATAACAGTGACAGTAAGGACGAATTAAGCTAGGTTTGTAGCTGAATGAGTGAACTGGGTGCTCAGGGTGGGGGGTGCACCAATTGCGCCGTCCCTGCGCCTGCCCGTTAGCCTCACATGCTGTCATTTCTACATAATATTTCCTCCAAATTATTGTCACTTTTTACATTTTTTTTAACACAAAAACATGGTGGGCTGCCCAACAGCGCCCCCTACCACTAGGCGTAGCAAGTGTTCTGGGGGAAACCCTGTATTGTTTAGCCGAAAGACACATTGACATTTGACGAAGCATGCTACAAAAATGGGATGCATTTTGCCAAAAAGTTAGAACTCGCACAAAAAAGAACTGTTCCATGGTGCGCAACTCTGGAATTTAAAGCCAACTGGTATTATATATAACTATAGTAATGATGTGAAACTACAGATAAAACAATGACTTTAGTAATCTGTAAACAATGCAAGTTCCTGGTTGTGAACTGATTAAATGACACTATAGTTTAGCCTAAAATTACATATATTCTGCCATGTTGTCATTTTTTATTGTTGCCATTCTTTTCCCTGTTGAACTTCTAAACACTGTGTAAGAACAGCGGCAGCATTCCTGCAGCTAAATCCTAAACGGACCCTAAATAAACTAAACTAAACGCACCTTTTTAGCTCTAACCACAAGTCTTCTATTAGACTGAGGTCAAACGATTGAGCTGGACACTACAACCTGTTGACTTTGTTGACCTTAAGTCTGTTTATAACTAATCTGGTAGTGGTTAGGGTAATTGATCAGTCAGTAGACTCAATTGCGCACAAACTTTAACATCCTATCCAGAGGAAGTTACAGCATCCCTCCAAAAAGGATGCAGCTCCCCCCCCTCCAGCCCAGATGCTGCCCTGGGCAGTTGCCCATGTCGCCTGTACCAGAAACTGCCACTGATCCTGGCTAATGTTTCCCTTTTTTTCTCTCCAATGTTTTTTATTTTTATTTTTTAAGTTTTTATGATTTCTTCCTCAGTGAATGGCTGTTTAGTCCAGTCTTACAGAATGTTTCTCTGAAGATGCTGGAACCTTTACCAGCCTCAGGTGGTCTATGCATGATCTATTTTAATTTAACTTTAAGGTTCTTTATGTTAATATTTGCCCAGTGGAATAAAAACGTAAAACATCATGCATTGTAAATAAAGTGTCTGAAAATGTCTGAGTGCTCTGATTGCAGCACATCGAACGGTGACGTGTTTACCCATCACGCTGTGATTTTACCTTTGACACCCTGAAGCCGTTGAAATACTCCAGAAGTTTGAATGGGTAGTCCAGTTCACTCTGAGAGAGATGTTCTGCCATTGCTGCCCTAATGAAGGAGAGACACACAAAGACTGTCTGTCTACCCGGGGGGAAGCAGGAGAAACAAAAAAAAAAACAACACACACACACACACACACACACACACACACACACACACACACACACACACACACACACACACACACACACACACATATGCACAAAACAAACCACACTAATCATTATTATTTATCACTTACCAAAAGAAATTTCCCAAGCTGACGTTATTTTGAGGGGAAAATTGTAGCCGCTGTTATCATAGAATAATAATCAAGTCCCGTAGTTTGGCTGAAAACGGGCAAGATGTCGGAGCTGGTGCAGCAGCCGGGAGGAAACAGGTGGCGAGTAAATAATTAGAGATGGAGGAGAGTCATTCCTGCTCCGGAGCCTGCTGAAAGTTACCCAGAAAGCCGCGTTGGCTTTATAAAGCGGTGATGGTCGACGTGCTTTGGTTAGAAGTCGAACACGGACTCCCATAGTCAGTGCAGTGCCGGGTTTAACCGGAGCAGAGGGGAGGGCGCTGTGGAGCTGTGGTTGGTGATTAAGCTATGACCTCTCAGAACTACTTTTTTTGTTGAGAAAGGACGAATCAGTGTATGGAATCCCCAAAGAGCCAAAAAAAAAAAAATTAACCATATTTACACACAAATAAATTCAAATTTAAACTGCAAACAGATAAAAACATTGAATATTCACAATTTCTAGAAATATACCATCTACCCTGACAAAAAATAAAAATGTTGCTGATGCTTTTAAAAAGTCAGAAACAATTTTTGGAAACACCTAGTAATCTTCTCTTTTTTTCCCAGTATGATAATAAATACAGTCTTTTTCTACAGTCTTTTTTTCTAATTAGAAAAAAAAACCATTGACAATAGAAGTGTGAATATTTAATATTTTCCTTAAACTTTGAGTATTATACTCACACTTATTATTTTCATTTCTTTAGTTACAAATTCAATCTATTTGGTTTCACAATCCTCCTCTACGAGTTGTAGGATTAGGTGAAAGTTTAGAAAGATTCTGTCGTTGAGATTATTCAGAATTTGGCTCAACTTGTGCAGGAAAATCATCTTTTGCTTCTGGCTCTGTTGAAAGTACCATGGCAACCAGATGGCGACGATTTCGCCTAAAAGACCCACGATGCGGTTGGAGTAGAATGATGGATAATCGGCGCTCCACTCGCTCCTGTTGTCTGCGGAGAACTCTTGGTCTGTAGAGCAAGCCAAACATCTCTGCATCTTTTATCTTTATCTCCTTTTGTTTTTGAGCAATAATTTTACTGTTAGGAACAGAGCTGTTAGACAGTGTAAAAAAACATATGTAATCTGTATGGCATTGGCAAATATCGGTTATCTGTCCAAATTTTCATATTGGTGCATTCCTAATAGGTTGTAAAACCGTTGTTGAGAAGCAGCCCAAATGCAATAGCTAAATAACTAATATAACTTTCCAATTAATATTAAATGTTTAATGATGGATAACTGAGACTAAAACAAATAGACTTACATATATTTCCAATTTGTGAAACATTCAGAATAGGAGACCAAGCAACACGTCTTCCAGTTAATGGCTGTTTATTGTGGCGCAAGTTACTTCACATAACAGGATCATAACTATCATGATCTGGCTTTCCTATGTTGTAGTTTAGCTTTTGAAGAATTTAAATCCTTATAGATGTAATTTATTCTGCTGAAAACCAAATTTGCCATCCTAAGCAGCTAAACGGAAACAGAAGTTAGCGTCTTATGTTACTAATTAATAGCAAGGCTATCTTGAAGGTGCTCAAGTGGAAAGAAAGGACAGACACCTTGACTTGAAATGCTGGCTACCTTAAACATCATATACCGATGTTTACTAATGTTCAACACTCTGCAGGTTAGTTTCTCCAACAATCTAATTGGCAACAATAGAACTGAATATGGCCATAATAAGAATCGTCAATATTTTTGCAGGCAGCCACTGTGATATGTGACAGAAATTATTAAAAAGTTAGAACTGGTAATATCCTGATAGTCTTTGTCATATTATTTACATGCTGCTGATATTATTTACACATTAAAATACTTTGATCACTTCATAGTTTCTACACTCAAATGTGGAGAATACAACTTAATCTACATGCCCCACTTTATCTGAGCAGAACTTCATAAAAGTTTTTGTTTTTTTAGTAGCGTATGAATTGTAATGTTACCCAGCTCATTTAGCTTTATTCGTGTATTTAAATTAAATGTTTACTAGACAAATGAACTTGTCTCCTGTATTTGCAATAAAAAAAGACAAGTCAAATAGAAAATATCAGGTGTCATTAACCTATAGTCAGTATAACAACTGTCTTGATATACTACTATTATTATTAGAAACGTATGAATTTAGTTTGTTTCCTAATTTAATCTAAGAGCTACATTTTAAGCATGTCGCTCTAGACAAGAAGCCATTTTTTTTTTTTGCAATGCAATTTTAACAATAATGGCTTGTGGGTACAAGAAAACCTCAAGTTCTGTGTGTCAGGGAACTAAAATATCACATTAGACCAGGTGCTGGTGTACCTTTTCCAATCACACATCTTCTTTCCACTCAATTTTCTGTTAATATGCTTGGATGCAGAACTCTGTGAACCAGCTTCATCAGCAGTGACCTTTTGCAGCTCCCCCTCCTTGTGAAAGATGTCAATGAAATCCATCCAATCTGCAGTCTTCCTCTTGATCATGTAGCCGACTGACCCGTAGTGAGAGACCGTTTAAAGGGTCAGGAAACCTTTGCAGGTTTTGAGTTAATTTTCTAATTATGGTGTCACACTGTGACTTTCCATTGATGACTTCTGTATTCTAATTTTTTGACTCTGAATTTAGGGCTTTCATTATCTGTAAGCCATGATCATCAAAATAAAGAATAAAACTCTGTGATGCTTTCTAAGATGACTGGCAAGAAATATTGCACTTTTACAAATATAAATTTTTTTCAGATATACTAATACATACTGATGCAACTAAAGCAACATGCATTTTTTTTAAAAATTTCTTTTGGAACCTCTCAGTTGAGCCTCAGACATGATGAATATTTTTTGCATTATTAGTCTTTCTGCCTGAATAATCAGCAACCTGTCCAGCTCTACCACCCACTGGTTTACTGGAAATGAGGTCAAAGGTTCATCAGTGCTTCCCATTATGAATAATTGATTGTTTAATCAGCTTTTTTTATTTTAGGGTAAAAAATAATCACATTTATTAAATATTTTTTCACAGTTTTTTTTTGTGCTGGGAATACTTTGTCTGATCCAGCCCCACCAGTGACTCCCAACTCTAAGAAAAAAAAAAAAAAAATCATTTTTATGACACTAGTAGCCTTCATTCAACAGTAGCTTGAGAGACAGAAGGGTAGTAAGAGAAAAAAAGAGATGCAGAATGTATTTATTTAGATTTGTTTTTTTCTCGTCATTCCATTGAAAACTAGTGGATTTTTTTCCCTTGGCTATATTCTGTGCATGCATCTTCAAATTCTTCCCATAGAATAAAATATTTTCGTCCTCTTTTTGCAAAGGTTTTTACCTTTTTCTTTATTTTAAAACCTAAAAATAGAAATAAAACAGTGTTACTTTAAAGAGAACATTAACTGGAGCCCTGCCCCTAATCATTCTTCAAAATTATTGAACAAGTAATTCATTATTGACCTGAATATTGTCATTTTAACCAAGGTAATTTAAACCATCTTTATTTCCCTTTCCGTTTTTATTTCAAATTTATCTTTTAAAATTTATCCTAAAACATATGACATCATCTACAAAGTTTATCTACTGAGTGTACACCAGATGGTACGGCCGCTAAAATATTTTCATCCCTAAAAGGGTTTCTGTAGGTGGTTTAAAATTAATTTAAGCCATTATAAATCAAATTTCAGACCTGTATCATGCAGAAAAGTACAAAAGAAAATGCTATATTTTATAAAATAGCAATGCCAGGTGTTTTGCCACAGAATGAAAGTAGCATCATATGGGTTGGCAGCAGAAATGAACAAATAGCAACGTTGTCCAGACAACTGGTGATAAAAATATTTACCCACAATAGATGCAAAAACGCTAGCTAGCAAGCAAAGGAGCTAGTTAGCACCTTGAGTCACATAACGCATTGAAGATGCACGCAACCCAAACCTTCACCTGACAGAAATGCCCTGCGAGAAAAATTAACTACATAGAATATTCAACACAAAATAAAAGTTAAGACGTGTGAGGCTGTGATTAACGCATTTAAGGCTAACTTACTTTTTTTTCTTTCCCCTACTGAATTTAAAACCTTTTAAGGACGCGGACACATCCTCCCCAAGTAACCCTCTTACAAAGCAAATAAGGAGCAAAAATTTTCCATTATTAACCAAATTGATTTATTATGCATGAACAAATCGCTTCCTGCTTCTTTCACACGAACACACACACACACACACACACACACACACACACACACACACACACACACACACACACACACACACACACACGCGCGCCTGACATTTAAATACATGTGGTGAAACCTCGGCATAGCTGACTTTGATGTTGCACATGCTTTTAATAAACGATACGATATATTTACAGGATAAGCAATGTCTACGAACAAAACTCGCAAGAACAGCTCCCGGTCCAATCCTGCAGCATTTTTGCAACACCTTTAGAATCACTTGATTTATTTTTGGAAAAAAATTCACCCATATTCAAAATGAACTACAGAAAAAAAAAAAAAAAAAAAAAAGTAAATGGGGGGGTTTTGGCCAATACGACATAGCATATGTATATGGAGTTCATCCACTACATAAATATGGCAGTAACACTGAGTAATTTATTGGGTCTATGTACAAAGTTTGAGAAGTGGGGAAATATTACAGTCTCTGCACGGACGACTGACGCAACAAATGCCTTTAATGTCTGAGGGGGGGTTGGACTGAGTCTAGGGGGAAAAAAAACGGACACCTCCATCCTTCCGCTTACCTTCTGTTAGACCCGTCGGCGCTGACGCAACAAACAAAATAAGGCACGATTAATACTTGGACCATTTTCAGGGGAAATCTACAGACTTGCAGCTGGCTTGTGAGGCATGTAAACAATTTGTCAATTGATTAGGACTGCCTTATCACTTTCCCTTTAGCCCCCCTCCCAAATCAGTGATTTAGTCCATCTGATGAGATTTAAAACAAGCTTCGTGTAGCGAAGACCTTTGACCCCCGCCCCTGCAATGAAATATGAAAAGAAAAACAAAACAATAATGCTGCTGGAACACTGTCCCCTCTATATGCTACTTAACAAATACAATCACATGGTGACAAACGAAGAAAACTAGTAGTGCATACACTACAAACACAACAGATAAACGCAAAGCCTGCCAGACTGCTCTTGGTTAGGCCACAGATCTGCCCTCTCATCCAGGCAGGAAGATGGTCTGAACAGAAATTGAGTTGTGTGATTGATTGATGAGCTTCTCTCAAAGCTGAAGCGGTTTCGTTTGCTATGTGGCTGAACCAAAGATTAAAAGATAGAGAGAGAGGCGTTTCCTCCCCCCGCCCCGCTCCACTGATTATCCCAGACCAGACAATTCCCGACTAACCTCCAAACGAGCCGGTTTTGGACTAACGTCTAACGGCCCCCCAGAGACGTCTCAGCTGTCTAATTTAAAAAAACAAAACAAAAAAAAAACACGAAGAATAAAGCAAAAGCTCCTCAAAGGCTTTCTGTTGGCGCTCATCTTCGTAGGATGACGCGGGTGAGAGAGAGAATGAGAGAGAGAAAGAGAGAGAGAGAGGAGGTCTGGTTGTCGAGACTTTACTCCTTCCCCTTCCAAAACAGCTGCAGCACCAGACGGATTCAGAGTTTCAGTACACAGACAGGGACTAGAGAGAGCAGTGACCGGTGGATGGACGGGGGCCGGGACAATGCGTGGAGGGGGTCTGGTGGTCCAGGGCGGTCAGTTACAGCTGTTTGGGGGCTTCTGGCTTTGGTACGTGGGATGGGGACTGCTCAGTCGTGCTTCAGGTGGTCCTTGATGTCCTCCTCGTCCGTGTACTCCGACGGCTCCTCTCCAGGCTTCAGCAACCTCCCGACGTAGTCGTATTTTTCTGAAAGCACCAGCAGAGACGATTACCGACTGAACGCCACTGGAGCTTTTTCAAGGCAAATGTTTAGGAAGTCAAACGATTGGGTTGAATATTTTCAACCAAAGGAGCCAAGTTTAGTTTTCACTTCTTCCTAAATAAATAAAAGCTTGCTTGACTCTCAACGGGATGTCGAAGCAGCAACTTAAAAAGTTCAAACGTCTCCCTGCTCAACATTATTCTGTGATGACGCCAACCTGTTGCTGCTTGAGTTGGTTTTAAACTGCAACCACACACCTGTCATTTAAACACACACCAACCTCACATTACTACTAAAGGCTTCAGTCTAAAATTAGCCACTAATACCTCACATTCAAAATTGAGGAAATGTGAGAATCCAGGTGTCTAGTGGTTAAACACATTTCAGTGAACTGTAGTCTGTGGCTCATGACTGATGGACATTAGGGCTATTGTACATTAAAAAAAAAAAAAAAAGAAGAACTATCTTTATTTTAAGTACTTAGTAAGTAAATTTCTAGAAAAACTTGAAAATTTGTTTGGAAAAATTAAGAAATGTCTAGATTTATCTCAATAGTTTTTAAAAACAAAAAACTGTAACATTTCACAGAAAAACATGTCTCAGTTTGAAAAGTCAAACAGTTTAGACTTTTGGAAATTTTCTGTGTTTCAAAAGTTTTACATTTTCCACTTGTCAAACTCTGAACATATCTGAGTTTTTTTTCTAGCAAATTTTGAACTTTTTCAAACTCAGAAATTTGCTTTTTTTTTTTCCAGCAAATTTTTTTGGGCAGAAATGTACCTTATTTTTTCTATCCGCAACAGATAGAAAATGTATTATTTATTACAATAAATAAGTGACACACAAAACAGATATAAAGGTTTCTGTTTCAAACCCTTTCAGGCTTATGCAGTGGAAATCAGGAGACGTTTGGACTCTGAACAAAATGGACGTTGTTGAGAAGGAGATATTTCTACCCATTGCTCGGGTCACCAATCTAAAACTTCCTCAACGTCCACGTGAACGTACCCCGGAACTGCATCTCCCACTCCCTCACGCTCTCCATCTGTACGGCGGTGAGGTCTGACAGGTCGTCGTACTCATCCCTCAGGGCGTCCTTCTCTGAGCAGAAGGTGGCCAGGCCCCTCGAAGCATCTCGGCCGGCGAAGATACCATAAGGGCCGTCTGCAGGAACCGAAACACAACGGCCATTGTGAAGAACACTGCATGCTTATTATTTAATAAGTTAAAATGGACAATTTCAGGAAGAAATGCTAATGCTAATGCTGCTGCCAAAAAAAAGAAAAGCATGATAAGTTACAATGAGCTCGATTTCCATTCTGATGATTCATATTTTTTGAAGGGCAATTTTGCTCACAAAGACTAATATATTTTATTCATGGTTTTGTTTCCAAGTAGTTTTTGTTTCTTTTTTGTCGAGTTTTATTTTGGATATTTATCTTCCAGTCCCAGAGTGCAGTGTTCTTTACAAAATTAACATTTATCAGTCTTTGAGAAGTCAGACTCGCATTATTATGGCGTTATTGATATATTACTTGAAAATGGCCTCAAAACAACATTACCATATATTACAATAATTACCGATTTATTATTTATTATTGTAACAGACCTAATCACAGATTTTGCAAAAAAAAAAGAAAAAAAAAAAGAAAAAAAACATTTCCCACTAAAATCTTACCTATGTTGCTACAACAGACTTAATTTTATTATACCACATGTAGTGGTTGAATAGCACTGAAAACTGTTCACCTTTTCAGATGCCAAAAGGAGAAGTTAACTTAGAAAAAGAGGCAGAACAATTCAGCCATAAATTCAAAATAAATGTGTGTGATCTTTATAAATTTCTGGTCATATTATCATATCTGTCTCTTTAAGAAACTCTTGCTCTTTCTGAAAATCCACCTTCAAAAAGTCATCACAACATGGCTCCTCTATTAACCCTTTAACAATGTTTCTACCAGGGTTGCACTGAGAAGTAGTTCATATAATGAGCTCAACAGATGTGTAGGTCCACCAGGTGTTTGCTAATTGCTGCTGGCTAGTCTGAAGGAGCTGAGAGGGGGAGGGCTGCTCTGTGAGGCTGAAGCTCTGAAGCGTGGGAACTGCAGCTCTGAGGAGGAGCTGTGTCTTTAAGGTGGAGCTAGGTCCAACCAGGTGTTTTGCACGCTGAATGGTTGCCATGGAAATTAAAGGATTTCTCAAACATAAATGAAAGAATCAAAGCAACACTCCAGGTATGTTTTTGATTAAGAAATGACATTATAACATAATGTAAAGCTAAAAAAATTCAACTTTACACAATATTTTAAAACAGCTGTATGTATAGAGCAGCAGGCTAACAACGAGCTAATATTAGCACTTCTTACTCCCATTATTCTATAAAAATCAAATTGAGGGGTGGATGAAATGTATACTAATAAAAACAATGTAATAAGAATATTCACTTAGAAACTTCCACTAAAGTGAATGCTTATTGCAGAATTGTTAAATATGTCAGAATATGACAAGTATGTCAAATTCTGACATAAACATACAGTATCTGCCCTGTGGTGTTTTAGCCCATGTTATACACTGATAATCAAGAAAATGCAAAACCTTCATAAAAGAACATCACTTTAAAAAAAAAATCCGATGCACACCTTTAAGGGTTAATCCTGTCAGCGCTACAGAGAACTCTGTGAATATACATCAAAGTTTTTTGTTTTTTTTTCTCATACTGCAATGACTACCGAGAAGAATTTGAGGTCAACTTTAAATTTCTGACTGTTTCAAAGCTGCAGGGCAAATCTCCAACCAGTCCTGCACCCACCGCAGCCAGATCGGTGGAGGTGGGAGTGGCTCACCACACCCCTGAAAAGCCCATCTGTAAACACAGCTCTGAAAGGAGAGCTGTGATAAAGACGCACAAGCTGCAACAACAAACATTCAAACCAGGACTTTTGTATGCAAGTAAACTGAGAAATCTTGCCATTTGAAAAGTAGCAAATACATATTGCTTGTGATTAGATGTTTTTCTTGCAAGTCATTGCTGAAACTTTTATCATCTTCCACAAACATCACCTGACTGTCACAGGGAGATGCTCTGGCCCTTTAAGTTTTTCTGTGCTTTAGTTATTCAGGTCTGCTGGACTAACAAGCAAACTAACATAAGAAACTGCTAGAATCGTATCTGGACGGTTCAATACAGACCCGACAAGATGACAATGTACTCGGTATTCATTTTGCCACTTGTCTAAACGGATATGCTACTGAATTTAAAGACTTTGTACTATGATTGATCTGATGTAGATCAAAATCTAAATCACATTGAATGGTTAAACTTGAACTAGATTACTGTAAACTCATCACATTCAGCCCTGTTTCCACAAACTGAATAAAGCTTTCAGAAATCAAAAAGTCCATTTTACAGTCTGTCACTACTGTAGAATAATTATGTCCAGCTTTGACTTGTATTAGTTTTCAAACTAAACTTTGTTTAAGGTTATTTCAACACACTTCAACCCTTTTCTTTCACTCTTTTGAGTTTTTACAACAGGAAAAAATAAAAACAAATCAAAAACTGTTTTCTATGGCCTGTCATTCTTGGAAGTTTTGATTCAAAAATCAAAACTTGTCTCTCGTTTCATATGGAATGAATATGAAGATTTCGGAGCAGCCTACAGGTAAATTGAGATTCTAAACCTGCAAATCAGGACTACTACTTCAGAGTAATCTGAATGTAAACTGAACTGATGTGTAGCACAACAAACTGGCCTCTTTAGCAGTAACAACCAACCAAATCACATTTTTACTTCACTTTGTACAGAGGAGCTAAATTCAACCTTTCCTACATAAATCTACCCCTCATCCGGTCTGATAAACATTCATGTTCACTATGTATAGTTTTAGTCACTATACCAAGCGGGGAGACTTACTACACAGCCTAGCTGCACCGTATCTACAAGCATGTCAACAGGCTAGCTGGCTAACATTAGCATGATAAATTATTACTACTAACATTCAGGTCCTAACATATAACTGCCACTGTAAAATGTCACAGCTTAACTGACAGTACATGCAAACTTGGGGGGAGTTGTTATTGTTACAAGTCACGAACTCAAAAGCTACGCTACCAAGCTAACGGCTATGATCCCATTCAAAACACACAAAGCCAAGGAGCTAAGCTAGAGCGGTTTGCGCCCAATTTTTGGTCCAGAAAGCCTCACTACAGGCGGCAACGTGTCAACCAATTCCGCTGTTTTAGAGCCAATGTCCGCAATCCCTTCACCTTTTCCGTAAAACTTTCTGCCGCTGGTCACGTCAAAAACTTTCATGTTCACGGCCATGAGGATGCGGGGATTCTGGACACCGTCGTACTCCTGCAGCTGCTCCAAAGTGAAGTCCCGTCTCCTCATCTTGGTAAGCATCGGGGCCTCGCCGTCCTCGGCCCCGTCGGATACGAGCCGTCTGCCCCACCGCCGGTACACTACTACACAAACCGCCACTACCAGAACCAAAATGCTGATATTCAGCAACATTCCGCCCAAGCCGAGCGTGTCTAACCAGTCCGCCGCCCCCTGCCCGCCGTTTGTGCCAACTAGTCCGCTCCAACTGAATCCATCGTCCGCCATGCTGCCCAGTTTGCGCCTACCCGCCCCTGGCAAGATTAGGCGTTCAGGTGCCGTCGGGAATTCCAGAACCACTAGTTGAGCAAGTGTTCAGTGTCGAAAATTGATGACCTGGGACAAGAGACCATCAGTGACAGTTAAGCCCGCGGTATTCTGCTAGACAGAAACGGCGGGAATCTTCTCCTAGAAACATAACATGAGGAAATAAACTGTGCGAATGGCGACACCAAACAAAAAGAACGAGTAGACCTTGAAGGGGTCAGAGTGGTAACAGAAATTCTAAAATTTTAGCTCAAATTGGCACGAATTTCGAATAATGTAAGCAATAATAATCAAACGAAACAAAAACATGCCAACTAAAACATATAAGATTTGAAAGTATACAGCGGACCATTCCATACAAATGAAAATAACAATGAGAACGGTGAATTAGTGACGAATTTGCCTAAGAAAGTAGTGAGACTTTTTTTTCTAATTGAACGTTGTAGCCCAATTTTACAGTTGAACCTATTTTTACCTGCATGTTTCTTCTGACTGAAAACAACATTACTGTTTTGGAATGTCCCAGCTAGAGTCCAGATTAGATTCTGATAGAGGTTTTTCAATCTCAAAAGACTTGAAGATCATCAGAAATATTCTCAAAAATACAAGTGAAAACATGCTCATAGCTTGCCAGTGATGGCATAAACAAATCCTTATCTACAGTGAAACATGTGATACTCACATGCAGTATCACCATGTGAGGATGTGTTAATTCAGATAGAACTAGGGTTCTACATAAAATTTTGAACTGATCCATTTGTCAGTGAGTTTTAAAAAAAGACCATGAGGTGTGAATTCTGAAAATGATTTTGGTCTCACTTTCAGCATTAAAGTGAGTCACAGCTTTTAAGCAAATTTTACAGAAAACCTAAACGACTGAGGACTTTTACAGGGTAAAGTTAGTGAACATTGCCAAGTCAAAACGTGGTGTGTGGAGGGTTTGTGAAATGCCCAAAAACTGACCTTGAACATATTTATTCACCCGCAGATGAAAACACTCTCTTATTCTGACCAAGACTGGTGAAAAATGCCCTCAGATGATATTTGACTGAACTAAATCCTCTTCTGAGTCCACCAAATGTGCGTTTGATATTCTATAAATGTACCGACTGCAGAGATGTGCTGATCGATTTTTGAAAATATTTTGTGATATCTCTGTTAAAAAACAACAATTTTCTGGCTTGGCCATGATAACATATCTATGTAAGCATTTCAAATATCTTCTCTGACTTGTTTGTGTGTGTTGAGCTCCTAAATCAACAGGGAAAAAGTGATGAAGAGGAGATTAGAGGCAGACAGAGAAAAGATAGAGATCTACCTGATGACTATCGATCCACTCTGGCTTTGCCCATGAATTTTGGATGAGAGTATGAAGACTTATCAGTACAGTCTGCCCATCACTCTGTATGCTTGGTGACATCACAAATGTTGATATGGAAATTAATAAATCCCACATGGCCTCTTGCAATTCTAAATGATAGCGTATTAACAAAGGGAGTACATTTCTGCCAAAAATCTCAGAAATTTTCAAAAAAAGCAAGGAAACTTCTGAGCTCCAGAAGTCAAAAATTGGCTTGGAAAAAAAAGAAAAAAAATCAGAAATTATTTTAATTGATCTCAGAACTTTTCTAGAATTTTTTTAAGTTGTTGCATTTTACTACTTCTTTATATTGTTAATTATATTGGCGTGATCACCAATAATTTGAGTCTTTTAGCAATAAGTTCAATTGCCATCTGAACGATTAATGAAAAAAAAAAAGCAATTTAGGCTCCCTTGAGAGGATAAATTCCCTTTCAGAAAGATTTGAGTTGATAAAAACTTGTTTTAGTGATTCTGCTGTTTTGAGTACACATGTTGTCTGTAAGCTGTCCGACCGTGACATCTGCTGCACATCTTCTGTCGCTTCCTATTGTGCGGGAGGATTAAATTGTTACCGTCTCGCCATCTGATGCTGCCCACCATAGATAGGAATGCCGTCTGCCAGTTAGGTTTCTAAAAATGAGCTACTGCGATTTGTCCTCGTTTACAAAAATAAATACCCTACCTGAAGACAGCACAATCATGCTAAGTTAGCTTAATAGTATGTTTTTAAAATAATTAGCCCAAATATAATCATGTATTAACTGACGTGTAGTAGACTGCTATCTGGAGATCACGTATTCACTGATGCAGTTAGATGTAACATCTCATTCAGTCATTTTGTTTGCAAGTAATTATTTCTCCATTTAGTTATTTGGCACATGTTCAAACATAATAGTTTGAGTGACACGTAAAAGGACAGTTTTATAAACCGAGAACCAGAAAGCTAGAAATTAATCCCCCGCACTTCTCAGTAAAAAACCCCAAACTAATCCAAATGAAGAGATTTAGGCTTTTTATGTATCCATTGGAAGGAAATGTGAATTTCTTTTTCATTCCAACATTGAGGTTTCTCTGTACATTTAAATGTCTGGAAGTTTCAGTAGTCTTTTCTTAAAAAAATACTTGCCTATCATCCACTTACATGGTATAACATCACACCTCGGTTCATGTGTTCATTTAAAGAATAAACAGTAAGTCCAGACAATCAGACTCAACCGACTTCACTGAGGTGTTGCTGGGAAGAAAAAGTTGCAGATCAGGCTCAACGACTTCGAAAAGAGCAACGCAGGACAGACGACACAAAACAAGTTTGTACAATCAGACTTATTTTATATTTTTTTTGCATTTTACAAGTCAAGAACATGCAACACTTTATTCTGAAACACTCAAACACACTACTGGTAACAAATCACTTCTTCGAATCAAATGAATAATGGAATAGTAAATGATTTTTTATAGTATTTACATTTTTTTTGTTTAAATTCAACTCAAACCTTTTATGTCCAATGAAGTAAAGGAAAGTTAACATTTAAAGTGCTCTAGAGCACCAAGCCTCAAACATAATATGAAGTAAACTTTAAGCTAAAAATGTTGTAGTTTTATGACACTAGCTCACACCCATAATTCCAGCAGAAACATTTATTTTTATTTTTTGTATTATATTCAATGCACAAGCAAATAAAAACTGCAATGATCGCCTAAGACTATTAATTCAATCAAGTCAATTGAAAAAAAAAACAAACAAAACAAAACAAAAAAACTAAAATAAAACAATAAATTAAGCTACCTCTGGGAGTAAAACGGGATTTAAATCTTCCCAGAAAACTAATGGGATGATTTCTGCAGCTTTTTAATTAAAAAACAAACAAACAAACAAAAAAAAGAACAAAAAAAACAAAACAAAAACAAAACAAAAAAAAAAAACACTTTAGATTAGTTGTGATATGTAGCAGTCAGGCTGAGAAACATCTGTTAGCCTCAGGGTCAGTACTTCTCAAATTCATGACTGCACCCGTCAACCTGATTGTCACCATGGAAACTGTAGACGTCGGGGCTGGTGAACTTGTAAAGTAGCGTTGCTTTTAGAGTCCTTCCAACCCTGAACAATAAGGAAGACCTTTTAAAAAAAAAATCTAATACACTCTTGACATCATGATGGATCAGATTTAAGGCACACAAGACTATCCGCCGTATCTCTTATCTTGGCAACCTACAATCACAGTTGAACAGCTCTTTAAAAGATCTGAGCGGTTTACAGCGATCAATGTACTTGAAGGAGTTTGGCATCTGAGAGAGAGAGAAAAAAGGCAAAATGCGGGGAATGCATTTTTTTTTTTGTTTGTTTTGTAAACGTTATGAGCCGTCGCCGGGCAAACAAATTCAAGCTTACTGCCTACGTTTGCTTCCTTTTAAAACTGAAATGCGGCGATAAAAACAATCAAATTAAAGTTGAGCTCGCTCGTTCGCTCGGCCGCTTCACGTCCATGTGGTTCGCTGTGACCTGAGAGCGGCTGCCGCTTCTCTCCACTGGCCAGGAGCTTCATTTGTTGGGGGAAACTCCATCTTTCTTCGCCGCTTTTTTGCCGGGGTTGGACGGCGCCGTCGCTTTCTGGGTGCTGTCTTTGGCCGAGCTCTGTGTGGAGGCGGAGGTCAAGGCGGCGGTCGGCTGGGGGGGCACGTTGGCGGATTTGGAGGCCTGCACGGGTTTTGAGGTAGAGTTGGAAGGGTGTCTTCGACGCCTTCCTTCATCCCCGGCCGAGGATGACGGATATCTCCTCCTGCCGCCCTCTTCTCCGATTGGAGGCTGCGGGTGAGAATCACAGCTTAAAATCTGTGACGACTGTCTATTACTGACGGGAAATAACACTCCAATCAGAAGGAAGAGGTCTCAAACACTCACCACCACCCTGAAGTCCTCCAGGTTCCGGAACTTTGAGAGGTGCTCCTGCAGCTTCGGGTCAATGGGCTGGTTCTTTATCCTGGAATACTTCAGGAAGGCCCAGAACTTCTCCAGTCCGTACAGCTGACCTACAGGGAAAAGAACATTTAGCTTTAAAGGGCCAGTGTTACGTATTTTTCAGGGACATAGGGCCATTTTAAAGCACAATCAAGAGACTATGTTAACCTGCGCTGTTATAAAAATGCTACAAGTATGATTTAGAGATTTGACTCCTTGATTTAATGCCTTGAAATTAGGCCTCTGTCTCTTTAAAAAGCTCCTGTTCTTTCTGAAACTCTGCCTTCAGGAAGTAATCACAACATGGCTCCTCTACAATGTTTAACAATGTTTGTTACCAGTGTTGCATTAAGAAGAAGCTCCTATAATGAGCTCAGCAGCTCCACCAGGTGTTTGCTATTTGCTGCTGGCTAGTCTGAATTCCCTGAGTGGGAAAGAGCTGCTCTGTGAGGCGGAAGCTCGGAAGCTTTAAGGCGGCGCTAGGTCTAAGCAGGCGTTTTGCACGGCTGAATGGTTAACATGGAGATTAAAGGATTTCTCAAACATGCATGAAAGAATCAAAGCAACACTCCAGGCATGTTTTTGATGAGGGAATAACGTTATAACATGATGTAAAGATCAATAAAGTTGATTTTACATAACACCGACCCTTTAAAGTTTCGGACAGTTCTGATGCACAACCGTAGCAACAAGATGTAGTTTTTAACAGAGACCACATATTAGTATATGGATCAGTCCTGATATAGAAAAAAAATCTAGATTGGGTATTGGTGACAATGTTCCTGATCCATAAGGGCAGATCTATTCAGTCTAATTCTATGCTTTGTGCTCTGACTGAGTGACATCATCCTTTATTATTAATTTTACATTATTTTTAGAATTCCTAATTGCACATTCTGAACCATTTGAAAGAAGGTTTGATACAGTTTAGTTTTTACATATTTGACCAAAGTAGTCAACCTGTTGGTTTTATCAGTTTATTATTTATTTTCCATTGGCTGTTCTACTCCTAATTTCACTGACTGGAGAAATGAAAGTTGTTTATCAGTGATTCTTGAGAATAGGGACAAAATGGGTTTTAATTTTCCCATATTTTTTTTTATTATTTCTCAACCTTATGTATGCAAATATGACAAATAATGTTTAGAAAATATGAAGATGCTAAGGTACAGGCTCCCAGTTGCGAATTTTTTTAAAAAAAATTACACTTTTAATCGACCTGACCCAAAACTTTGTCATCACCATCTGACAAAAATAAATTGAAAATGATTTTTAAAATACCCCATTAGTGATATTTTTACTCAATTTACAGACAAATGCTTCTCAAGAAATAAAATTAATATTATTTAAAACAAAAAACAAGAAAAAGTCCATCTGATGGAGCTGACAGTGCATGACGGAGTTGACACAGAACTGAAGGTGGTGACAAACTAGTGAGTAAAATGAAAAACTCGGTACATGTGAAGTAATGCAATTCATGTAAAATACATTAAAATGAATTAGTTGCACAATTAAGTGAGATTTGACAACAATTTCACTGAAAGAGTCAGAAAAACTCTGACGGAGTTGACATCTGACGGAGTTGACGAAATGCCAAACTACCTCAATTTATATGATGTTATTCTGAAGGAGGCCATATTGTAGCTCGTCAGGTCCATGAAATCTTTACATTATACCAAAATTAAGCTTTTATTTCGCAAAATTTCATCAAAGTTTTGTAAATTGTCAGTTATGGAGTTGACACATCATGGTTGTGACAAACAACTTAGGAATAAAACAGAAGAAAAAACTAAAGAATAACTGAAGCTAACCGGAGCTAACTAGCCCTCCTAGCAAAGGAAGAGAAAAGACAACGTCATGGGGTCCTCAGAAGTTCTGGTGCCCCCCAATAATGCCTGATTTTTTTACATTCTTTTCATTTCTGACGGTGTTGACAAAAACTAAGGACAAATTTCAACGGAGTTGGAAAATATCTAAAAATTATTTTTAATTCAATTTATCGATACTTTTATAATCATTTATATGACTACTTATACTTAATTGTCATAATATATAATTTTAGTATTTCTTTAAACTATTATAATGTATTGAGTTCTGCTCCTGGACAAGGGCTTTTACAGGCATCATCCACCGACTACAATGTTTAAAATAAAAAAATATTCAGCAAAAAAAAGAAAAATATACATTGTTGTGCTCACATGACCCAGGTTAGTTTAGTTAGATATTTGAAAAAAATATATTTTGTGTATATTTTATTCAAATTTCATGCTTTATCCATAGGACCTGTTTTGTCCCTATTCTCAAGAATCACTGTTATAAATGTTTGACCAAGCTAGTGGAGCTGTTGGTGTGTTTCAGTGAGCTGTACTGTGTAGAGTTAGCAGATACATTTGTAATTCAGTACATTTATGTTTAAAAAAATGTTTTAAGTCAATTCAGCTGTTTTTCTGCATCACATTAAAGTCTTTGCTTGTAATGGAACAAAAATGTGGGTAAGCTTTAGTAGAAGGAATATGTTTGTAGTTAATTTATTGATGCTTTCCTTCACATGTGAAGGTGACACCTTGGAGAGGACAGCTGTCTGGTGAAAGGACGACCCACAGGACAGGACTGGTAACAGATTAAATGACTAATCAGCTAAACATCCACTATGAGAACGAGAAACAAAGCAGCAGATTAACTGGGATAAGCATATTTCACCTCACTTAATTGAAAGTGAGCTTAAAATATCAATTTCATTCATATACTTAAAATTATTTGGCTAAGATGCAATAAATTGCAGTAACACAGGCTAGTGAAAAACATTGAAAAAACCTCGGATGATTTTTTTGGAGATCAGTGATCTGACTAAATAAAGCCCTTATAATATGCAGCTACAAGTACTTACATGTAGAGGGAAGACTGTCAACAGCATTTCTATCAGCTTTGTTACACAGCACTGTTGAATATTTAATGGCAAATGCTTGTACATTTCCAAGAAGCATCCTACTGATAGATTTATACACACTCCAGGGAAAACACCCTCATCTTTAGTAAGGAATGCAGTACAATTCCTTTTCAAAATAAAAAAAAAAACTGAGGCAGAAATTCTAAAAGGAAACTTATAAAGAGAACAATGACCCATCTAGAACAGGAAATAAACAGTTAAAGCCTTTCCTGTTCAATCCCCCGTTTAGTTTCACTCGGCTGAAACGGGTTCAGAGGGATCGTGACGTCTAAAACCAGTTTTCACTTCTTTTAAAAGAGCCACACTTACACAGGGAGGGAACATGCTCTTTTCTAAACAGATTCCATCAACTTCTCTACTGCTTCTGTGTACCAAACCTGACTGAATCCCCTCCCTCCCTCCCTTCTCTATCAGTCCCTTTAGGGCACCAACAGCATATACGCAAAGCCTTTCATTTCCTGGAAAACAAATGAAAATGTTCATGACTTATCCTGCAGTGAAGGGTGAATGCCAGCGGAGAAATCCAAAGAATTCTTCTTCTTTTTCCCAGTATTTCAAATTGCAAAGACAAAGCGTTCAGTGTTTGGCAAAATTGCAGCGCTTAATAAATCCCAACAGCACTTTGTCTTTAAAGCAGTTAAAAGTTTGTGCAAAACACTTCTTTTTCTTTTAGTGTTACTATATGGTTGAGTGGATCAAACAGATTTGTGCAACCAATCAGATTCTGGCGAAACTCGGTTAGCGTTCTTTAGCCAAAGCTAGTTACCTTTCTCAAAGTCTTTCAGGGTCTCCTCTTGGAAGTCTTTGAAGAGATCTAACCTGAATCTCTTCTCCAAACCGTAGCTGTAGTATCTGAAGAGGCATTCCAACCCATACCTGCAGGAGGAGAACCGATATTAGCAGGGCTGAAACAATTCATCACATTATTGAAATAATCGTCAACTAATTTGGTAATCGATTAATTGTTAAATGCAGTATAAAGTAAAAAAAAAAAAGTAGTAATGAAATCAAAACTGTACAATATATACATTTTGTACTTAAAATGTAAAAAAAGTTTGTCTGTGAATATGTTCTTCGCAGAACTCAAGTGACAATGTAACGTTGCATTATGTGATAAAAATAGTGTTTTAAAATGTCAACGCATCATTAAAACCGCATCATGTCATAGTCGAAGTAAAATGTAAGAAGATCCTAGAAGGCATTTTGAATTGTTTTGGCTTGGACGGCATGAAAGTTGATACTGAGCATTCTGGATGAATCTGAAAAGACTGAAAATGACCAAAAGTTCAGTATTTATGTTCCAGGAGCCACGCAAAGACATTTTGTTATCAAATTCACTCTTGTGTCTTTGTGTAATAATAAAGTCTAATTCTACTTTAGAGCCAAACACTTTAGGGATTCTGGGTTGCATTTGATCATTTTTATTTCAAAATCTAAAATCCTAAAGACAGATCAGACCTATATGGGTATTTCTACACCAAATAAAAGATTCTTTAAAACAATGTTTGGGAACTTTAAGGCATCTCTGGAAACAAAAAGGGAGCACTTTGAATTGGAAGTAGCGAATCCTGCGTATTTTCTGGTGATGAGCCTCAAAGCGAACAGTCAGGAGAAGTGGACGAATGAGTCCGCTGATATCTGTGTGATGAAGGAGATGCAAGGTATCTCTACTGCTGGATGGTTTGTTCTTCCCTCAGACTGTGCGGAGCTGAGCCAGTCACTTATTGAGCCAAGAATGTGGGTTTGGCAGGCCTGAGGAGGCGCCTCTGGCAGATGAGCAGAAAGCAGCTGTGCTGCTGAAGGTTGGAGGTCACGCAACGACACAAGCTCAACCAATACAGATCAGTCGATGGGAGTTCTGTGTCCAATTTACAAAGACTCGATCTGCTGACATGAAATGAAACGATTCTGTTTTTAAGAATTACAGTTTGAAATGGTTGACAAAGTGTTTTCAAAATACTTTCTCAGTTACACAAACTATGCAGGCTTTTAGAAAATACTTTAAAACAAACAGAATGCCCACAAAGTTCACATCAGTTTTAGCATCTTGTACTGCAGATTAGTAAGGTTATTGTTTTTAAAGCAGCAATCTCTGTGTGTGTGTGTTATTTTCTGACTGAGAAGTCGGAATTTCCGAGGTCCGACTACAAACGGAATGCACCATCGACCATGGGGTTTCCAAAAAGCTGCAGAGGCTCCCAAACGTTTTATGGCAGTGGCTGAAACCTCAAGCTGATAAAACACAGCCGTTTTGCTTCACATTTACCTCCTGAATGTCCTGAGTAAAGAGCAAACATGTTGAAATATTATGACTTCTCGCATCTCTGTGTTTCCTCTGACCTCAGTTTTGAATGCAGCACTAATACTGAAAACGGTTACAGTAATATTCAGCGTTTTCAGAGAAACCTGATAGCACTCTGCTATGGTGCGTTCGCTGATTGGAAAAAGATCTGATTTCTAATATTATTTCTGGACATTTTTGCATTTTTGTTTATTCTGTCTGCTTGGTCTCCAGGTTTCATTTCCACCTCAGAATGTGTTGTGAGAAACAGAACCCGACCATCGGTATGGAGTTGAGGATTTAACCATTTCATGTTTGTCTCACCTGTAATTTTCTTTGGCATCTTCAAGTGCAAACTGTTTGAACTCCTCATACATCTTTCTGTTGAAGTTGTCCCTGAGAAAGAAGGACCAAAACCTGAACAGAGTGTTCATCTCCTGAGACTGGCCGACCCCCAACCGTTTCCTCTCTAGGGAGAAGAAAAACAAAAGCACAACAGCAGGTGGTGGTTAGCATGCGATGCTAAAGGCACAGTGCTGGCTGCTGCCTGAAACAAGACGCGTGCGTGTCTCTTTACCATTAAGGCACCTTCGGCGATACTTGTGGTATCCCTGCTGGGTGAAGCCGTTGTCTCTCAGCAGCTCGTGGGATGGATGCCAGAACTTGGGCAGAGACTGAGGAGTGCAGCCGTAGCTTCCCGTCAGCGGAGCGCCTTCTGATGGAGAAGCGTTGGAGCTGCTGTGGACCCGCCGGCAGAAAAGATTCATGTAACCATAGGCAACGACAACGAGACGCGCTTTTAATGCTAGACGAGCCTGTACTGCTACTTTTATATTACGGCTGCCTCAAAAATATATTTGCAGAGCTATTTTTTATTGGAACATGTTGCTTTCTGTGATTGTAGTAACTGCTGATCATGTAAATTTGAAAAAGAACCTCAAAAAACCTTTAATGGATAATGACATAATATTGAAGATTATTTTTGTGTTTTTAATCTCTTTTAGAAAATACATCAGAAAGCTGTTGAAATGTAGGGCTGGACGATAAATAAATCATATATATCGTGATAGATATGTGATCAATATCAATAGATAATATATATGTTTGTTAGAATATTCAATATGAACTCCCATCCAGAACCACATAGTATTCTGGGGGATGTAGGCAGAGGGAAGAGTTTAGCTGCTCAACCTGTCACGACTAGCAGCAGTTTCAGGTTTCGTCTTTGTGCCTCATAACTGCTTAAAAATAAAAACAATGACGGAGAGAAAACTGTGGACAAACCTGGAAAGGTCACGCCACTAGTTGGGTAGAATTTCACATATTTAAAACAAAAAACTAATCAATAATTATTAATTGATATGACATGCTTATATCGTGATAGCCATATCGCCCAGCCCTAGTGAAACGTCAGTACCACTCATGTTATCAGACAGTACAGAAATCACTCCAGTTTTAAGAATATTATATAAGGCAAAAAAATACAAGAACAAAGGGTTAATGCATGTGAAAGCTGGTTTTGTGAAAGGAAGAAATGTTCCTTGTTTGCTCTTCTATTGGTTGGATCTGATAACAAGCCCCTTAAAGGCGGCGTTCTCATTATTATTACAGCTAGTGAAGCAGCGCGGTCTGACCTGATGGATGCAGAACGCGGCCGGTGCTCACGGGAGTCCATCACCCAACCAATGTGTGCCTCCTGCGGGGGGTTTGAGCTGTGGCGAGTCTTCTTCTTTCTTGGCATCTGGTACAGAAACCAGACATTCACATTTATCAGAGTGGTTTTGTATTTTAGCGCTTCTTTGAAGATAAACACATTCCCTACTGTGTTTTTTTTTTTTCTTTAAAGATTGGTTTTCATTTTCTTAACAGGTGATGTGACATTTGCAAGCTTTATTTGGTGGACTAAGGGGAAAATGGCTCTTTGTATTGCAAAGGTAGCAGAACCCCCGTTTTAGATGAAAGAAGAATCTTCTGGTAAAGTTCAGACAGAAATCCAACAGAATCTGTAGCAAAACTTGGAAATTGATGTTGAGACAGTTTGAACAATGAGATTTAGCATGACCTTGTTGAATCAGACCAAACCCTTACAGGTCAAAATACAGTTATTCCCGACACTGACCAAATCTGAGTAAAGCTTTGAATTCTAGGAAAGTCACAACAAAATTTTTTTAAAACGTTTTCTGGTATTTATCAAATAGAAATAATTCTAATTGACCTAAGATAAAAAAAAAGTTTGGTCAGATTTAACTTCAGACAGTGAGAAAAAAACTGTGATTGTGTCTTTTTCCTCAGTGTATGTAGGTATCTGATTTCAACTGTATATGGGGGGAAAAGGAAGAAAATGTGCAACATTTGCAACTGTAACTGCAGTAAAAGGTCATTCATTGTGTGTGTGTGTGTGTGTGTGTGTGTGTGTGTGTGTGTGTGTGTGTGTGTGTGTGTGTGTGTGTGTGTGTGTGTGTGTGTGTGTGTGTGTGTGTGTGTGTGTGGTTATTTGGGCACGCTTTCTTCCTATAACCAGTATCTCTTCTTTCCTGGCAACTTTTACCTCAGCAAACTTCATTCTCTAAAAACAAGTCAGCACAGCCGTTTATCGTTTCCTGCTGCTAAACAACAACAATTTTTCCTGATAGTAATGAGACTCTGTAAAGCTTAGGAATCAGAATCAGTGAGTGCTGCTGACCTGTCCATCAATGGCGCCGCTCTCCTTCATAACAGGGTAGAAGCGAGGGGTTTTGTTGGGATCCTGACGTCCAGGCGTGCGAGGCGTTCTTGGGGTCCGGGGTTGAGAAGTGCTGGGAGATTCTGGGACCGTTGTAGGGAGAGAGCGAGCCAGATCCGATCCACTCTCCACTGTTAAAACACACACACACACACACACACACACACACACACGCACACACACACACGCGCACACACACACGCGCACACACACACGCGCACACACACACACACACACACACACACACACACACACACACACACACACACGTTTGTTCTTTAATCTTGTCCCAGAATTACATGCTATGCCTTGGTGAGTTAAGAACAGAGAAAATTATTGAATATAACTTAGTATAGTTGAGTAACTTTCCGTCTTTGTGGCTAAATCTTTGTGGTATAACGCAGACTGCAATGCTTATAGCTATAAAAAAATATACATTAAGGCTCTAATCAAATGACTTGAGGACCTTGATTAATAAAATTCCTAGAGGCAAATTTTCTGCCTCCAGGCTTTGTTAAATTATGTTTTTCTATTTTCTGACTTGGTAGTGTAACTTTCTGAAATTTTAGCTTCTGTTTTTTCCAGCTCTTTTCTTGCTTATTGGACTTGCTCATCAAAAAGTGTGATAAATGACAAACATAATAAAAAATACATTAGTAAATTCTAATTTATAAAGTTTTCATACTTCAAACTTGAGACTGAAAGTAAAGTGTAATGTGTGCTTTTTAACTTTTAAAAAGAAATGTGAAATGTTCTATTTGTCATCCATTTCTGCCATTGTATCCCCCCTCATAGTACACACTTGAAACTAAAAGTGCTATTTGAATTATTTTAAGCAATAAAATGTTTTCTTATCAAAGGAAGGAAATTTTCTCTTTTGTATATTTCTTTCATTAGATTAAGTACTTCAGCGGTGTCCAAACTCGGTCCTCCAGGGCCGGCATTCTGTATGGTTTAGTTCTCTCCCTGGTGGAAGCAACAACCTTTTCAGCATGTCAATGTTCCTCTTAGGCCTTCTAACAAGCCATCATTTCATCCAGGTGCATTAAACCAGGGAGAGAACTAAAACATGCAGGATGCCGGCCCTCCAGGACCCACTTTGGACACCACTGAAGTAGTTACTACAGAAGGGAAAAATCTTTCACCCAATTAACTGTCAGAGTAATCGACATGATAATAGATTAGTACAACAATGGTCTACAGTGCACCTCCACAAACTCACCTGTCATGGGAGGAGGGGGGACTTCTTGGTTCGGGTCAACGGGAACTTTGGGAGTGAGGGTGTCAAACTCGTCTTTACTGATGACGTTTAACTTCTTGAAGTTCTCCACATCCTGCTGGAGAGGACAAATCGAGTTCAACTGGCACCTTTAAATGCACAATGGCTGACTCCTCTATGAGGATGCAAAATATGCCAAAAATACTGCATTAAATGTTGGCTAATTATTTAGGTAGCATGCATTCAGGATGCATAAAGTTGGTATAGGGGCGGTATTGTGTTATTCAGGCACATAGCGCCATTTTATACCGTAATCAAGAAACTGTTACTTTCAGTTGTTAAAAAATTATATATATATATATATATATATATATATATATATATATATATATATATATATATATATATATATAAATTTGACTTTGTAATTTAATGCCTTGAAATTAGGTCTCTGTCTCTTTAAGAAACTGTAGCTGTAAGGAGGAGCTGCGTCCTTGAGGGTTGAGCTAGGTCCACCAAGCCGTTTTGCAAAGCTGAATGGTTGCCATGGAGATTAAAGGATTTCTCAAACATAAATGAAAAGATCAAGGCAACACTCCAGATTTGTTTTTGATGAGGGAGTAACATTATAACATGATGTCAAGCTTAAGAGTCGACTTTACATAACACTACCCTTTGAAAATTAGAGTAAAAAAATAGATTGTAAGGGTAAGAAGGTAGATTTCTTAGGAAAACTACAGCAACTCTAGTTTAGTTTACTCCTGCCTTTAGTTGTAATTGAGCTCTCAGTTTGGGCTGACAACAGGACAACATGCGGGTCCAAACAGCTGATAATACCAGCGGCTGCAGCCATGTGGGCCAGTGTGACACACAACAGATGTGGCGTGGACTATGACCTTTACACGCCTGCATCAGATGTACGATAATGGGGAAAAAAAAAAAAAACTGCAGCTGACCTTGGTGTGTGTGTGTGTGTGTTCAGGTGGAAGATTTCCCACTTTATTGACAACCTTTGAGCTCAAAACGAGCTGACGTTGCTAAAAAAAAAAACCAAAAAAAGAAAACAAAAGACCCCAACAAACATGAGGACAATTTCAAACCTACTTTAGAAGACATGTCGTATTTATAGGAACATGACACGTTTTATTTACTGCGATTTATAATTACAAAGGTGAGCGTTTTGTTTCTTGTGGTTAATATCTGCAGAACAAATAAAAATAATGGGTCCAACATACAATTAACTAAAACTTTAAGTGATGAAACAGTACAAAGTCTGATCAGAAAAAGGCAGGGGAGATGTTTTCTGATTATCCATCTGGGCAATCTTGCAAATACAATCTGAGCCAGCAGGTCAGACCTACAAGAAAATAGTGTATCTGTAGCTTTAAGAACTTACTGTCAAATGTTTTGAACTTGCAACTGCTTTTTAAAAATTTTGATAGCAGTTCCAGATCATTTTATGCATCTATTTATTATTTTACACTGGTCAAAATTATGTCTAAAGTTTTGAAGCTGACTGCAGTAACTGCTGCCTATCACAGATCAGCCAATGGCTCTCGCTCTTATTTCCCTTCTACTTATCTCTTCCTCAGCACTTCCCCTCCACATACAACTCATCATCCTTCTCGAAGAGCTGCAGAAGATCTGCGTAGTATTTTCAGTTAAATACATAGCTGGAGGTGGGAGGAAAGAATACAGCTGATTCATTTCAGCAGGGTAATGACTGGATGTTATTCTGGCTGCACAAGAGCAAAGCAGTGGAACTCATCCAATCAGGTTTTCCACCTTTAAAAAATGAATTGTTTTATTCAAATGCTTGAAATCAGAAGGTTTTATGGTGATAACATAGTTTAAGTAATAATTTTTCAAGTAATTATAGTTTTTCAATAGATAAGACTTTACTATGACTGTTGTGAACGACTGCCTGCTGGTTTTATCCCATAAATTCACTGCTCCTGCACATAAATTACATTGCATCATGCTGTGTAACGTAGACCTAATGATCTTAAGTGCGCGCTTTCTGCAGATGCAGCAGCTTTTCTAAAAGCAGGTCACTCGGCTCTGGAAGCAGCTGTCTGATACGTGAAAGGCTTGTGCAGAAGGAAAGGTTATTTTAGTCCCTCTGCACACATCATGAAGCAACCGCACTGCCAAAGAAAAACTTTATAGTATGTCACCGTACTCAGGGTGGCAGAGAAACTGGGTTCTGCTTACACCTGGATGATCCCATAAAGAATGTTATTACTTACTTCTACAAAGTTGCTACATTGTGAGTATTACTGAATTTAACTTACTGGAAAGAGAGGGAAAATGGATGTTTAAGATGCTGTGTGATACACTCAGCTTGTATGACTTTACCAATAACTATCAATAACAGGCAAAAAATTGACTGTACCTAAAAGCCTCATACAGGATTCCAAATCTAAGTACAACTATCAATACATTTATTTGCACAATTTTCAGCTCTCAAAAACAATTCTTAGGAGTTATATATTTTTAAGTTACAAATGAAATTATTTTCTATAGCATTTCAGTTTCTGGTACCTGCGAGAAAGCAAGACTTTCTGCTGATAATCTGGCTCAGACTTTATTAAGGGTTTACAGTGGCAGGGGCCCAGGGTGACAATTTTTGGGGCGTCAGATTTTGGTAGAAAGAGAAAAACAAAACAAAAAAAACAATAAAATCATGCAATTGGAAATGATTAAGCTTGTTTTAATTTATCATGCCATTAATTGATTCATTGCGAAGGCCCTAGTGCTAATCAGACTAGAGGGAGGTGTAAGTGGAAGATGATGACTGGATCAAACATAGCGATGTTGTTTTTGCCTCCAAGTGTACATGTCCAACTTGACTATCTCTACATTTATGTTACAATGCATTTTCTGCATATGAGAAGTATTTAAAGAAAACCAAAAAACTTACGAGTTAAATAAAGCGGTTAGGCTACCGCTGTCTCACCTTGCTGCACTCGATCTGCTCCTCTCCCTTCCACAGGTCCTGTTCGTAGTAGTACAGCCCGTCATTGATGGCCTTGGCCAGATCGGCTGTGATCTTGGCCCGGGACTCGTGGTTTCCCGTGCGATCGCCGCCGGGGTGTTTGCGGAGGTACGGCGGGGTCTGGGTGACAATGAGAATCTTGTTGACGTCTTGGTCGTCCAGCTCGTAGTCCGAGTCGTCTTCGTCCGACCAGTCGGTGAATTTGTTCTTCCTGGGCGCCATCTGCTCCATCTCCTCGTCGAACATGAAGTCCAGCTCCTCCTGGTCCGGTTCGGCCTGGGGAGGCGGCTGGCTGCTCTGAGCAGGGGGGGCCTTGGGTTCCCCCTGGAGGGCGGGAGGAGGTTTGAGGAAACATCCAGTTAAGACCAAAATCTGAGTAGAGTATCCTGCCAAAGTATCCATGCCGTGAGCCAGACTTTAGAAAGGGTTTTTTGGGGAAGGGAGAGGGGGGCAACATGGAGTTACTAGCCAAGGAACTTAATAAACCATCATCGGTTCATATCCAATTATGTATAAAACTACAGATTAATGTACTTAGCAATAAGTACATTATTGCTTAGTAATAATGTGGATAAGGCACCAAAATGATTTCCAGCCCAGGGGCCCAAATCCTTGTAGATCCGGCCCTGTTCATACTCTTCAACTTTACATTTTGTCTAGTTCCAGCCATAAACTACTGGGATTTTCCAAACTTTTCCACAAATAAAATCTGAAAAATGTAGCATGCTTTTGCTTTTTCTAACCTGATACAGAAAAGATCAAAAACTGTATGAATACTTTTCAAGCTTTCTCTAGTTTTTGATCTAAAAATTACATTCAGGCAAAAATAAATGAAGCCGTGGAATGAATGAATGTTTGAGTGAATGAAAACAAGACATGCAATGAATGAGATGTTAAAGGAAGGAGGACAAACTGGGATGAGTGAAAGTCTGGAGGAAGAAGGAACTCAACTGCAGAGGAGAGGAGGTCGGGTTCGGGCTCTAAGGGAGGAGATGGGCCAGCAGCACACACATCATCGCTGTCATGCTGCCGGCCCAAAACAAAAAAGAATAAAAAGGAGAATGCAAGTGATCACAGGAGAGAGAGATAGGAAAACATGGAAAAACAAGATGAGAGGCGGAAAAAGGAAGAGTGATGAATATAAGACAGATGGATGTTAGTTTTGGTCAAGTACTGAAAAATCTCATTATTTGGACCTATTCATCCACCAAAACCCAGAAACTGAGACATTGGCCCATCGTGATAAATTTAGAAAGATTATAAACTGTCCCATAAATTATTGATAAAAATATTGTTGTTTTGAGACCTTGTCAAGTATTATACTGATAATGGCATACACATGCAGCTTCGCTCTACCAAAGAACAATTAAACTTACATTTTTGAACACTCCACCCTGGAACTGAAAGATATTTTAAATATAAAAAAATAAAATAAATAAATAAATAAATTGGAAATAAAACTATTCATAATTGAAACCATAAATAGTATGGATTATTAAATCTCTAAACAAATGTCCCTTTAAAAAATATCAATCAGAATGGAAATGATCAGGCTCATTCTAAGTCATCATGCGATTAATTGATATATTTTTCTCTCACTTAGGTTAAAAAAATAAAATACTATTGACCAGAAAAAGATTAGTCTCCATTTTCTTCTGCCTCTGTTGGTTATTGACCTACAGCTGGATTTTGTCCCTGCCGTCACTTGCCTTTGATTTTCCGGAGGTCTGACGGTGGCGTTTCTCCACCTGGATCCAGGCGTCCGGGTCGGGCTTGGGCTCGGACGCAGGGCCGTCTTTGGAGTTGTCTGCGGCCAGGAGAGAGTCCTGATTGGACGAGCTGGGTTCAGCCGGGCCAATCAGAAGCTCCTTCACAGGCAACGTAGCTGAAAGTCACACAACAATCGGCTTTATGACATCCACTTATACACTGAAAAACACTGGAAATGGTTTTAGTTCAAAACGTGAGACATGTTAAAACTAAATTATGGATCAAAATAAAAAAAAAAAAAAAAACAGAACTTATCAACTCTCCCCTAACAAAATCTTGAAATCCAGAGAGATGACAACAGAAATAAATATTTACTGCTTTACAAATTCTAATGACATGAGGACCAGATGAGTTAATTTTGGGGTCTGTTTTTGATGAACAGCTCAAGAAATGTATTTAAATGTGCTTTATATGTGTGAAGAGCTTCTTTAATAATCTGAAGAGTGTCTGTTTTGTTCTTTAAATAACGTTTCATTTGAGGAAAGCTCATATGTGGTTGCTGTAAAAAGTTCCCAGCTTCAATTAATCCACATTTTCTGCTCCAGTGGATATTCAGGGCAGCAGCATATGGCAGAGGAAGTCAGAATAAACTGAGGTGTGTGTTTTACTGCTTCAAGAGAATTGTGTGTAAAACTAAAGAGAAGCAAATATTCATTTTGGAATTGTTGTGTTTGATTACAGAACTTAAGAGATTTGGGGGGAAAAACAGATTTGTCCACAGAACCTTCAGATGGGACACTTTGCCGGTCAGAAACTAACTCATTACAGAATGTATAAAAACATAGCAGGCGATGCTAACATCAACACTCTTCAATGTGGAAGTTGTTACTGTAGGAAAAAAATCTTAGTTTTCAGTCAGATGTTCGACAAACGAGTAAGATGAAGCACAAAAGCCATTTCTATAACATGAAACAGTCAGCAGTTCATTCAGTCTGATGTTAGCAGATTATAAAACGTTGTTTTCTTTTAGTCCAATTCTGTCCATCATGGGATATGTTAAATGAAAAAAAAAATCTCTTTTTTTAATGAACTGATTTTCTCATATTGTGTGACATCGCCTCTGGTTCTATCAGAAATACTGAGTACGGCTGGAACGATCTGAATAATTGTGATGAATCGATTATGAAAATCATCAGTTTAATAGCTGATCAATCCTAATCCTCAAAAAAATTACATTTACTGAATAAACAAATTCAGAGCAGTAATTAAGATGAATCTGCACAGAGCATATGTACATTTTGCATTTAAAATAAAAACACATTTGTAAGTAAATATGTTTTACCCAAAACTCCTCAAGTTGCATAGTTTTAGTTTTACCTGGTTCAAACTAACAAAAGGAATGCTGATGTTGCATTTTAGGCAATAACAGCTCAGTAACTTGGGGTCTTTTTTCTGAATCTGTTTTATCTTAATATGTGGTTTTTGTCAAGGTAGCTCAGTTTTAACAAATGGCTAAAATTAGTGTTAGAAGTTCATACTTTTGCCAACTTTCTTTAGCAAAATTTCAGACGGGTGCATATCCAAACAATCACTTGGACGTAAAAAGGTAACTGAATACTGACCAGCACCGACGGTGTTCAGGTTCTGTCGAGGAACAAACTCGGGGCAGTTGATGAGTTGGGAGAAGTCGGTGCGGGGCGAACCCACGACAGGCGGGGTGGGGATGGGCCAGCGCTCCGGCTCCGTTTTACAGCGTATCCTCTCATCCACCAGCTCCACTTCAGTGCTGCTTTTTAGAGCCTGCAGGGAGGAGCGGGGGGAAAGACGTGGAGGTTTCAGATCAGACAAAATCCAGGTGTTGAAGCGATTTCTGAAATATCTTGTGTTTGACCTGTGGCGCATTACCTCCATGATGAGGCTGACGTCAGTCGTAAGAGCCTGCACTCGGTGGAAGCTTGCAATGAGTGAAATGGGGAGGAAGCCCTGTGCATCCATTTTTCTCCTCAGGAAGAAATCCCTCTCCAGGTTGTGGCTGCTGAAGTAGTATTCACTGCAGGAGGAAGCATGTCAGCGTTAACCGCCATTCGTTTTGACATTTTCCTTTGAGTAGACCATCTCAAATGGATCTTCTTCAGGCCCAACTCTTTGTTCCAAATAATGAGAGTTTAAACTGTTGAAATGTGTTGTGATGTTTCAAAATGCCAACGTCCAAACAGAAATCACAGATTGTTTTACTTTTTAAATGAAAGTTAATTACAGAGATTGCATTAAGTTCAATGGTTTGAGTATTACCATTTCTTATTACCAAAAATAAGTTGATTTTACAGTGCCTTGCAAAATTATTCACTTCTTAAAGTTGTTTGAACTTTATTAAAATAGAAAAACATTCATGTAAAGTATCTTTGAGTGTTTACAAGAGCAGTGCACAAATAAAATGTATAATAATTATTATTATATCACCCACCCCTGTTGGTTAATCTGGATTTTATTTAGGTGTACCAGAGTAAAGGGAGCTAAATACAAATGCATGACACACTTTTCAGATTAATATTGTAAAAAACTATCCTTTACTTCCAATTTAAGAACTAGTGCGCATTATATCTTAATATTGATATAAATGTGGGTTAATGTTCTTTTAAAGTCTGAATATGAAAGTCTTGCGTCAGAAGAAGAAAAAAAATAGTTTCTAATTTGTAACAGTTTCATTGAAGTGTTTTATTTTAGAGATTAACAAAGAACTGGTTAAAGATCTCTAATTACATGAGATGACATAAGATTCAAAAGACAAGAAGAAACATTTCTAGGACTTTAAAATGATTTTTGCAGTGATGAACATTGTGACTTCAGCACCAAATGCAGACCTCTGTCTCGCTGTCTCTTGATCGTCACACCACTTCATGTCACCATGGCACACCCTCTGACACAAATATTTGTGTGGAGCTCAGCCTCAGGCAGTAAGTAAGCATGAAGAAAAACGGCTGAACTGCAGGGAGATGAGGAGAGTGGACAGGAACGTCCCCTCTCACTATTGTCACCCCCTCCCTTCTTCCCTCATTCCCTGGCTTTCTCTCCCTCCTCCTCCTTATCCTTACAGTTCAACTCTCAGGCCTGCATGTAATTCCTTGCCTGTCCCTTTAGAAGCACTCTGTCTATTTTTAGGAGCTCGGCTCACCCTCAACCTCCACTGGCCAGAGTCTGGTCTTTAAAGAGGCCAGGGCTGTCAAGTAGACACAAGGAGCACACTGCCCCCTGCAGGACAAACTCAAATAAGAGCAGATTATCTCATTCTAAGAGGCATTTCAGAGTTATTCAGTTTCAGTTCTGCAGAGCCTGGCCTCAGATGTAAGGACTGCAAGTTGAACTCTTGCAAGTTTGAAGGTATGTTCAATGTAATATAAAGTCATATGCAATAAATTATTATACATGTTCCGGTGAAGCTCGTTTGTCAGATTTAAAGCACCTTTTGAAAATGAACTTTCAACATAATTTCTGTATTAAAAATGTTTTATTGGTCTGATGTAATATTCTATTAAATGTTGTGCTTTCACAACATTTAATAACAAAATTTTCAACAAAATCATAATGAACAAAAATGAAGGTTATAATAATCTATGTTCTGTGTTTCATTTGAATTCAGAACTGCATTACTGAAATAAATAAACCCCTCAGTAATATTCTAATTTATCTAATATGACACAAAAGATCAGGTTATGACACCTTACAACCACAACCTTTGCAGTTTTTTTATGTTCTAAAGCAGTGTTTTTCAACCTTTATTGAGCCAAGGTACACTGTTTTAATTGAAAAAATCTCGAGGCACACCACCAACCAAAAATATAAACCAAGATACTCTGTAGCCGCCTATACTACATATATAGTCATTCTTATCAAAGTGTCTTGAATAGGAATCAAATAAACACAAAAATGTATTTTTATCACATTTTACATTTCGTATTTCAAATTGCACGTAACATGTCCACTTCAAAAATACACCTGAACACCTGAACAGTGCCACAACACTGTGGTCTTAAATTTAAAGAAGTTGTAGAAAAGTTCAAAGTGTTTTACAAACTATTTCACAAGCATTCTTTTATCCGGAATACAGAAAATAATTCTTATTCTGAATTATTTTCGGGAAATATTCGGGAAAGATTTCATTGTTACAATATGAAGAGTTGCATGTACAAAATGTCAATATCTATATATTTTACCCATCTAGTGTGAAGCCTGTGTATATTTGGATAAAACAGCTGATTTCCTGACAGAAATTGAAGAAAGACAAAGCTCTTCCTCAGCAGCTCTCAGTCTCTCTCTGGTTTCAGGTTTTATAGTATCCAGCAGTGTTGTGTTCAAGACCACCTAACCCGAGACCAAGACAAGACCAAGACCAGAGTGTATCGAGACCGAGACAAGACCAAGACTTTTAGGGTCCGAGACCAAGTCAAGACCAAGACCGATGAAAGTCGAGCCCGAGTCAAGACCAAGACCAGCGGTCCACGCTACATGATACAATAAAATGTAAAATATGATCGAAATTGCTTCTCAAAATAATCTGAAAGATCCATATTCCCATAAAAAACACCTAGATATTAAATACTTAATACATTTTACCAATATTAAATATTCCATTTCTGTGCTAAAATGTGTGATGGTCTCGTGCCATCCCTAAAAACATAACACCCTGGGCATTTGCCCATATTGCTCATGTAAGAAACCACCACTGTCTGCACCATTAAACATAGCAATTGAGGCAATGCCCTGACGGTAAATAACGCTCAACTACCAACACTGACCAAGGAGCAACAAGCAAGAATTAACCAAACAGAAGGCGCTCATCGTGACTGTTTTCACTCTCTATCCCAGTACATGAAGCCAGGTAGTCTGACACCATGGCAGACATTACAGCTGCCACTTTGAACAAAAACAATCAAAGAGTGCATGCCCTTTCTTTCTTGTGTTTTAGTTATTTGTTAATTTAAATATCAACGTACATAATTAAATAAAATTATGATGCAGTGCACACAGAGCATTACAAGAACAAAGAACAGGTGTTCTGTCAGGTCAGATCGTCATACGCTTAGCACAAACTCACGGTGTTCTGTCAGATCAGCATACGTTGTCAGATAGTCGTACGTTTAGCTCAGACATGCATACGCTGTCATTACCATATGATTTTATTTAATCAGCAACATAGAATCATGACGTAGATCATTATTAACAGTTATTAACAGTTGTATGGCATCCAACTGCAGCCAGACCTGCTTTAAATACACTTTGAAACCATGACAACGCATGTATATCTATCTAGTTATCATATTATGTCATATTATAAACAATTTAATGACTTATTTTCGTCATAACTTGTTGCGTATGCTGAACTGACAACTCCACTGACGGTCGAACTTCTTAAGGCGCATGTGTTGGCATGGTACTCACTGCATGTATGCTAGCAACATAGAATCATGACGTAGATCGTCATACACTTTGATATTAACAGTTGTATGGCGTCCTGACTTAGTGGTTAAGTGAGTTTTACACGGGCGTGTGTTGTAGCTGACTCCAGCTGCAGCCAGACCTGCTTTAAATACACTTTGAAACCATGACAACACATGTATATCTATATAGTTATCATTGAAAACAATTTAATGACTTATTTTCGTCATAACTTGTTGCATGTGGTGAACTGACAACTCCTCTGACGGTCGGACTTCTTAATGCGCATGCGCAGGCATGGTACTCACTGCATGTATGCTATTCTGACAGCGTATGGCTATCTGATAGAACAACGGCTCTCAGTGAGTGACACTCCAGTCCTATCTATAAGTAAAGTGCCGTGGAGAAGAATCGACTGTTTCTGAATGTCACATCACTATATTGCAGACTTTTGGACATAGCGTTGTCCCATATATGCGACAAGACAGTCAACATCTCCGCACAATAACTCAGACAGTGAGTGACTTTTTTTCATTACAATGCTTATGTGTCTCTGCAGCTAGCTTTGCTAACATCACGTTAACGGAGCTTACCTTCTTTGAGCTACTTTTCTAAGTGACGAAAATAGTTAGACGTTGTCCCCATCGTCTCTGAAAGCGAAGCGCTGCTGAGTTAGCTCTGGCCATCGGATTTCTTACTATTTATGCAGCGCTATTATATTACTGACGATTAGACAAACATTTTCTGCCGCTGAGAGAAAACCACTCCGCATGTCCTGGAGCGCCGCGTGCGAGTGAAAGGTGGGTAGGGGGAGGAGGGAGGAGGGAGTAGCGCCGCGCGCGAGTGAAAGGTGGGGAGGGGAGCAGGAGGGAGGAGTAACAGAAACAGGTAGTTGCTTGGATTTTAATCGGTGCATTTTGCATCTGCTGAAAACAAAGATGTTAACAAATAAAGTGGACAGTATGCTGCACGTTTAGTGATATTTTCACAGTTGCGGTCTCGACTGGTCTTGAAATAAAATGCCGAGTCCTCAGCGCCTGAGACCGAGACAAGACCGAGACCAAATGCGGTCGAGTCCGAGACGAGACCGAGACCATCAGAAAACGGTCTTAAGACCGGACTCGAGACCAAGACCGATCTCGAGTACCACAACACTGGTATCCAGGCTTGAGAAGATCACTTCACACAGACATGTGGGAAATGGACCCATGTTCTTTCCAACTACTGCTGAGTTTCACTCTTTTCCATCACTGTCGTTAGTCTTGCTAGATACGATGCACTCATCGCTACCTGTAACATTCATGCATCACTAATTTTCTTGTTTTAATGTAAAATGCTCTGTACCTACTGCCATCTAGTGGTAAGAAAATTACATGATTAGGCCGCTAGCCACTACTTACTAACCATGGTTTCGTTCACACTGAGCTTAAGTGCAGCGGCTTTATTTCCCTCCTGTAGTGCCAGATCGATACTCCTCAACTTAAAAGCTGCATATGAGTTTGAAAACATTTCTCGGTCGTGCCTGCTGCTAGCATGTTGTTGTTCTAAAGGAAAATTAACGCGTTCTTCTTTGATCTACAATTTTGACTTCTAATGATTCACTTCCTGCTATAGAGCCCCCTGGTGGTCGAAGAAAAATACACAGAAAAGCCGCACTGGGCTACAATCTGCATGGTTCAAAGTTTAGGAAAAAAGTAGCAGATTATAGTCCGGAAAATACGGTAGGTGAAATTGGATAATTTCCAAGGCACACCTGACGATCGCTCACGGCACACTAGTGTGCCGCGGAACAGTGGTTGAAAAACACTGGTCTAAAGCAACATAAAGGACGTAAATGAAAGAAAATGTTTTGGATTATTTTCCCTTTTTAATTAAACTGAAACATTTGCTGTGGGTTTGTACATATAAATTGCTGAAGCTCCTTTTGTTGCAACTCCAGCTGCAAGTCCTTTGGTGCCTACAAGTTCTACCAAGCACTGCTGATCATTGTTGATCTAAAACAGCTCAAACTCAGTCAGATAAGAACTTCTTTGAACCTCCGATTTTAAGTCTTGGCACCATTTCACAATTGACTTTAGGTCTGGACTTGAACTAGGACATTTTAACACATGGATATGTGCTAGTCTAAACCAGACTTGGTCTTAAGGACCCACTGTCCTCCATGTTTTAGCTGTCTCCCTTACTGCCACACTTTCTTGGCTTTCTTCCGCACAAAGTGTTGACAACTTTTGTTCTCATGTGACCAGACGACCTTCCACATCCACATGTTTGCGGTGTTCCCTCCATGGTTTTCTTAGAGCTTTCTATTAATAATGCCTTTCTTTTTTCCCCCACTCTTCCATAAAGGTCATCTTTGTCCAGCATATGACTAATACTTGTCCTCTCAAAGGATTCTGCTGCATATCTGAAAGATTGATGTCGGTGCCTTTTCCTTCTACTTTACAATAATGCTTAACTTTGTGTTATTCATTATTGTGCGTCCTAAATTTTCAGGTCTCAGAAAGCTGTAAAACACTTACATTTGCCGCTTGATGTATTCTTTGAGAAGCTTTTCATCCACTGTATACATTTGGACCTTGCTGCCATCGTCGTAGTAGTAAACCATGTTAGTACCGAACTCTGTGGGCACCTGAACGGAGCCGTCAGATGAGCGAGCGTCTCTATAGTTCAGAGAGTATTCGTACCGACCTGAGGAAGCAAGGAAAGTACAAATAAGCCACTCAGAACCATGTTCACAAAGGAAGACAAGATGCTTGAAAAGAGAAACTTAATGATTAACTTAATGATTTCCTACATTTCAGACTGAAAATAATGAGGTCAACTAAACCAGGATTTTTAGGTATGAAGGAGAGGTGCACCGATAAATCAGCCAGTTAGTAGGCCTGACACAATTAGCAATAAATCAATTAATCACATGATAAATTAAAACGAGCTCAATAATTTCCGTTTGTAGAATTTTTTGTTTTTCTCTCTTTCTACCCAGAAGTGGATATTTAAAATGTTTTCCAGTTCCAGTGGGTTTTTTTTAAGGTTTTGTTGGCTCTAGTGGCCTTTATTTGAAAGTAGTTTGACAGGAAAAAGGGTTATGAGAGAGGGGGAAGACATGTGGCAAATGTCACCAGGCTGGGAATTGAACCTGCAACCACTGGCATGAGGACTAAGGCCTCAATACATGGGTTATGCTTTGCCCCTGCGCCACCACAGCACCCCATTCCAGTTCCAGTGCTAAATTTTCATTAGTATTTAAAGTTTATTGATCTTTGAGAGTGTTTTCTTGTATTATTATGCCTTTACCATTACATTATTTGATAATGGTCTCAAAATCACAATATTATCATTTGTCGCAATAAGTTCTGGGACAATTTATCATCCAGAAAAATTTGTTATCATGACAGGCCTGGTGGACGAGGAATCAGCCTCAATTTCCTTATTTTTGGGAGATCGGAAATCTTGATTTACGTCTGAACTTGCGCTGTTAACAACAGTCGCAACACTATCGTCAACTTATCAACTTTTCAGACAGAAAAAAAGAGAAAAAAATCGGCAGGGTCATAGATAGATCAGCTTTTTAAAGATCGGTGATCGGCCAGAAAACTGTAATCGGTGCATAAATAGCATGAAGAGTAATGCCCACCTCGTCCACGACCTCTGCCACGCCCACGACCTTTCCCCCTGCCTCGTATTCCTCCGCGACCAGTCCCGCCGTCGCTCCGAATGCTGCCGGTGTCGTCTCCGTGGTCCCGCGGCTCGGCTCTCCAACCTGGTTCAGAGGAAGCACATTCTCCTGACTTCGTTTCATACAAGCTCCTCGGCCAACTGAATAAACTTCATAGATCAACACAGAGATAAAAACGTAGGGCTGCACAATATTAGGACATCTTGAAATGGCAGCGATATCAATTGGCATAAATCCACATTCTGCCTCATTCATTGCTTCCAACACAGCAACACCAGCATCTGCTGGAGACATTGGCCATATTAATATAGTAGTGCTGTGATATATTGTGCAGCCCTAATAAAAAGTCAGAAATAAACATCTTGTGAAAGTCTTCATACTCCTACAATTATTGCAACCAGAAATGTCTGTATTTGACTGGGATTTTATGAGACAGACCGACACAAACTGGAATGTAAATGTGAAACGTTTAAAGGATTCATGTAATTAGGACCATTCATACATAAACAGGGCAAAAATGATGCACGGTTTTCTAAAGTCTTTACGAATAACGTGAAAGGTGCAATGTGCATTTGTAGCTGCTGGGCTTTGAGGATTCAGTGGGGATGGAAAGTATTCAGACCGCTTTAAACTTTTCACTCTTTGTTTCATTGTAGCCATTTACTAAAATAAAAAAAGTTCATATTATTTCTCATGAATGTACACTCAGCATCCCATCTTGACGGACCCCCCCACCCGAAATGTAAAACCTTTATTAAAAAAGAAAAACTGAAATATCAGACATTTAAAGCAGTCTGAATACTTTCCATACCCACTTTATGTCTCTATGGCAACGTTCACACAGCAGGTCTTGATGATTAATTCAGATTTTTGGTTGAAGTCAGATTTTTTTGCCTGGTTGTCAATGATTCTAATTAAATGTGACCACAATCAGACTTCCATGTCGACTCCAAAGTGACGTTCATGCGCAGAAGAAGAACATAGAGGTCACACAGCAGCAATAATGAATGCCGCTGTCAGTGGATCAGTTTTAAAGTTTATTCGGTTGCAGGTGCTAACAGTATCGTCACAACTTGGAGTCTTAAGGGGTGAAAAGTTTGGAATTGGGCCATTCAGACTGCCGTGAAGAGAACGGATACGGACAAAAAAATTTAATAAAAATCGGCTTTGGATCGTGAACGTAGCCTAACAGCTTTGGACATCTATAGACTGAAACTTTTGCCCGTTCTTCTGTAGTTCAAGGTCTGCCAGATTAGATGGAGAGAGTCTACAAACATCAGTTTTGAAATCCTGTCAAGATTCACCGAAGGATTTAGCTCTGGACTTTGACTGGGCCACTGTGAAGATGGTATGTTCAGTGTGTGGTGTTTTTCCACCACACAGAATTTTGTAAAATGGGCCAGAAAGTCCAAAAACCATCTGATCAGATCGCCTTCTTCCAGATGTTAGATCTGTTCCTTACAAGCTTAAAATGGATTAAATCTTCATGTTTATTTGCATAAGTTTAGTTTGTTATATTTATTTTGTAGCCGTTATGTTTTTATTTACTTTGGGATTTTTGGGGGTCATTTGTTGTTGAAATATGTCGTGTTGGAAAAAGGAAAATACAAAATAAAATTGCTTCAAGAAATAAACAGTTAAATAAAGCTGCATTTGTAGAGTGCAGGACTATTGCTTCTGATACTTGTCGATGATTTAGTTATGCTGTACTTTGTCTTGGTCTGACACATAAAGCCCTAATTAAACACTGCAATCTGTCGCCTTAACATAATAAAATGTGAGAAAAAAAAAACGTGCCTTGTGAATACTTTCACAAGGCACTGCTAAGCTACTGAAGCTAGTCAAAGATGTATCCTCTCATGATAAGATCTTTTGTTCACAACCAATTGCCTATTTAATTTAAAACTTGCACAAAAAAAATATCATCCTACAAATCTTTCAACTCTCAAAAATAACATTTTTACTTTATTGAATGAAAAAACAAAAACACATGCAAAGATGAAATAAGTTGGAGGTCATGCTTTCATTCAGCCATGCGTTATGGAAAAGAGATCGGTGTAAAAACAAGCAGCGGATGGGGAGAAAGGGGGTGAGTAAACATACGGCTGTGTCAGGGGGTAAAGAGCAGAAAGCTGCACAGTCAAGAAGCAAACAGAGGCAGGGTGAAAAGGGGGGGAAAAAAAAGAAAAAGAAATGAGTTCCTGGCCACTTACTCCGGCTGTCATAATGCGCCCTGTTATCATGAACCCTTTGATTGGGCGACGTGGGGTTGGACGAGTCGCTGATGGGCGAAGTGTCCGACTGGGCTGGGAACCCGCCAGATGTCTTGTCGGCATCATCCCGGGAGACTTCCTCCAGCGGCAGAGAAACCCACTTACGTTTGTTACCTAGCCGTGATTGCATACCGGAAACAAGAGCTTCAAGAGTTTTGGCCGAACGGGATGGAAAGAAAAATACGCAGCTTGGAGAAAAACAAATAAATAAAACTTTCTACTGAGTTCTAAGACAAAGCACGAGATGTCCACACTTTCTGTAGAGAAAGGGTGGAATATAAACATTCATGAAATTAGCGAAATTAAGGCTGCAGTGTGTAACTTTTTAACTTTTATTTAAAAAAACAAATCAGTTTTTTTTTTTCATATTTGTTAAAACTGTCACTATGTTGTGACAGTTTAACATAAGACGGATAATCTGTGCCAAAAAAGAAAGAAAATCTATTTCCTCCCTGACCTACTATTGCCGTCTGAAGAAATGCACCTCTCCCAGTCAAAAACAACCAATCAGAGCCTGGACGATGGTCTTGGTGCTGTGAATCAACCTAGCGTATGCTACTAAATATTTCAAACGTGGAAAAACAACTCACTGTTCCAGGAAAATTGTTGTGGAGAAGTAGCTGTAGCATAGCAGCGCGTACAAAAGGAGAAGGCAGAGGAGCTAAATTTTTTTCACAGATTAGCCGTCTTATATAATAATGTCATGACATAATGATAATTTGAACAAATATGTAAAGAAAAAAACATGTATATTATAAAAGTTACATACTGCAGATTTTATGGGTCATGGGAACAAATCTTCCCTAACACATGTATTTAAAAAACACTCCATGAAAAAATGTTTGTTCCTCCACAGAGAAATATTAATCTACATGACATCACTTTGAGCCCCGCAACAGCAGCGCAGTCTCACAGAGAATGATATCCTGATATATTTAATGAGTCTTAGGTTACAGTAGTATGATACAAAGCAAAGACAGCAGCAGGAGTCACAGATCCTCCACTGCATGAGGAGAACGCTGCCCGTCTCTAAGCCACGCCCCTTTGGTTCAACATTACGCTGTGAAAGCACACTGGGTTTTCTAGACAGATCAGCTTGCATAATATGAAAGGGACAAAGTTATTCATAAAGGGGGATTTGGTTGTGTGTTTATTGCAGTACTATTAGGGGTAAAGCAATTAATTGTGATGAATCAATTAATTAAATAATCGTAGACCAACTTAGTTATCAATTAATTTCAGCAAAAACAGCCTATTTGCTAAAAGAACAACACACTCAGAAGTAATTAACCCAAAGAAATGTACAAAAATACGCACATTTTGAATTTAATATTAAAAAAGCACAAACTTTTGTCTGTAAATATCTTTTACTAAATCAAGTTTTAGCTTCGCTTTATTCAAATTGTGGAAAAGAAACAAATCTATTAAGCTAATTTTGCTATCCAATTATTACATGTCAGGAGTATTTCTTTAGCTGCAACTTTTCCTACAAACAATCAAACATTCACAAAAGAAATGCTGTTATTGAATTTTAGACAACGAATGAAACGAGTCATTTCTTTTCATCTTTTTATGCATTTCTAATATTGTATAAAAGCACAAGTGGCTAAATGAAAAATCCGCAGTATGTGCTAATTTTTTATCCGATTTATTGGTTAATAACTCAATAACTCAAAATGACTGGAGAGTTCATCAAATGCAAAATAAATGTAAATACTCTCAATTGAGATTTTTTTTATTTAGATAGAAAAAAAAAAGAGTTCAGCCAAAAAGCTCTGAAACTTTTTGTAAAAAAAACAATAAAATGTCTTTGCTCCAAAAGTTGGCAGCTCAGAAAATGTTCAGGTTTTTTCCTAGAAATTTTCTTAGATTAATTTCAAAGTTTCTGAGTATTTTTGGCAGAAATGTACTCCTTTTTCTCTCTTTGTCTACAATGATGATAATATGCCGTTGTAGAAAACTGACTATTTGGACACCAGAAACAGCTTCCAAGGTTTCTTTAAATTAACTACATAATTTTGAAAACGTAATGTTTAATAGTAAAGGATCCTTAAGTGACTTCCTAACTGTATAGAGAATCACTAATTTAATACACTTCCATCAACATAGACCATGTTATGTTCTCATTTTAGACACGTTAAAGTATGTGGCATTGCAGTCAAAAGGCGAGCGCCTTTAATTAATTCTTCTTTGATGTCTAAAGATGAGAGACGAGTAAAAAGAAATCCAAAAGGTATGATTATTAAAGCAGAGCATGCACCAATCTGCACCAATCAGTAATTACAAACGGAGATCATTACGGTTATTAACATGCCTTTTTATACAGGAAAAACCCCCACGGTCAGAAATAAAACCAAACATGCATCTTTAAATCTTAAAGGCTCTTGACAGCATCTACAACATAATAAAGCTTTTCCTCAGTTGGGAAACAGAATGTCAATCTAAACAAATTCATATGTTTAATGTAAAACTTATACATTTACAGCCGTCAGCAGCCTTATTTAGCTCAATGTTTCTGCAGCATAAGCATGCATCACAAAGATGAAGAAAGAAAGAAAGACTCACCCTCACCTCCTCTCTTCTTCAGGTTGGAGCTCTTTGAGTCCTGTCCTGGTTTTGGTTCTCCTTCTTTAGACGGTTCCTCCATTGGATCCACATGAGCCTCCTGGTTCTCCTTGCTCTCGCCTCCATCATGGCTGCTCTCTGATTTCCTGTCTGGTCGCTCTCTTCTCTTGTCCCTTTCTCTGCGGGAGGAAGGCTTCTTCCCGTTGTTGCCAAGGACAGTTTGCTGCTGCTGAACAAGAGACACGTGCGTTTATTTACGCTTTCACATATTGTCTGTTCTCACTCCCTTTTGACACAATAATCAGACGAAAAATAAATACATTTCCAGAGAGAGGAGGTTCTCCTTCTCTACCAATAAATAGGGATAATAATCACTGTAGGATTAGCGCAAAGACGTAAGAAACAATTTAAAATGGAATCATTTAAAAACACTTTGGCGTTTCTATTTTCATCCTGCGAAAAGGCGAAAAAGAGCTAAACTTTCAGCAGGTAACAGGAAGGTTATTAGCGCAGTTATGTTTTATCCTTTTAAGCTCTCAAGCTCAGTCATGGAATATGCCAGCGTTTTAAATCTTTGGAAATCTTAGTTATTCTATGAATGCAACATAGATAGCTGTTCCCCCACACAGATGACATGACGTCACATTTGCCCCAATCTAAATATTTAATGACCAGTCATTTGAGGACATACAGAAAAAACAAACAATCTGAATGTTTTTTTTCTAATTTCTTATATTTCTTAGAGAGAAAGCAAAATTAGCTAATATTTTCATTGAATACTGACCATAAAGCTTGGATCTTTGACTCCTTACTGAAAACTCTTTGTAAATGTCAAATGAGGAACCCAATCACGATTCAAGAGGCCAAAAATCGTTAGCATCTGTCTCTGTACCTCAAAAACTAAAACAATAATCAAAGCTTAAACAAATTAAATATAAATTAATGCAAAACACTTCCTTTTCTTTAGTAATTGGACAAGAAGTAAAGTCTGGAACATCTCTGATTTTTTGTCTTTTAACACTTATCCAAACCTGGAGAAGCAACTAAACCAAATTCGCTACTTTTCAAGAATGTGTAGGAACCCTGAAAACACACTTTTACACACACATACGCCATACCTCTTTAGCGAGTTCTCCAGGTGTGGGCCAGTTTGTGATATCGCTGAAGTCACTGGACTGTGAAAACAAAAACAACATAATTTGAGTGTTCACATGTGGCGCCTGCAGCTGCCATTTATTCTAACATGTAACACGGCATGTTGGGACAGGTAGAACCCAGCCTGGAGGAAAAGGAGATCAGAGGTCTTTCTGCAGAGGAAACACAAACGACGACAAACAGACGGAGGCTCATCCAGTCACTGTGGGTCCTGTCAATTTGGGCAAGCTGATAGGAGATCAAGGTTAAACGAACACAGAGTGCAGCTGGACTTTACTGTATGTGGAAAGAGGAAAAAAAAAAATCCTTCAGTCTCATGGCATCTGAAAAGGCAGCTGGCGTTTACAGCGGATCTGGATAGAGAGGAAACGAAGATGAGGAAAAGATTTCCTCAAGGTTGCTGGGACTTTCAAACAATACTGATCCAGCTCAATATTCTAGGTCTAATCCAAAGCATTCGCAGAATGGAGATTTTAGTGATATCTGAGTTTGAAAGAATTCCAAATGCAGTGTATAACGGATTAATCAGTTATTAAAAATAATCGTCGACAAATTTGGTAATCTATTAATCGTTTCCCAGGGTATACAGCACTAAAACAAAGGGCATTTACTGAAAGGACAACTTACTCAGCAGTAATAATTAAGGCACTACAGGATACATACTACATTACAGTGTAGCAAGTTTAGTTGCTTACTACACTGTAATGAGTGATCATTACAGTGACACTAATGATCACTGTAGTGATCATTTAAGTGTAGTGTAATGATCACTACAAAGTGATCATTAGTGCTTTCAACTGGAAAACACAATTATACTTTTTAGCATGTTTAAATTCTAATTAATAAAACCGTCTGAATCAGTCATCCAACGAGGAATCGGCTGCTGACAGGATTCGCGAGGCGCGTTCCGGTAGAAAACAAAACATCCAGACCGCATACTAACCCTCTTCTATGTAGTAGTTGAAACTGAGGACTGAAGACTTAAAAATAACAAAATAAACATTTCACTGATTGACAACTAATGTGTGTTGCATTCCCTGTCAACAGTTTTCTTCAGCAAGCCAGAGTAACCATGCTTAAAGATTTTTAACATGCCTAAATAAACAAAAGATTAAATTAAAGATCCAACATTGACTCCATAATTACCCTAAAGGGTTAGTAAAATATATTCACAGTCAATTTGAGAACTACTTAATCTCTATATTTAGGTACTATGCTATGGTAATTATCCTTAAAGCTGTGTAGTGGAAAAACGGGTTGGAAAAGCAAACAAAACCAGAGGATAGCAGTTCGAACCGGTTAACATTTAGCAGCAGATGGTAATTTCTCACTCTCTGTGTGTTTTAACACCTGAAGTCAGAATTATGGGAATGCAGATGAGAACTTAGAAGAATCAAAATATTAATTTATTTGCAAGTTAAAACAGGTGTTCGTCAAATACTAAGGTAAAAAAAAAGAGGCATGATGTGATAATTACTGAACATTTCTGGAACAATATTCATCTAGAAAACATGGTCAAGTTTATCCTATGTGAAAATATTTGGACGTGTATTTGCAGAAAATGTGAAAACTTAAAAACAAAATTAAAAACAGTGTTACCTTGCTGGGTTTTCTCACTCTGGGCTTGCTGGCTCGGACCACTTTCAGAGCGTTTTGTTGGTCTGCGCACAGATGATGGATAATAGAAACAGACATTATTAAATGTGGCAGGCAGGAGCAAACTGAAGCAGACAGAAGCTACAGCTCCACGAGAAATGCAAGTAGAAATCGGTTGCTCAACACCGCGGTTAAAAAGTCAACTCATCCACTCTTGCACAGTCTTTCTGAGCCGTTTGGGGAGCATAGGGAAGAAGAAATAAGTACTTAACCCCACAGGGAGTGAAGGGGTGTAAGTTGGGGGTGATTAGAGTGCAGACAGCGGCGGCACGCCGTGCGGCTGCATCTCTGCAGGCTGGGAGTGGCTCCTATCGCTCAGCAGAGGATGGCTGGATTGATAAGACACACTGGGCACACACACACAGGCTTCCATGTGAATGGGTGTATGCCTAACTGGGTCTGGGCCTGTGTGTGTGTGTGTGTGTGTGTGTGTGTGTGTGTGTGTGTGTGTGTGTGTCCACCCACAGAGCTAGATGTACAGTAACCCTGTAAACTGATGCCTAGGCCAGAGAAGGCTGCTTCAAATTTAGCTCCCCCCCGGTTGCTCTCCGCTCCGCTCTGACACACATTCACAACTTTAGCTGAGGGGGTTCGAGACCACCGCTTTCACCAAGAGCCTGGTAGCAGCGGAAAGAACACACACATATGCAAAGGCAAATGTTAACTATGAGAATGAAAAGGATTGTTGAGCTCACTGATGAAGCAAACAGGAGAAAGTAGCCAATTCAAAGTTGAAATTCCAAGAAACTCGGCTTCAGATTTGATACATTTTTAGTTCAGGAGATAAAGAATCTAGATATTCACTTTCTCAGACTGGCTCTTTAAAGCTGCAATGTGTAACTTTGATGAAATAGTATGGTATTTGTTGAAACTGTCACTATGGCATAGCAGTATGGGACACAATGTGTGGGAAAAAAAAACAAAAACAAAACAAGCTCCTATGCATTCTCCCAGTGCTAACTAGGAACAACCAATCACATCCAGGAGGCGGGTCTTAGCGCTGTCAATCACCCCATCCATTCCCTTTGACAACTGCTACACTGTAACTTAGTGAATGCTATGGCTAGTTAGCATGGCCACTGATGACCACAGATAAACGGTAAGTTGTTTCTCCACCATTAGTACAATTAGCAGCGTGTTCAAAAGAATAATTGACAGCTCTAAACCCCTCCTCCAGGCTCTGATTGGTTGTTTTTGATTGGGAGCGGTACATTTCATCAGATGGCCAGAGCAGCTCAGGGAGGAGGTGGAGGAGATGGATCTTTTCACAGATTATCTGTCTCATATTACACTGCCACGGAGTGGTGACAGTGTAATATATAGTATATACATCAATATAAAAATATAAAATAATATATTATGAGATAATATAAAAAAACAACATGATTTTATTTATTTATTTATTTAATATAAAAGTTACATTCTGCAGCTTTAAGATACTCTTCCACCATGGTGTTTTCAGCAGGTGTACACAGTCCACTCCATTAACCCCATGCACATAAAAACCTCCAGATCCAGTCTTAGGAAAATCTTGGACACAAACAGAACCGTTGTTCAGAGACGCTTCTTTAACAGAATGCATCTGTTAATTACATGTTGAACTTTAATATAATAATCCCTCTTGTAGTCAGATGTGCGAATAGACTGCTTTATGTAGCACTTTTGCCATCTTGAATCCTCTCTGGGATCATTTAAACCGACCTGGTGAAGGCTACAGCACTCTAAGCAACACTGGTTAAAGGTCAAGTCCCTGCAAAATGTCTACTTTAAATTTTTGATCAATTTTTTTCTTGTTCTTGTGAGACTGTGAACATTTGCGTACCTGGTTTCAATAATGCTATAGCTTATTTATGTCCATCATTATGAACACACATCATGCAATAGTAATCATTCAAATACATGACAGGTTTAGCATACACCAATAAAAATTAATTACAGTTTATGCAAAATGTTAATAAATGTATAAAATATACAATAATAAACCATTCCAGTTAAAGGTACAGTGCTTTTAAAGAGCCTTTCAGCTTCTTTTAAAGAACTTAATTTTATTCAGCTCCAGGGAGGTAATGGTAGAGAGATCCACTCTTTCATTCAGAAATAATTCACTATTTTAGGAGGGTTGGGGGATTAGCATCAATTCAACTTCATCATACCTGGAAAAATATTATTGTCCCTCATTGTAGAATTAAAAGAACCTAGAGGAGAAATAAAAGCAGTCAAATGACTTTCTTTTATTTTTAAACTACTGCAGTAAAAAAATTTAATTGATATGAACAACATTACAAGTTGTGAAGAACTAACTAAAGCCTTCATCTATAAATAAATCCATGTAAAAAAATGACATTGACGTCTTTTACCTTTCAGAAGACGCATTAAGTCTGGAAACTCAATCTGTTTCTATTTTTAATATTAAATGTTCTCTTTATTTAGCAAACTCTGCATCCAGAAAGAATTCGGAGCTTCACTCGTTACACATTTTATGTTACATTATTCCTAACTTGATTACATTTCTATGTCAATACAATACAATTTTTTTATTTTTTATTTTACAAATTTATTAAACAGAAAATTGCTGTAGGATAAGTTATCCTAGTAATTATTTTGACAAACATTAACATTGCTGTTTTGAGACTGTTTTGATGTAATATATTGATAATGGCATAATAATAAGTTTGCCCTCTCAAAAGCTAATAAACTTCAATTTTGTAAAGAACATTTAGGGCTAGAACTGGAAGATTTTAAATATGAAAAAAAAGAAGCTGAAATAATAAAATAATAAATAAAATGGAAATAAAAATCATGTGCAACAGAAATCATAAATAAACAGGCTTTAAACACAATTACCTTTCAAAAAAAATATGAGGAAGGAACTTGTTGAGCTCATTTTACTGTATCCTGCGATTAACTGATTAATGTCTTATTGCGACAGGCTTAAAGAAACTAAAGGACTCATGTTTACTTGTGTATTCAAAGACTTTGCTATGAAGTTTTAACGTGAGCTCAGGTGGATCCTGTTTCTGCTGCTCTAAACGTCACAGTTAGCATGAACCAGCATGACTCAGAATCTCAGTCAGAACCTGAAGGTCCATCTATCTGAACTCCACTGTTCCTCTGTGGAGAGAGGAGAACCTTCCAGAAGGACCTAAAGCTCCACCTGTATAGTGAAGAGTCCACTCCTTAGAAAAGCAACATGGCGGCCCGTCTGGAGCCAGCTGGAAGGGCCCTGGAGGACTCAGACTGTCAGGAACAAGACTCTCTGGTCTGGCGAGACAAAAACTGGACTCTCTGGCATGAAGACCAGATTACCTGCTAGGAGGAAAATCAGGCATGGCTCATCCCCATGGGGAAGCACGGGAGTGGCAGCATCAAGCTGGGTGAAAGCAGTAGATTCAGAACCTCTCTGTGAACATCTTGGAGCGGCCGGGCCAGAGTCCAGGCTGGGGTTCGACTGTACATCTCAGGAGAGATCAGAAAATGGCTGACAGACGTCTGTGATGGAGCTGGGTTTGGCAAACAGGAAACTGACCAAGAAAAGCTCTGTCAGCTGGTCATGCCGTATGCTAAAGCTGCATTAAAATAATGAGAAAAAGGCTGGGAATACTTATGTACATGTGATTTCTCAGTTTGTTGTTAATATATTTGTAAAAACAAACTTTTGAAGTGATTGTAGGAGGGTTTTTAAAAAAAAAAAAAAGAAAAAAAAAGAATTTAGTCCATTTTTAAATGTGGAAAAAGTGACGCAACGAGAATATTTGCTGGATGCAAGTTAAACCCAGATTAGCTAGGATGAAAATAGAAGCTAATCTAAAAGATGCTGAGACCAAAGTCAATTTCTACTGTGCATATTCGATCAATATAAAGATTGATGTTTATTTAAGAGCCCCGTTTCATCTTATCATCTCAACAAGCTCCTTGTTCACAATTATTTTACAAAGTTTATTTTTGTTAAACATTATAAAAGTCAATTGTTTTACAACATTACCAAAAGCTACATTTTATCCAAAAGTCATTTTGTGGGAATTAAAGGTAAACAGTGTATGAGGTAATGTGGAAACCTGAATCTGTTTTACCAGCTGTTCAGGTATCTTGTTAACATATGTTTTAAGTGCAGCTGATTGTTTTAGATATTTTTGTGTGAAAAAGTGTAAAAAAAAACAACAACCCAACAACAAAAGGGAGATTCTCTCAAAGAATATCTATTAAAATGATCCAAACACAACAAAAAGTATTACTCAACCTTAAGTCCTAATTTGTCTTTCTACCTGTTCATCTATTTAAACCTAAATCATTTTCTCCGATTCCAGAAAATTAAAAGTATATATTCAATAAATGTTAATATTTTTTAACTATACACAGATATTCGACTTCCAGCAGATCCGTCTGTTAAAGCACCTTGTTCACATACGTGTTACTCTCACTAGTGACAGCGACCCGGTGGGAGGAACGGCAGGCTGCCAGGCCATTGGACATGCGAAACGTGCCTTTACAGCAGCAAAGGCTGCTAGCCTGCTGGCTTTAGCCTCAACCAGCGAGATGAGCTAGCTGCTCGAAGCTGAAGCGTCGATTTTAGCTCAAATCGAGCAGCTTTTGAGCTTCTACCTCCCCCCAAAAAACAACAAAATACTCCCATTACACTGCCACAGATATCCCTGTGGGGATCGGAGCAACATAACAGCTAGCTGGTGGGAGCTAAAAGAAGTAGCAGTTGTCAGCAATCAACACGTGGTGCTCATGAGCAACCCGAGCACGGGGGGGATGGGGCAAATATGTTGCTAACACTTAGCTAACATCCTAATTGTTTAATTACATTTGGCTAAAGCCACCGTGAGATGAGCTGACAGTTCATCTCGCGGTGGGTTTCTCAGGAGTGAAGCGTTTAGAAATGCCTCGACAACGTGACACATTTGCTGAGGACCGCATTATTCACTTTCCCCCCCTCGTCTATAAAACATGGGAGCAGCTCACCTGTCTCCTGGGAGCCGGAGTTGATGTTGCTGACCGGCACTCTGCCCGTGGTTCTTTTAGTCCACGGGTTGACTTTCGGCGGAGGGGCTTCTACAACTTTCTTCTTCACCGCCTCGACAGCCGAGTCAGCGTTACCGCTCTGTTCGTTTTCTTTATCGTTTTCTTTGCTTTTCTTATGCGTGTCCGCTTGGCTCTTGGTCGACTCTTGCTTGTTGTGGTCGTCCGCTTGGTGCTTCTCCGTGCCCCTCTGCCCCGGCTCCTCTTGTTCTTTGTGCAGGTGAGCTCCCTCCGACTTGTTTTGGTTTTTGTCCTGCACCCCGTTGGAGCTGCTCGCTGTCAAACCCGAGTCAACCTGGCTACACTCAACCTCGGTGGACATCCTGCTGGTTTCCTGACAGCGCACGGTGTCAAAGCCAGTGTGGAGTCGTGGTTCTTGTTTTCCTTGCAAAGAGAAAAGTCGTGAACAGCTCGGGGGGTGACCACATCCACTCGAGGCAAACAAAATTTGGGCTGGACCTCGCTAGCCCGCTAGCCAAGAAGCTGCTGCAGCTAACTGTTAGCTAGCCTGGGACCATGCAGAATCCAGCGAGCCCGAGTCAGAAGCTTTTTCCCGCGATATTTAACTGTTTCATATCATTTAACAGTTTCCTTCGAGTGTGTAGTTAGCTTCCATAAACGCGACAAGCCCTTGTTTGGTTCTTTGGGACTTTTAATAACTTTAGAGAGAGAAAAAGAAACCTACTACAGCGACCTCCTCTCTTAGTGTCTAATTTCACCTCCACGCTACCAGCAGCCAGCTCGTGCAGCAAACTCTCCTAAATTCTGTAAACACTGGCTCTGCTGCCCCCATCGGCCGTCACTGGGAACTACATACAAATATTTACAACTATTTTTGAACACATTATGGAATAACATTTACCGAGCTGTGTCTTTATCTCGTCTACTTATGGTCATGTATCAATTATACTAACGTGCATAGATTGAGTTAAAACTGCGACAAGTGAGTATTTAAAATAAACTATTTAATATATTTGGCGTAAAAGTAGGCAATTGCATATTCACTATTAGGAACTATAACGAATTAAAATTCCTTTTAGGAAAAATTGGACGTCAAACTAATTTCTTCAGTTTTATTTCTTTTCCAGTACTAGTACTGGTGCCTTTGTTGTATTAACCTTCTGAAACCAATTTAAATATATATTTAAATATTCCCATCTAACATTATCTATTAATGTTATATGATGTTAATATATCATGGTATCCATTTAAATCATCAAATTTATTAATGTATTATTACATAATATATATTATAATATATGATATAGCTGTATTATAATATAGATGTTACCATATTATACCTATCATTTAGATATATATAATATTACCTATTATATCTAAATATAATAGATATATTACATGTCTATTATGTTAAAATATTTGATGACAAAAACAAAGAAATCTGTAATTGGTAGTTGTATGTTTAGTAGAAAACTGATTCTCTAAGCTCATTCCTTTATAAAGAAATGGCAACAGATAAAACACTATCACTATGTGCAGAAGAAAACTACCGCTGCACCTCAGACTGACCATTCCTTCATGAAGCTGAAACACGGTGGTGGTATTATTATGCTGTGGGGATGCTTTGCTTCAGCAAAGAAAGTGTCATTAGTAAGATTTAATGGAAAAAATGGATAAAGCTGCAAAACATACAGTCAAAGATACCATACACTGGTTTAGATTAAAACAAATTCACTTTAGAAAGTTCAGCCCTGAACACAATCGAGAACTTTTGGGACAATTTGAAAATTGCTCTTCAAATTCAGTCCAGTGTGACTGAATTTGAGATATTTTTTGCAAAGAAAATCTTCAACACTTTCCATTTCCCAATGAGCAAAGTTTCTAGAAGCATGTCCCAAAAGTGTTACAGCTGAGTAATGACCGAAGGGGCAGAAGAAAAATGCACACAGCTGGTATTGATCCAGCTTTTAAAATGAAAGTTTCCAGTTTTTATCTGTACACCATTTTAAAAGCAATGTATCATTTTCATTCAAATTTAGAACAATGCACAACTTAACATTAAACAATCAAATGACAATAAAATACATTAAAGTTAATAGTTGTTACACGACAACGGGAATGAGTTCAAGACACTTATGATTTGTAAAAAAACAACAAAAAAGTTTTCCTTATTGAGTGATGAGTTCTTTATCTTTTCTTAAGTGCTTTTCAGCTATAGATATAGCGGGACTCGGGCCAGTTCGACTGTTTGTGCTTCACTCTGCTTGTTAAATTACACACATTAAAAATCTGAAAGCAGAGTCATCACTATCAGATCAGATGACACGTTTCAAAGTCTGGTGTAGATACAAGCTGCTGGAGAGATGGAAAAGGATATGTTCAGTCATAATATGTGGGAACATTTAACTCCAGTAAATTGTGAGGATACATGAGCAGTAGAATTACACATCAACCTTCCACAAAATATCAAAACGGAATCATAGAAAAATGGGCAAAGTTGTATTTTCTTCAGATACCATTGGAAGAACAAAACAGGGTCAAAAATATTTGCCAATTTCCAAATTCATGTCACTGTTGTTTTCTTGTGACACTTAAATGTTTTCAGATCTTCAAAGATAATAACCAGAGTAATTGCAAATTTGCTTTCAACTGATGATCTTCATTATTAAAGGGTCAGTGTTATGCAAAATAAAACTTTTTCAGCTTTACATCATGTTACGGTGTTATTCCCTCATCAAAAACATACCTGGAGTGTTTCCTTGATTCTTTTCTGCATGTTTGAGAAATGCTTTAATCTCTAAAGCAACCACTCAGCTGTGCAAAACCCCTGGGTGGACCAAGCTCCGCCTTCGATGACGAAGCTCCTCCTCAAAGCTGCAGTTTCCAAGCCTTCAAGCTTTGAACCTCCTCCCTTCCTGCCCCCTCAGCTCCTTCAGACTAGCCAGCAGTAATTAGCAAACACCTGATGGAATTCCTCATTTGTTGAGTTTGCTATAAAACCTATTTCTCTGTGGAATGCTGGTAGAAATGTTGTTATGGGGTTAATAAATGAGCCATGTGGTGATGACTTCCTGAAGGCGTAGTTTCAGGAAGAGTTTGAAATTTTAAAGAGACAGGCCCAACAAGCCGTTAAAGAGATGTTAAAGCATATAGTCAAACTTAAGTCATATTAGATGTATACAGCATTTTTATAACAATTGAAAGTAACACAGTTTCTTGATTGAACTATAAAAGGATACTATATGGCTAGAAAACACATAATACTGTCCCTTTAAGGCAAGGCAATACACTTTTGTCTTAGCATTCCACATAATATTTTCTGCAAAGTCTAAGAGGTCATCAGGATTTTTTTTTTTGGTAAATGTGAGCTTGGTCTGTGTGTACTTTTTGGTCAGCAGTTGTATTGACTTTGGAATTTCATATTGAAGGCATTTTAGCTGGTCTCTTTCTTACTGTCAGATCATGGACACTGATGTGAACGGAGGAGACCTGGAGTGCTTGTTCAGGTTGCGATCGATAAGCTTTTGCAGTCATTTTGGTAGGCTGGCCACCCCAGGGAAGGTTCACCACTGTTCCATGTTTTCTTTTTCCTCACTGAGGTTAACTAGCTTTTTTAAATCTTTCTAGACTGACTCATATCAATCACTGCTTCTCACCCATTTTTGAATTTCTGTGGCTAACGGCTTGAGTGGCCTTTCAGTCCAGTTTGATACAGTGAGTGTTTCACTGTGAGTGGTAACTCTGCCTTCAGCAACATTCTTCACAAAGTCTTTGGGTTTTGTTCTGGGGTAAATTTGCAAATTTTTGACCAAAACCCGTTTATCTCTGGGACACAGAATCCGCCTTCTTCCTGCTACGATGGCTCCCATGATTCCCATCGTGTCTGTACTCGAAAATAATTGTTTGAACAGATTAACACTGCACCTTCAAGCATCTGGAAACATTTCTTTTGACATTTTGTTTGACTTTCCCATGATGCCAAACAAGAAAGCAGCGTGTTGGAGGTGTGGCCTTAAAATACATCCATAGGTGAACCTCCAGTTAACTCACATGTGCCGGTCAACCTATTAGAAGTTTCCAAAGTTTCCATGACAACATCATCTAGGCTTTCCCTTGTTGTTTAAGGAGATAGTTGTCATTCTTTATCTAATCCTCTGATTTTGAAAGCAATAATAAACAAATCTCTGGCATATCCTTTCTCTTATTATTGTGGCATTTAGCAAATAGAAACAATTTTGGTGATTCTAACAAACCCAAAACAAGAGAAATTTGGTTTGGTTGAACTTCTGACAGTGAGAAAAAGGGTGTACGTAAACTTCTGCTTTCAACTGTAAGTGTTAATAATTACAAGGGAAATAATACATGGCTTTCAATATTGTTTATAAATAAAAATATCAAAAGTGTGGTACATTTGTTTTCTGTCCTCTTCACTCTGGTACTTCTAAATAAAATAAATCTGGCTTTTATGTTGTTATTAAAAAAAAACCACAAATAAAACTTCCATCTTCACACCCATTTGTGTTTTAAATAATTCACAATTAAATACATTTTGACTTCAACAAGAAAATGAACAAGTAATCTAAACATTTTAATTGCTTCATACTGCTGCAACAACCACATCAATAATAATCTTAATAATAATAACTATTGTGATTTTAATAACTTTTATTATTATTATTATTTTAGTTTTGTTTTGTTTCCACCTCATGTGTTTTTCATTATCACCGGATCGATGTCATGGTGTTGCCATGGTGCCTCTGGGGGTCAAATGTTGACATCACTTTTTTTTTTACTGTCATCACTTTTCTACCTACTAAAAGTAAACAAATGGATGCTGCAGCGCTCTGCTGTAAAAACATGAAAAATGTGACTAAACAGCGGGAATTACAGCGACGAAAATGCCCGGACAGAAGAGAAAATACAACGTACGGTTTCCTCCTGTGAGTACTGCTATCTCTGTGTTAAATATCAGCTGTTTATAGTCAAACAAAACCAGCTAATGGCTAGCACACGCAGCATGGAGTAGAGGGGCACGGGATGTGTTTAAGGACTACCGGATCTGTCGGAAATCTTGTTAGCATATAGAATCAGACTGTGATAAGGCAATCAATTGTTTCCGATAAACAGCAGTTTTGACTTGTAGGCTTAGTTTCGATCGCTATTTAGGTGCATTTGTTGTGTAATTTACATGGACGAAATCAAGTAGAAATGCGATCCGTGATCAAGTTAGAGTCCAGTGTCAGTCAGTATACCGGTGGCAATTGTTATGTAACTTAACATTCACATTAATTTGAACAATTTCACCATAAAATTGTTTTTAACAGAGCTCCAACAAACTAACGGTTTGTATGAAGACTGTTCTTTTTTTTTTCTTAAATCTTTGTTATTATTTATAGGGTCGAATCAAAAAAATCATGCAGAAGGACACAGAAGTTGGGAGGATAGCGATGGCAGTTCCGGTGATCATCGGTATCCTTCAAGTTGTGGCAAAAAAAAGAAGCAGAAAAGAAAACTGACTTAGTTGTCAGTTTTACTGATCTTTCAGACGTCCTTTAGCTGAGCATCGGCTTTCATCCCGTCTAAGCGATGGGAGTTGTAGTCCAGATACTTAAAAGCTTCCTCACCTGCGATAGGCATGATACTTTCTCCCTACAGCTTACAAGTTATTGTTTTGACTTTGTTTGTTTTTAAAGTCAAATAAATGACAGACTCAACACAACAAACTGAACTACTCGACGATGCACTGTGTGGTTAAAAACCCATATTTAAAATCAACCAAACTCACTTTAGACATAGTTCCTCACCTATAAAAATACATTTCATGTTCATTTTAAGTATTTTTAACATTTATTTAGTATGTGGTTAATCAATCAAAATGAAATCTACCCTAAAAAGAAACTTACTCTGCCGCATTTTGCTGACATCACAGCAAAGACATGAGACATAAAACAACTGACCAAACTTTCTTTTGAGTATGTCTCTTTGCATATTCTATACTCCCATGTTTCTTTTTTATAAATCTAATTCTTCCTTCACTTTCTGTGGAATGACTTTGAACTTTATTTGTTCTAGTTTTATTTCAAATTTGCCTGAATACAAATGAATGAGTAACATCTCAGACATCTTGAGTTGAGTTAAAATACAAAAACAGATCTTTCCTGTAGAGCTTGCGGATTCCTCAGCTGGAACAAACAGCCCGGGCTTTGGAGATGTTCCTGAAGTCTTTGCTGACCAAAACCTGCTTGATTACTCAGGCGAAGTTCAACAACATCGTGTCTGTGGCTCACATGTGAGTGTCTCTGTTGTTCTGTGACACTGATCCCAGATCAGCAGTGGGATGGGATTTTGGGGGTATAATAAACAAACATACACACATGTGCATCTCAGTAAGTTAGAATATGATTTGAAAATTGTATTTATTTCAGTAATTCGGTTCAAAAAGCAAAACCCATGTATTACATTGATTGATTATTCACGGACTGAATGCATGTTAGGAGTCTGTTTCTGTTCATTTTGACACAACATGGCTTACAGCGAGTGAAAACTCCACGATTATAGACAAAGTAAAAATGATCTTTAATACATAAATATTGTGTTTTGGGCATTTTGTGACCTACGCAGTCATTTGTGTTTCTTTCTTTTCTTTTCTTTTCTTTTCTTTTCTTTTCTTTTCTTTTCTTTTCTTTTCTTTTCTTTTCTTTTCTTTTCTTTTCTTTTCTCAGGAAGCAGTGCATAGAGTCAGAAAAATTGTTTCATTTTCTCAAAGACCTGGCAGAGGGAGCCACGTCTACAGCAACCCAGAAGGACAACCAAGGCTTGAGTGTTTGGCCTCCCATACACAGGTAAGGTCAGTTACATTTCTGATATCTGAAATGGCCCTTTAAACGCGCAGCTCCTCCTCAGAGCTGCAGCTTCCAAGCTGCAGCTTCACAGAGTACCCCTCCCCTGCACAACTCCTTCAGACTAGCCAGCAGCAATTAGCAAACATCTTGTGGAACTGCGCGTCTGCTGAGCTCATAAAAGCTACTTCTCCGTGATAAATATGTTGTTAAAGGGTTATTAGCGAAGCCATGTTGTGATGACTTTCCGACTGCGGCATTTCAGAAAGAGCAGGAATTTTCTAAAGAGACACTGGCTCAGACTCAAGGCATTAAATTTCAAAGTCAAAGTTCTTTTAAGTCATATTTATAAGGTAATATAGTTTCTTGATTATGATATAAAATAGCACCATGTCCCTGGAAAATACATAATACTGCCCCTTTAATAGTGTTTTGTGGTCAATGTGGATTTCTAAGCAAAGTAACCAATATCTGTTTTCACCATAAATGTAACATTATGCAGTTTATTGTCTTTCAAGGAACAAAAAGGTCAACGTCGCTGCTAAAAACCCATCTGGAGCAGGAGAGACTGTTCCCCAAAGGAGCCACGGCCCACACGACACCGACTCAGTTTCAAGTGTACATATCCGGTTACTGAACACGCAACACTCACACACCCGACCGACAGCTAAGGAGGTAGAATTGGTGTCTGGTGAAACACACAGGACCAGTGAAAAGTTTAGATGCGCTCATCGTGGGTGTGATTGTCATGTTGATTTTGGACTTTTAATAGTTAATTTGAACAGTTCTTCTTCTCGGGTGGAATCGTAGTTCAGCACACGACTTCAGTGAATTCTAAAATCAAAACGGAGGGGGCAGAATTTTATAGTCATAGTGGATTTTTTTTTCCTTGCTCCACCTGGGAGAGCAAATTATAAATCCTCAGATATATTTATAGGTGTGTAGGAAGAACTAGTTATGACTTTGCTGTTTTAATGTTTGAAGGTCAAAGTGAATTTGAGGTAAATACCAAATATAGTCTGGAAGTACTTTACCCTATTCTAGCATATGTTATTCATAATGTAAGTACTGGTTTCATAAGATTTCTATTAGAAACAGATTGATTTGGAAAAACATTTCTGCTGCTCAAAACTTATTTTCTAATTATATTTGCGTAAATGTTTTAATATTAGTTGTTAAATTTCCCAAACTTGCACATAGCTGTCTTCTTTTGTCTGGCTGATGACATCATTGTAAGATATTAAATCAGATGAGTTACTTAAGTAGCCTTTTTTATGGAATACTTTTTTTTACTCTTGAGTAAATTCCTGGACTTTTACACTTTTACTTGAGTAAAAATATGCTGAAGTAGAGCTGCTCTACCCTCTGACAGCAACTACTGCTAGATGGACAAAAATGTCCCTTTGCATGTTGTGTCACATGCTTTCTGTATCCATCAACAACCTTCTGGACAAATTCTGTTTGGATTTTTTTTCATCGCTGCTCTCATCACAAACAGAAGACGATACTTAATACGTTTTCCAGCATGGTTTTTTTAAGCGTAGCTCACCAATAATTGATAGGGTTGAGGTCATTCCAGAGGCTTTACTGTTAGCCTATCTTATTTATTCCTAAACCTGTTTGGATGTGTGTCTGCCTGGTCCAGTTGGAACAGAATAGTTGTGTCCTCGCCAGGAAACAATAAATTTAAATACATTTTACATTTCCTGACAAGCAGCCAAATCTCCGGCTGGGAAATATCTCTGCGACTTTTCTCACAGCTACAAAAAGCGCGAGCGTTCTCTGTGATCTTTGAGAGTTAAGACATATTTACATCAAACATGCTTCATTAAAAGGCCAAAATTAATGATATTCATGCCTTTCTTATTGGCACTCTGAATTCATATCTGAGTAAATGCACCCTCTGTAGATATACCAGGGTATTGCACATTGGGGTAATTAGTAACTACTTCATCTTTTTTTTCTCCCCTCAGGAGTCGAAGGTCTACATCTGCTTATAACGTGGACTTCCCAGCAGCACATCTTTTCTGTTCACATGTCATTAGGCTTTGGAGTGACTCAACAAAACAAAACAAAAAAAAAACCAAGACAAAAACTCTGTTCTCAATAGCCTACATCAATCTGTTTTTGGACAGTAAGAGGGAAGAAATTGAATGTACGGAACAGTTTGAATCTGAACCAACATGCAGAGCTTTGGTAAAGAACAGAACGTCCATGCAGGACAGATTTCTGCTAGTTTTTTTTTTTATTTTGAGTGTGCATAGTTTTGAATACTTTGAAAGTCTGCACTGTTAAATGTAAATTTTGTGTTTTGTTTTTTTTTTTCATTTTTAGCTTGCCTGCAGATTTGAGGTTAGCATCATGAACCGTTTAACCCCTGTAGCCTTCAAATGATTGATTTTTCGTTTTGTTTTGCCGACTTTGTTAATTATAAGTGCTTGCTTTTTAATATTTTTAAAGCACTTGTAAATACATATTTTTTTTGAATGAAACTTGTAAATAACTCAAGGCAGGAAGTAAATAAAACTAAGCAAGAGCTTACAGTAGTTTGTTTATTCCAAGAAACTATTTCTTTAAACACAGTACTGGGCTGAAGTGAAGAATAAATAGAGGAATTCTGTTAGAGCATTTTTTACTGTATATTTACATTTTTGAAGCCATATATGGTCAAACATACGCAGCTGTCACAGGCTTTTTTTTTTTCTGGAAAAAAAAACTGACGCTGACAAACAGTTTTAATCTTCCAGCTTCAAGTCTCACTGATGCTGGTCCTGTAATGTACATGAACACAATCTCACCAGATGAGGCTGTAATACACACCGTCTGAGCTCATACCCCTCCCCAACAACATTCTTTAAATGAGACATGCATCTTAGTTCAAATCAACTTTACTACAATGACTCAAAATGGATAAAATGCATACAAAATAAACAGTTTTTCAAGTGTTTTGGCTTCTTCGTGAACCGAAGCAGACGCCAATTGGAAGTGGTTCACCGGATTCCTCTTTCGTCCGACACGTTTTCTATCCGGCCCCGGAAGGCACGGTCTGCCTGCGCTCTTTTCAAGAACCGAGCCGAACAGCAATGGGGAAAAAACAACTCAAGAATTAAATATTTCCAGCGATTAAAATTTTTTTTACACGTACAGTGACGGAGTTGTTTGTTTCATGAACTCGTCCTACGAGTGTAAAGCTGTTCTGTGTCAAAAAAAAAAAAAAAAAAAAGAGGGCTGGAGGGGGCGAGGGGAGAAAAAAAAAAAAAAAAAAACCCTACAGTACAGCTTCTTCAGAAAAGTCGCGCTCCATAGCCAAAAGTCTGTTTGATAGCTTCAAAGTAGTATCTCTTCCAGCCGTCTTTCGTCTGTTCCTCTTCGCTGTTGGGGACGCCTCGGTACTCCACCTTCAGCTCCGTCTCATTGCTCCGGTCCAGGAACATCAGGGTGATGGTGGCGTAGTGCTCTGTGGTGCAGAGAGGCAATCAGTTTCCAAAATTAAAATAATAATAATAATAATAATAAAAAATATATATATATATATATATATATATAGACAGAAAAACCTGGAATGTGATTAAAATCTTCACAATGTGGGAAAATTTTCATTTTTCAAACCCCCACAAAATAATAATAAAAAAAAATATTGAGTAGACCTTCTGCATAGGGAGTACATTTTTATATGCAATGTTTTTTTATATATATATTTGTGAAAAAAATATGTAAAACTGTTGCTGTGACAGAATCTGATAAAAGAAATAAAAAACTGAGCTCTAAAACAACCAATCAGAGTCAAGGGGAGGATCTTAGCTCTGTCAATCATGACTGTGTATGAGCTGTTCTTCTCTGTAACATAAAAAATAATATAAAATATAAAGAACCTACCACAGGGCCAGTTGTTAAACCTCCACTTCATTACTATTTTCTCATCGGGTACCTGATGGCGAGAGGATTTGTTGTTGTTAGCCTTCAACCATTTTCTACATGTGTTGTACATTATACCTCAAATAAAACAGGAGTTTTCAGTGAAGTTTTTGGAAACGTCGGCCTCACCAGCTCTGTGAATTCCCCAAAGACGTTTCCTTCTAGCAGGCGAAACTTTCCACCCCTCTCTCCGTCCACTGTCGCAGGACTGCGTGTGAATGCCTGGACCATCTGCACACCCAAAGATACCACACTGTGACATCGTGGCCTCAAGCTAGATGGATTAACAAAAAAATTTATTGTCCACCAAGATGGACATTTGTCCACTAACACAGACGGGAACATTTTTTTTTTCCTTTTTTTCCTTCCCTAAAACGGATTGGCGTTTTCAAAAACTCTCGTGTTCACACAGGACCGTTTTCAGAAATGTTTTCTTTCACACAGAAACACCCAAAATGGCCCAAAATTATTATTTTTTCTTTTTAACTCCCGCACACCTGTTAGTGGCACTAAACAAGAAGAATGAAACATGTGCCTAAAGCCTTCACACAAAATGACCAGTAGACTCAAAGAAAAAAAAGAAAAAAAAAAACAGATGGTGAACAAAAACTGAGAGTGGAGTCTTCTGGAGAACTTCTTGCAACTGCTGAAGGCATGTGACGCTAACTTGAACACCATTGTTGTTAGTTATAAGTCACTTTATTTCTTTATTTTATTTGAGCAAAAATAAAGATAAAAATTTGACAAAAGAAAAACAAGTTGCTCAAAGGATCAGGATGAAGTAAAACTCATGTTCCTTCCTCTGAGAAATGCAATTTGTGGAAAATACAGTAATTTAGGCTACATACGCGACATGTAGGTATGCATGTTGGAAGACGGCTTTTTTTTTTTTTTTAACATATGCTGAATTTTACTTTTCTTTTAAATTCTATACGCTTTAATTTTCTTTCTTTAAGTAAATCTACTCTACAACTTCAACTTGTAATGCACATTTGTTTGATTGTAATATGAACACATTGTTTTGTTTAGATTCAATATTCCTCTTAAGGCAGGTTGGGCTAATACATCAGTGTTTCCAGAAACTAAGCATTTCTGCTGTCCAAAAATTCGGGATGGTTTTTTTCTCTCAAAAATTTAACAGACATTTTGTTTAGGGATGTGCCGATCCACTTTTTTCAATTCCGATGCCAATATCTGAGGTTTAGTATCGGCCGATACCAATCCGATACAGAAGAATGGTGGTGAATTGACTTAAAACTTTTTTTTATTTTATTTTTTTATTTTTAAAGACAGACATTAATGTGCTGAATTACAAACTTATTTGCCAACTCTGCACCAGTATCTCACACTTAAATACATATTGTTACTGATACTCGACAACGCTTTAAAATATTACTACTTTATGGGGAGGCAAAAAAAAAAACAAAAAAACATTCTTGTGTGGATGAGGCCTAAAACTTTGTCAGATAAGACAGAATAAGCAGGCGAGAATTTGCAGGTGAGAAAATGGACGCGGAGCCTAATTTGGTAACTGGATCGGAAGCAGCAGGACAGACTCACCTCCTGGTTGAGAAAGACTCTGTAGAGTTCAGCTGGTGAGGTGAGAAACGTGTCTCTGATGGTGAATTTACAGGTGGGGATTTTGACACCAGTGTTGATGGGAGCTGCCGTGCTACTTCCTGAGGAAACCTGAAAAAACACAGCATTCTAATCAGTCTAGCTCTACGTCGCGACTTGACACGAACGCCGGGTTTTATCCAGCCGTCTTTAAACACAGACCTGAGTTTTGTCCTGCTTGGCTTTGGACTGAGAAGCTGACTGAGGCTTGGCCACGCCGTTAGCGGTAGGCAGGATCATCCCTTGCGTGAATTCTGCAATTTTATAAACAATAGATTAATAATAATAAAACAACACAGTTTTTTATTTTTAATTATTGAAAGAGCCAAAGCATTTGTGTTTATTAAATTGCTAGTTTTAAGTTCTACTCGGGTCGGGAATGGTTTACCCTGATCTTTACAGACCTGTTTTCAAAAAGCCCACATAACTCCCCAGAGCCTCCCGGATTTTCTCTGCTCCTTTAGTTTTCATCAGGTGGACCAGGGGTGTGTCGGGCTCGTCCTTGTTCAGCGAGATGGAGATCTGAGGAAGCGGATCACAGGGACATGATTCAGTGCGTCGCTCCACCACCACCACGCAGTCAGGATCATTAAATCAACCATCTGACTTACATCCAGATCCTCCATGTCATTCTCATCAGACAAGTTTGGAACTTCGATTGAACCTTTGTATTTTACTCCGGTTTTTGACTTTCCTGTAAAAAAAACAAAACAAACAAAACCCCCCTCCCCATCAAATTCAAGTCAGTTTTTGAGTGAAAACCTGACTTGAATTCTTTTGGATGTTTGTGGAACTGCTTCAAATGAAATGAACAAAAAAAAAAAACAAAAAAAAAAAACATGACTAATAATGTTGTGGATAACATTTTCCTTGTAAGAAGACAGGTGGTGAAACAACTTTTCTGATTAATCACAACTATTTTAATCATGATAATCACAATTACTTGGATTAATCATGATTAATCACGATTACCTGAATTAATCATAATTAATTGATTACTGAAATAATCAAAAATTACTTTAGTAAGTGATAACTTAAAAAAGTAAACAAACTTACAAAAGTTAATTTGCTGAAAAAAAGAGCAGTGATTACGCCAAAACTGTACAAAATATGCGTTTTGCATTTAAGATTAAAAAAAAATCCCTTTGTCTGTAAATCGTTTCTACCCAGACCTCCTCAAATACCAGTTTTAGCTTCACCCGGTTCAGATTAACTATGTTATTGCATTGTATGCATTAAAATGTGTATTTTCTTATTTAAAAAAAAAAAAAGAAAAAAAAAGAATTTAATTATTTTGTTGCTTGCATATTTTAATGTATTTTCATTAAAAAGTAGGCTTCAGTGGTTAAAAGAAAAAGCTATAAATGTGCCTTTTTAAAAAATCAGATTATTCAAATAATCATCAGAATAATCGATTACTAAAATAATTGTAAGATGTCGATTTTTATAGTAAACTCCTCCACTCCCTAAAAAAAAAAGTTTAATTCTGCATCTGAACTATTTGCTAAGGGGAAAAGCTAACTTTTAACCATTCTTGAGCTGTTGGTCAGGGCCACACAAAATGAGTCCAAAGGCTGCCATCACTACAGACACTGCCACCTACTGGTCAGCCAGTGCAAGTCTAAAAAATGTTCAATCTTTGTAAATCACAGAGTTCGTTCATGAGTTGGTCGTTTTGTAAAGTTTCTGTTAAAATACAGTTTCACATGTGATTACAGGGGAAAAGAAAGGAGTCTTGAAAAAGAGCTGAATGAAAATTATTAAACATGTGGCCACTAGGGATGGGTAGAAAATAAAATCTACTTTGTGATGCATCAAGAGGCAAAACTTTTAATTTTTAAAAAATACATGCAACATAAAAAGCTCTTCTTATTCCTTAAGGAGACTGAAATGTTTTATTTTTATTTTCGACAGAATAGCAAAGGACAAAGGATGATTCATGTCACTTTAAGTCGACAAACGGCGAAGCTGCGTGTCATTCTCAGTTCAAACCCTGCTTTCCACTCACCAGTCCAGGTCGCTTTTAGGTTCCATTCATAGAAGAAAATAAGTTTCCCTTTGCGGTTGTTAATCGAGGCCTCTCCTTCCAACTTGCTGACTTCCGTCACTTCACACGCTCCCTCGTCATCCTCCACGCTCAGCCCAAGCAACAGAGACTTCAGCTTATCTGAAGACCAGTTTGTTGCATCTCTTTCAGTCCTGAAGATTTTAAAAAAAGGAGACACCATGTTGAGCAGACTGACAATCTGTAGTCATGATTAGAGGGTTAAAATCTTTTCTCTTGACCTCTGAACATTTTTGCACCCGAGAACTTGGAAGTCGCATCAGTTTGACTGCCTTTGATAGTAGAAATATATTTCACAGTAACAAATATGATCTTTTACCTGAATAAATTGACTATTACGAGTCTATTAGCTCGTAATAGTCCCCTTTTAGCTGCAAAAGGGGAGCTCATTCTAAGATCACCTGTTGAACATTTTAGGGCAATATATTAAACAATTTTATGAGATTTTGGAGTCACAGCTTGTCACAATTTAGTGTAGATTGGGGCAAAGGAAATTAAAAATGTAACTTTTAAATTTAAAACTACAAGCGTGATCTTGGCATCATGTAAAATTCATTTTATGATTTGTTTTAGATCAAATAGTTTGTACTTCAGAAATTTTTGCTAACACAAAATTTATGAGCCACTGACTAGGAAAATCTAAGAGCATTAATTGATGTATTGATTTTCAAATGCAATAAAAATGAACTGGTTCATAAAAACAACAATGTGGTTCTCCATAGAGATAAATCACTGCAAGGGATTTCACTAACAGATGAAAGGTAATTATCTATTCGAAGATCAAAAGTGAGGGTAAGCAGTGGGATACATCAGATTGTTCTTCGAAATAATAAAAGGAGGGTAAAAAAAAAGTCATATTTTCCACAAACTGTGTAGAATTTATGGTCACATTGCAGTCTGGAGTTACATTATGAGCATAACCAATATGGTCAAACTGGCTCCGTAGCTACATAGCATACTGAATGTAACTGAAACAGACACAGCTTTAGCTTTGGTGAACAGCTAATGGAAAGCCTCGGTAGCTACATGTGACGCTAACTTGAACAACATTAGCAAAAGCTTTACTGCTAACTAGAACGTTTTGCTTTAGTTAATTACGGGAGTAACAATCTCTCCTGACTGTAAGAATGCGATACAATTGCTGTTTGGAAGGAAAAACCACCTCGAAGCGTGCGGTTAGCATCAGCTTCAAGCTAACTGGCAGTAAGTGCCCTTTCATGTTGTCTCACCAGTGCCAATTGTTGACATTCGTCGCATCGGCTCTCTCCTCAACGATCCAGCGAGGGTCTCCTTCTCCCCACTTCGCCATGTGTACAGATAAATAATAATTATAATAGAATTTTGAAAGCGTGGCGAAGCCTAAAACAGGAGGTCTCGCTGTCTGTCAGTCAGCCGGTGAATGTCCGCTGCACGCTGCTGCTTCTAGAAACCTCTGGCGGTGCTCCTGCGTTTATTCTCCGAACATAGAAAATGCTCGAAACGGAACTTTGTAGAAAGAGGTAAAAAATGTTCCCCTCCTTCCTCTACACACACACTACCGGAAGTTGTGTTTATGAGCGGTAATTTTGCTTCTGGAATGTAAGACTTTGGATATTAGCACTCTGGTTTCTTATATCCAGTTTTATACTTTTTCTGTATGTGGGCGGTGGGTGGAAGTGGGAGCGAGATTAATTTTCTGTTAGGACGTGATTTTAATTGCCAGAATTAAAACCATGAATATTTCTTGAGTAGCTTCCTCCTTACTGGAAGCTGATTTATAAACATTATTCATTCTTTCTAATAGAAAATCTGTTTTCATTAGGTGTCTGCCTGTTCACACGTTATGAATGACAGAGAGCATTTTAACTCATAAAAACTTATGTTAAAAATGTGATATTATATATTTTCCAGGCAAATAGTACCGTTTTATTCCACAATCAAGTAACTATGTCACCTTTACTTGCCTATGAAAATGCAGTATATGTTGAGCATAACTTAAAATAAATTGGACTTTGCATTTTAACACCTTGAAATTGACCTCTGTCTCTTTAAGCAGCTCCGGCTCTTTCTGACACTCTGCCGTCAGCAGGTCATCACAACAACCTTCCTCCATTATGTCATTTACAACCTCTCTTAGGAGCGTTGCTCTGAGAAGTAGTTCTATGAGGAGCTCAGTTCCATCAGGTGTTTGCTGAGTGCTGCTGCCGCTAGTCTATAGGAGCGCTCTGAGAAGCAGAAGACCAGCTGTGGACTCAGGTGCGGAGTCCCCGCCCACGCTCTGAGATCTGAGATTGACATGTAACAGCACTAGGTCACTCTTAGTGTTTTTATTTATTTATTTTAGTCAAGAAAGGTCAAATATTGTTGCTATTCCAATAAAGCAGCACAGGCTGAAATGGAGAGTTGGGCATCAGAAAAGCAGAGTGATGTTTGATCTGCTTGTAGTGTTGAATTAACATATTGCAAACAAATTGTCATTTCATGATGCTGTGTTTTGACTTGTTAGAGATACACATCTGCATGTTTAATCGTTCAAAGATCCTTCTTTGAAGTTTGTTCTATACCTCAAAGTGTTCAGCACAATGTAAATAGTGAATAACTATATTGATTTGTATAATTTTTGTATTTCAGTGATTCTTGAGAATAGGGACAAAATGGGTTTTAATTTTCCCATATTTTTTAAAAATTATTTCTCAACCTTATGTATGCAAATATGACAAATAATGTTTAGAAAATATGAAGATGCTAAGGTACAGGCTCCTAGTTGCGAATTTTTTTTTTTAAATTACATTTTTAATCGACCTGACCCAGAACTTTGTCATCACCATCTGACAAAAATAAATCTAAAATGATTTTTAAAATACCCCATTAGTGATATTTTTACTCAATTTACAGACAAATGCTTCTCAAGAAATAAAATAAATATTATTTAAAACAAAAAACAAGAAAAAGTCCATCTGATGGAGTTGTCAGTGCATGACGAGTTGACACAGAACTGAAGGTGGTGACAAACTAGTGAGTAAAATGAAAAACTTGGTACATGTGAAGTAATGCAATTCATGTAAAATACATTAAAACGAATTAGTTGCACAATTAAGTGAGATTTGACAACAATTTCACTGAAAGAGTCAGAAAAACTGACGGAGTTGACGAAATGCCAAACTACCTCAATTTATATGATGTTATTCTGAAGGAGGCCATATTGTAGCTCATCAGGTCCATGAAATCTTTACAGTTTACCAAAATTAAGCTTTTATTTCGCAAAATTTCATCAAAGTTTTGTAAATTGTCAGTTATGGAGTTGACACATCATGGTTGTGACAAACAACTTAGGAATAAAACAGAAGAAAAAACTAAAGAATAACTTAAGCTAACCGGAGCTAACTAGCCATGTTAGCAAAGGAAGAGAAAAGACGACGTCATGGGGTCCTCAGAAGTTCTGGTGCCCCCCAATAATGCCTGATTTTTTTACATTCTTTTCATTTCTGACGGTGTTGACAAAAACTAAGGACAAATTTCAACGGAGTTGGAAAATATCTAAAAATTATTTTTATTTCAATTTATCGATACTTTTATAATTATTTATATGACTACTTATACTTAATTGTCATAATATATAATTTTAGTATTTCTTTAATTGTTTTAAACTATAAGAATGTGTTGAGTTCTGCTCCTGGACAAGGGCTTTTACAGGCATCATCCACCGACTACAATGTTTAAAATAAAAAATATTCAGCAAAAAAAAAGAAAAATATACATTGTTGTGCTCACATGACCCAGGTTAGTTTAGTTAGATATTTGAAAAAAATATATTTTGTGTATATTTTATTCAAATTTCATGCTTTATCCATAGGACCTGTTTTGTCCCTATTCTCAAGAATCACTGATTTAAGTATTTCTTGCAAAACTGTATTTTTAAGGGTTATATTTTAATAAAGACAATGAGCTGAACCTAGACTATTTGTAACAGATGTTTTTTGTTGTTGTTTTTTTTAAACCCGCAGTATTATGTGAAATTGACTTTTTGAGCTTTACATCATGTTATAATGATATTTCCTCATCAAAAAAGATAACTGGAGTGTTGCCTTGAATCTCCATTCAGCTGGTTGAAGCTGGCAACACCTTCGCGGTGCAGCTCGGAGCTGCAGTTTCCAAGCCTCCGCCTTACAGAGCAGCCGTCCCCTGCACATCATTCAGCTCCTTCAGACTAGCCAGCAGCAACTGGCAAACACCTCCTACTAGCTACTTCTCACTGGTAAAAACGTTGTTAAAGGGCTAAAAGAGGAGAGATGTAGTGATGACTTCCTGAAGACTGAGCTTCAGAAAGAACAGGAGTTATTAAAGAAACAGACCCAATTTCAAGGCATTAAGCGACAAGCCAAATTTCTTTGAAGTCATATTTTATAGATTTGTTGTACTTTTCTTTCAATTGAGTTTGATGAGGTGAACAGTGCTCCATGCGACCAAAGTGGTGAACTGCTTCTGAAAGCAATTGAATAAACTGAAATCATTTAGTGGTACCAGAAAATAGGGGTATGAAAATAAATGCATACCCATGTTTCATGTTTTCAATGATTACAAAAGGGATAATCTCGTGCTTTTGTTTTTCATTTAAAAATTACTTACTATTTTCTACTTATAGTTATGATGGAATGTAAAAAACATCGGTCGTGTGAATACATTTACCGGGAAGAATATTTTATAACTTATGACTACATGATATATGTACGGCTCTTCACTAATGTTTTCTAAATGTTAAGTGGTTACAATCGCAGTGGAAACTGATTCAAATGAGCAAAGACAGCTAAAATGACTCAATACATGGCTTTAAACACTACACTACACAAAACAAAGCAAAAAAAAAATAACAGTCGGCTTTCGATTGTTTGTTAAAAGCGTCAGTCGAGGAGAAAAGCAGGGAGAAATCATTAGAGAGGAATCCCAGGCATATGGCTGGCTTTTGTCGGCTCCCCTCCCCCTCCTTTCTCTCCCTCCTGCCGTCCGCTCCGCAGCAGCAGCAGCAGCAGCAGGACGGAGGTACTTCAGTTTTTGAAGCCGTGGCATGAATGATCTCATCTGAACCTGATCTCCGCTTTCTCTGCCGTCGATCCTATGACCGAGACGGGAATAAAATAACACAAACACGAGGTGAGTACGGCTACCCAACCACCGGCAGCGGTGTTTTTAAGCAGGCACTGGGGTGAACGGCTGTTATTTTTTAGGAACTTTACAGCCCAGTCGCGGCGAAAACTCTTGTTTTCGGCCAGAAAGGAGGAAGGACCGAGGAGGATGGGTGGGTGGGCGCTTTTAGCTTATTAGCTTTCCGCTTCCTAGTGTTGTGCTTTGGAGCGTTTATTTGCGAAATGAAACTAGGCGTAAGCCAAGAATTTCACAACTCCGTGTAGATAACTTGTTTACAATGTGAGCGAACAGTTAGCTTGGAAGCACTCAGTGAGCCCGGTTCAGAACCGTAGGCTAGCTAGCCGGCTGTTAGCTCCCAGCGCAAAATGGCCTCATTGTCGCTCGGTGGCTCTGATGCTGGAAAGACAAAGCATGCGGCAGTCACGGCCAGCAGCTCTCAAATGTTCCTATATTAACCTCTACTGGCTTTTATTCGGTTATTCGTTAAGAAAACAACAACAACAACAGGGAAATGAGAAAGCACTTTAGTTGCCGTATTCAAAATCTCGTTTATTCAAGCGATACAGCGGTATACGAAAGTGCTGGTTTTTCAGAGTGAGGTGGGGGATGGGCCGGGCGAGGAGCCATTGACGTAAAGCGAGGCTGTATTTTGTTTGGCCCCAAAGCGGTAGACGACAAACACTTTAGTGTTTACATTCTAAGCCGTATAATGCTGTTGGTGACAAATCCAAGCATCACTGACCTGCTATTATCAAAATCAAGCGCTATATGTGTTGTTCAAACAAGTTCCGGATACAGCGAGAGTGCGATACAAGTCTCCATTTTAGGGTTAAACAGTTAAAATCTTTCGTGAAGTAACCTCAGTTGTATATAAATCACTTATATGAAGATGGTACTAAAATAAATGTTAATGAAACTGTCATGTTAATTATCTTGATCTCAGCCACCCAAATTAGGCATTTGTAGTGGAGCCTATGCAATGTAACAGAGGTAGAGATTAAAAAACTATGTGCAACTGCTTTGTGTTTTTTCTTTGGACGTGAAATATATTTAACATAATAAGTTTGTCTGGAAGTGTCTTTACCAGTCTTGCTTTCAGTATCCTCAATGGTAGAATCCTCTTAATGAACTGCAAATTTAAATGCCAAAAAAGAGTTTGGACACCATAAATGTTGCTGCCAAGACACCAGAGTCCAAACGTTTTTCATTTGAGCCAAAATAATCAACTCAATGTTTAAAAAAACAAAATGATTTGCTAAAATTAGCAATCAGTATTTAATTAAAATTAAAGTAGTCCTGAATGGGAGGTGTAAATCATTATAGCTCCAAAACTTAAAGGGTTTTTCTAGTTTAATGTAATGAAGGCTCTGAGATTTAAGTATTTTGTTTTCGATTGAAATAAAATACTGTAAAATGTAGTCCATTCTGAGTTGTACTAAAAGTAGTACAAACTTAGTTAATTTGTTTAACTAAGTCTAACAAATTAGTTAAAACTGCTTTGAGTGTACCAAAGTCCAATTTGAATAAAGGTTATAATTTCAATTAAAAAAAACAATTAAAAAACAAATACCTTGTGTTCAATTTAATATTTTACATTGAAAAAACATTTTAATTTCTCTGTAACAATTTAGCTCTAATTAAAAATAGAGAAAATTGGCATTAAAACACCTGTGTTGGCTGGTCAAATTTTTATCATTTTTGGTTTGCAGTCGGGGCGCAGAAAACAAAATTGAGTATTTTATATTTTTTCTGAATTTGTTGTATTAGAACAACAAAATAAGGCTATATGTATGTCTTCTACCATGTCATCTTGTGATATTAAAATGCAATCTAGCGCAAAGTGCAATCTAGTTGCTGTCTTAATCAAAGCTATTATCAACCCCCCCCAGTTTCAAAGTCAGTGCCTTAAACTTCACCCCCTGAGAGTTGGGACTCTTATTTTGAAGTAAGACAGGAAGTAGCTCTGATTATGGTTGTTGTGTGAAAGACATGAATAATAAAGACATCATCCATCTTGCTGACATCACACTCTTACTGACTATGCATGAGTAAAGACTCCAAAAGTATTGTCCCTAGCTAACAGTTAGCCTGTGCTAGCACTAAGTTAGCATCTGTTTCAATTTGCTTTCGTTGCTAAACTAAACTTTTTGATATTAAGAATCTAGACTTTTTTAAACAGGTTCCTTTACAACACAATTTAATATTTATGGAACCTTTATGAAAAGCGAGAGCAATTTTTATTGAGTTGCTTTGGCATTAGGACCATTTTAGAATTATACAGATAAAAATCCAAAATATATCAAAAGTCAAATTTAGTTAGTCGGAGGGATTTAATTGTTGTCAGTTTCCAAGATAGTGTTAGCAATAGAAACTGATAGCTGAGAGAGTTTTAACAGTAATACATGTGGGGCTGATTTAATGTGGTACAAACCACCGGAAGTGCATTTTAAGAGTCATGGCAACTTTAGCAACGTGACTTCCTGGCTGTCTGTGATTTCTGTTTTAATTTCTCACACACATTGTTGCCATATTTTGCTAACACATGTATGATTATTTTCTCACTGTTTGTGTTTTAGCTCTCTGGTTATCTTTTTAAATGACTTTTATCCTAATCTTGTCTATTGCCAGGAAATGTCATTTTAGGCAAGGAAGGACTCAAAAGGCTTTTCTGTGTATGTTGGAGCCATTGATGTAAATAGATTATAACTAGAGATGCACCAATCACAGAGCTGTGGCTGAATTCTGATTGTTTTTTTTAAAGCTTTGTGTAGTTCTCTTTAAGAGCTGTACCTTCTTGCCATGTGCCAGCATTAATTATTTATATCGGCAGCAGCAGTGACATCCCACTGTGTGTGTGTGTGTGTGAGAGAGTGAGAGAGATTTTGAGTTAATACTTCAGGCATACTTTAGCATCGTATGTTCGTTGCCATATTGTGGTTGGCATTACTAAATGTAAAACGCAGGTGACAGACAAAAATAATTGTTTCTGAATCCTTTTACATCTTTACTCCTTATTTAGTTTTTGAGTGCTTCACTAATATTGAGAAGAACTAATATTGGCATTCTTTTCCCAGAGTAAGTGTGTCCACTTTACAGTCCGGTAGACTTAGTTTGATTGGGAACCGAAACTGCAGCATTTGTTACATTTTCAGCTGCTGCTGTTCACTGCGTCAAACGAATCAAATCTTTGAAAAATTCTGTTCACCTCCTCACCTGTGGTGGCGCTGCACCAGGAACCATTGAAGGAAACAAATATGAAAACCTCTAAAGAAGACACGGAGCGCAACTTCCTTCTTCGTGAAATATAAACAAAAATGTAAGCCCTTTCTTCTGTTTTTCAGTTGTATTTACCCAGAATGCCCTGTGCTATAGCACGTGTGGAGTGTTCTCCGGTCTGCTTGGCGTTCACATATGCATTCAAACTGCACCAGACTTCACTTCAACCAAACCGAGACCTAAGCTTTTAGGCGGACCAAAGTTAGCATTTTTTTGGTCTGCATCAGAGGTCGATCACTCATTCACACCTCCCCAAACAAACCAGACTTTCTAGGCTCACGGACTGGAGTTTGAATAAAGCGGACTAAACGGGGCTGGTTGTTAGTGCAAACTGGTTGTGCTTAGGTATGTTGAGGTCACTGATTTGGAGGGGGGGAAAAGTTTTTTTTTGAGTTTTTGACTGGAAAATAACCTATTGATTACAGAAAAGCTAATGAAAAAAAGTGCTATAGTCACCAGCTGATTTCTGGGTGCATCTCTAATTATAACTTGAAATATTGCTGATTTGGCTCACTCACCTGATCAGTGTAACACAGTGATATTGTTTTTCATACTGTGTGTATCCCTTTTATTGGTGTAATTAGAGTGAAAGTTTGTGGTTTGTGAGAAGAAATTAGTCTCTAATTCCATATTTTCTTGTATATTGTTTTAATTTGAGGTGTTTGCTTAATAGCAGAATCGTGGCATCCTATAATTAACATTTAAAGGAAGAAAGAGCGTGCCGCCTGGCACAGAATTGTGACTGTTACCATGAGAGCGTTTGTAGAGCGTTTTAGTTTCACTTTGCTTTCCAAAGAAAGTTCATCTGCTGTTCTTTTTCTATAACATGCGATTTTATTCAGAAATATGTTACTTTTTTTTAAATAACCATAAAAAAACATCAAGAATGGAACATTAGCACAAGTGGCTTCATTGACCTAAATGCCCTACCCACAGGTTTTTACAGAGGAGACGCAGCTGGACACTGTTTTTCAGTCTGGAAAACTAAAATGCAGCTCAGCGCTCAGCCTTCTGTTTGATTCCATCATGTCAGATGGCTTTTTTAAAAATTATTATTGGACAGTGTTGATTTCTTCTTGTAAAGAAATGTGTTGAAGTGGTATTTCAACAAGGAAGTTGACTTTTTTTCTTTCTCTGTCTCTCTCTCTCTCTCTCCCTTTCCACCCCCTCCTCAATGAAGAGAAAGTGAAAATCTTGTTCTACTAGTTTTAAAGTCTTTGCGTGTGTAGGCCTGGAAATCTGATTCCCCTTGTAAATATCACTGAGTCACAGTGGTGTGTTATACAATAAATTACAAATGTCTTTATTTTTCATGTTCTGTCATTTTACTGATTTGACGCACCGTATTGATCAGCAGATATATACTTTTTTTTTGTTTTTTCTTGATCACAGGTTGCCATGTGAACCAGTATCATTTCACTGATACTTGTAACCTGAGTGCTGTTTGTGTTTACTGACAAAGCTCTCTGTAGTCTGTGCTTATTTTGATGCAGCGTCCGCATTTAGTCGGTAACCATGCTATTTTCGGTGGCTCAGCGGTCTGTTAAAAGTGTGGTTGTTCCGCCCAGCAGGAGTCTTGCTTCAGACTGGCCTAAAATGGGCAGAAATGGTGCTGAACAAAAGCTGCTTGTCGCGCGTACAAAAGTACTTGAAGCGCTGCAGCTGGGACCAAGCTGCATTGCTATTGCCTGTGCCTCTCAACAGGAAAGGTATAGCAAACTTTTAAGGAAATCCCAAACCCAACCATTTACTTATTATCACTGTAGTTCAGAGTTGCAGCTTCTTTTTTTCTTTTTTTTTTTTTGCTGGTTATTTGTAATGTCACAACTGCTTTAAGCAGATTTCTTCCTGTCCACACAGATATTACTACACCACTCTAACCTCATTACATCTGTCACTAATTTGAGTAATTACATGACACTTGCAGTACCTCATGAAAGTAATCACACCCCTTGAACTTTACAGGTTTTTTCCCCTTTTAAAGTGTTTTATTGGGATTTAATGTGAAAGAGCAAGGCAAAGTAGGGCAAAATTGTAAAGTATGATGAAAATAATAGTGTTTTCCAAATGAAAATCTACTCCAGTTTCAAGATTTTTGCAGTCTTAAAGGGTTAGTGTTATGTAAAATTGACAGTCTTTGGGCTTTACATCATGTTTTATTATTATTCCCTCATCAAAACATACCTAGTATGTTGCTTTGATTCTTTCATGCGTGTTTGAGGAATTCTTGAATATCCCACGGCAACCGTTTGGGGAGCCTGAATACAAAGCTCTGCCTTTTTACCCATAGCTCCAGAGTTTGGTAGATGAACTACTTCTCTCCCTAAGAACGGCTGTAAGCAGCATGATGGAGAAGCCATGTTGTGATGACTTCCTGAAGTGTCAGAAAGAACAGGAGCTTCTTAAAGGGACAGAGGCCCAATTTCAAGGCATCAAGATACGAAGTCATATTTCTTTTAAGTCAAGTATATATATTTCATAACAGTTGAAAGTAACATTTGGGATGTGCTGGAAAAAAGCCACCATGTGTCACTATATGCCTGGAAAATGCATAACACCGCCCCTTTAACAGGGTTTTCTTTCTGACCAGTCTCCCCTACACTAAAGAAAATCGTCCCCTCTTCATTACTCTGTCACCACTATGTTTCACAGCAGAAGCGATGTGTTCAGGGTGGGATGTAGTGTTAGATTTTCAACTTTTATCACAACATTTTAAGCTATTGCAAGAATGTGTGATGTTTTTTTCCCCCCACAATTATTGCTACAAGCTGTCAAACACAAAAACTGACTCCATTATCAAAATGGACACTTCAGTTCACCAGTGACATTTAGTAGACCAGTTGTACTATAATGACGCCCTTTAATGTTCTCATGGAACCTGAAGTAGTTAAAATAGCTTAACTTATATTAAGATTAATAATATAATGTAAGGTAATCCTGGAGGAGACTGGACAACTGTAAACATAGCGAGTTACAGTGTAATGGATTGAAGTATATACATGATTTAGAATGGCTTAGTCAAAGTCCACACCAAAATTTAAAGAAAAAAACGTTTGAAAATTTGAGTTAAAATTTGCTCATGAATCAGTCTGACGGAGGTGAGACTACTTTGTGAAGAAGTTATGACGAGAACTTTGATCTCTAGATCAGGGATGTGATGATGTCCAGTCTGGGCCGATATGAGTATCCGATATCAATACTGCTGTTAGACCCGATAACTGATATTTGCACTTTAGATTTAGACTTCCCTACCATTTTGACACCTTGAAAAAAAACAACTACAGTACTGACTTCACCACTTACTCCCCACAATCCTTTGCTGCATCACTATCGCTTTCACACGACCAAGCAAATGCGACATCACCAACCTCCATCAGCCCTCCAGACACAGACGGCAACAAATGGAATTAAATATCGGTCGTTAATATCGGCCCAGATTTATTTATTGGTCCAATACAAATATTTTAAATGGTTAATATCGGCAGATAGAGATAGAGATACCGTAGAATAAATTAGCATGAACCTCAGATATGATGAATCTGGGGTTGATGTCGTGCATCCCTCGTCTAGATGTTCAAAGTTGTTTGAGACGAACCACTAAAGAATTGCAGCTATATTTGGAGGGAAAGTATTGACTGGTGGTGCTGAATACAAATGCATAATTTTTAAACTTTTCTTCATTGTTTTCAGTTCAGTTCTGTTCTGCTCCCAGTAAATCCCACTAAAACTCTGAGGTTTATGACAGTAACATGATAAAGTGTGAAAAAGTCAAGAGGTGTGACTATTTTTTTTTCAAAGCACAGTTTTCTCCTCACTTATATTAGCTAGTGCAACTCTGAAACACTTTGTGGTTGTGAATTTGTCCCTAATGAGTTCCTGTCAGTAGTTCTCACTCTGCGTTTTCTTCCCTCCCTTCCCGCAGCAGTGAGACATCATGTTCCCGAAGGGCACCAAGCGCAAGTTCTCCGACTCAGGAGAGGAGGCGGTGTGTGGTGGCGGCGGTGGCGGTGATCAGGGCCCCTCAGCCCCCCCAGCCCCGTCCCCCGCTGTGGCCCGGACACTGTCGTCATCCTACAGCCTGCAGCGGCAGTCGCTGCTTGACATGTCACTGATCAAGCTGCAGCTCTGCCACATGCTGGTGGAGCCCAACCTGTGCCGCTCGGTGCTCATCGCCAACACAGTGCGGCAGATCCAGGAGGAGATGACCCAGGACGGCACCTGGCAGATCATGACCCAGGCCCTTGCGGCTGCTCAGTGCCCCGCGGACCGCCTGGTGGCCACCGAGGTGCTGTGCAGACAGACTGAGGCGGCGGCGGCGGCGGCGCAGGCCGGCCAGAGCCCCAAACCCTTCTCCGTGTCCGGGCTGGAGGAGGGCTACCACTCAGAGGAGGTGGTGATGGACGGGGACGCCGAGGCGGAGGTCGCCATGTCGTCCCTGTCGCCCGTCTCACCTCAGCTGTCCTCGGCATCCTACCTGGCGGGGCCATTCGGGATGGGGCCCTGCTGGGAGGACGACGAGGAGGACGCCGACTGCGACGAGGACGAGGAGGAGGACAGCGAGGAGTGCGCGTCGGAAGGCGAGGACGCTGAGCGGCACCACCTGAGAGCGGACTCCAGGACAGGGGAGCAGGTCTTCGGGACTTTTGAGATCAAGCACCCGGCGCCGCCTCCCGACCCGGCACTGGAGGAGCTGTTCTCTGACGTGGACCCGTCCTACTACGACCTGGACACGGTGCTGACGGGCATGCAGAGCACCCCCAAAATGGGGCCTTACGACCTGCTGGAGAGCCTGTCCTCTCACGGGCCGACGGCGCTGAGCTCCAGCGCCACCTGCAGGTCCGACCTCAACGAACTGGACCACATCATGGAGATCATCGTGGGCTCCTGAAAGCGATCCCAGACTATGCACAGCACAATGTGCGTGTTGGTGGTGATGTTACAGATCCTTCCAGGTTTTGGGAACAAGGTGGGGAGCGAGGGGGTGGGGGGTAATCATGGAGAAGGTCCGCTTTCAGACTGTAGAGGAGTGAATGACTTTTGGGTTTTTACATGGCCAGGGAGCAAAGTTAGCGTCCCGCTTTGTCAAACCCTCCCGCGGTCTTAAGAAACTGGGTCATTTGGATGCCACAAGCTTTTTTTACATTGTCACACGTGGGGGTCACACTGACCCCCGTGTGCTTTTGAGAGTTTTTTTTAAATCTTTTATCCCTTTCCCTTCCCCTCTCTCCAACCGCCAACATCCTCTTGTGCGTCGTGCTAAGACCGCGGGAGGGTTAAGAAATGTCCAAAACCTGCGACTGTCTGTGAGAAGGCAAAGATAATTACCTACACCGCGATGCATTCTGACGTCCTGTCGTTTCCGTCTCGTTCTAGCTCCTTCTGGTCCGACTCTTGCCTTTTTTTACGTCCAGCTCTATTTATTGTTACATGGACCAAGGAACAACTCGCCACACTACATGCACCGAAACAGAACAAATTGTAAATCCAAATCTATGAATCAATGCATATTTTCCTAGAGATTTGAGCAGTTATGAATGGATTATATGTAAATGTACGTATGTGTATATAGAAATATATTTTTTTGCATTATACGGCTTGCTGGGATTGGTCAGGGGATGGGTGTGGGAGGGGGGATTTTGCGAGCATCATTTGATATCCTTATTTTCTGTCCCAAGCGGTTTTTAAAGGTTTTAATGTAGCCGGACTGGAGACGGTGTCTTCCCGTGGACTGTCGACGCGCCGCTCTTTCATTTCTGCTGAAGCTTCACCACAGAGCAGGAACTCACTTCCAGCCACCAAACCAGACGTGGCTCAGGAGTTTTTTTTTTTTTTTTTTTTTTTTTTTTTTCAGTTTACAGTATCCAAGTGACAAATGAAGTAGTTTGGCTGCTGCGCTTTTAATACAGACCCAATAATGGTAAGAAGCAGCTTTTTTTTTTTCCTCTCTCTCTTTTTCCTAAAGCATCTGGGGGAAAACTGCATCGAGAAGCCATATTTTCTTTTTTTTTTTTCCTCATTTGTTGCTACAAATGAGGAATCCTCTGTGTTAACCCATCTAATTTATTGTTTATTTATTGTATTTATTTTATCTAGGTACAGACATGCCATATTGACGTATCAATTCAACCACCAGGCCCGGTGAAATTGTATTTATCGAGGAAAAAAATTATTTTCCCGGTTTTAAATGCAGTACCTATTTATTCCTAATTTTTATGACTATTAGTAAAAAAAACAATAATAACCGGGTTAATAATAAAGTTACTATGCAGCTCTGTCATATGTTTCATAATGACCATATAACTACTCAAATGTCCTTAAATTCCATTATGCAAACAGTTCTTTCTCCAAATCTGTAGAAAAACAAAAACCATTTTTTCTTTTTTCCTTTTTTTCTTCCCAAATTGCTTCTTATGGTGAATAAAACATGAACTCAGGCAAATGAAATGTATTGATTAAAATACAGTATTACAACACGCTGAATACCTTACCACAACACTCCTGAAGGATGTCACTCTAGTCTGAATAGGAGCTAGAACTTCAAAGACGTAATTATCTTTGTAAAATGTATGCATTTTTATATCAAAAAACATTGTAGCATCTTTGTACATATTTTTTATAATAAAAGGTGCAACTATTAAAGTGCGTTGTTTGCTTCCTGACTTTTTCCTTTGCAGCTCTGCAGCAGATGCTTGTGCCAGATGTTAAAGTCCCACTGAAATGCTTGAAGTGTGGAAAATGGTTCAACGGCACGTTAAGGCCATTGAGGAGCAAATTTCCACTGAAAAACACATCAAATTTTTTAAATCAGTCTCAGAAATTTTCTAGAAAAAACACTGAAATTTCTGAGTTTGAAAAGTTGGGAATCCACTAGGGAAAAAAGAAACCCTCAAATTTTGAGATTAATCTCAGACATTCTTTACAAAAAAAACGTCTGAAATTTGAGGGTTTACATTTTGAGATTTTCTGAGGTTTAAAATGAAATGTGAACATTTTCAACTTTTGAAACTCAGAAACTTGTCCTTTGTCCTCAGTGTTTTTAGTTTTATAAACCAATCCTGCTGTAAATGTCTAAAGAACTTCTCCCTAGTAAAAATCCATTTGTTGGACTGGATTTTATTTAGAGTTAGCAGAGTAAAAGCAGCACAGCACATATGATCACCTTCCTATAATAACTGCCTAAATCATAATTTTTTTTTCCCCCCAAAAAAATTATTTTGGCAAAAAAGAAAAAAAAATCACCACCTGTTTTTCTCCAATATTTTGGAGGGTCAATATTTTAGGAAGGTGATGATATTAAAATTTTATCCATTAAAAACATAACTTAAAACTTCAATTCTATACAGCTTTACAGATCCGTTCAATAAACTAGAATATTATTGGAAAATCCAATATTTTCAGGAACTTTATCACTAAGTGAAACACATAAATTATACACAGATGGATGTTTGAAAGAATGTATTTTGGTGTATTATGATTATTTTCCACTTCTGGCTAAAGAAACACAACTTTTAAAATAAAAATATCACATCAGACCATTAATAAAAAATGAAAAATGTTTTCAGAAAGGTACCATCTGCCTCATCAGAATGCATATTCGACTTATGAATTTGAGGTTTTGATGTTGCAAAATGTAGACAAAAGATCAAGTGTGAATACTTTCTCCAAGCCACTGAATGTGTAACATCTCAACTAGGACAATTACAGAACTTGCTATTCAAGAAATCACACACAAATGATTTGATTGCAGCCACTTAAAGTGAAGCTGATCCTGAACGCTGCTCCAAGCTCTGAGTGTTTTCCTGAAGTCAGGATGAGTTGGAGCAGAAAGCTCCAGACCTTTGCCCTCACGTGCCGTCACATGATGTCGGACTATGACATGCTGCACGAGATATGCAGAGGATCAACAGAGCAGACGGCTGACCTGCTCGCTCACCGCACCACACGTTCACGGTACAGGTGAGCCCGAGACCGCAACGTTTCTTAAAGACGTCAGAAAGGAAGTTACATCGGCATCCCTCGGCACTGAAAAACCACATTTATTCATGAAATTACACGTGGCTTTGTTCGCTTTGATTTGCCTTTTGGGTGCAAACACAGATAAAAGGCTTCTTGATGAGTCAGCAAAAAAAGAAGGAAAACCCCCCAATCAGAACAAAACAAAGCACGGGGATATCTGGAAGCATTTGGTCTTATCCCTAAAATTACACAAGGTATGCAGTCACATCCAGTTGTGCTCAAAATAACAGAATAAATAAGCATAAAAAATCTTTACAGCGGTCAGTTCCACACACACGTTGGGAGCAGAGCTTGAAAAACAAAGAAATTTGATCCCACGCCTCAGAAAGTGGAGGAAAGGGATTAACAGGCTCTTCAGTAAACGGCTGTGTCTGCATTCTTTAAAGAAAAAAATTGCTCCTTTTTTTCCAAAAAAAAAACTTGTCTAAAAAGACGAGTTTGAAAGTTGGGCTTTTGTGTGTTCATGAGGAGGAGCCACTCCTGACAGCAGGGCAGAGGTTTTCCAGCTCAGAGTGCTGTGATTCAGTTCCACAGCTTCGATGTGAAAGCAAACCGCAACAAATGAAAAAACAAAACAAAAACAAAAACAAAAAAACAAAGTCTGCTTCTGGCTCGGCCCTAAGAAGGGAACTGAAAACAGCCTTAGACGTTACACACCGAGGTTTGTGTAACCAAATACCAAACAGTAGGTCTTGCACCAAGACGCGATTAATAACTCCTCGCAGACAGCTAACAAATTTCCTAATCAGGAATGTTGAAACAAAGGGCTAATTATGAAAACACTCATTAAGTAAAGCTTGGTTCTTTCTCATATGCAGAGCAAAAATAAAATACTTTTAATAAATGTTAAATCACTTTTTTTTACACATTTTTCAAAGGTGAGGAATTTTTGAAGTTATCTTGCTTGTAGCTCGGTTTCATAAATTCGACATGTTATTATTGCAGTAGTCGCTAACTATAAACCTGCTCTGATCACCCAGGACTTGATAACCGATTCAGTGTGTGGCTCTCCTTCCATCAATTAGAGCATTTTACATTTTCTCCCAAATCTTTTAGGTATTTGCTGCCATTTTGAAGCGTTTGAGGTCATTTTCTGCTCTCATTTTGTTTCCTTTGTCTGCAATAACATTAAAAAAATTTACATCACTGATTGAATCCTCGTTATCATTTTGTACTGTTCTGCTCCGGCGTCAGGAAAACGGCAGCTAACATCTCTGCAGACCCCACATATTCTGGACACATGCTGTTTATATACCCTTACCTTTCGGGTCGGTGCAGTTTGCTGAAACCAGCTGCCACAGAAACCGTCTCTTCCCCCAGGCCGTCTCTCTGAACACAATGAACACCTCACAGCCCGAGCAGTCAGCTACTCCACTGGCAAACAAAATAAGCACATTTGCAAAATCACAACAGTGACCTTACTTTTACTTGAGAAATGTTATGATGAAGTATCTCTACTCTTACTTGAGCCAAATTTCTGGATTCTCTAAACCTTGAATGAAAAACAAACATGTTTTAACCAACACAGATACACACCTCCAGTTTTTGTTAAAGTTTCATAAGTTTTATATTTGAAGAAACTGATTTGGAAAAACAAATGATTGTGCCTGATTTTGTTATTTTGTATTACTTATATGAATGATTGTACTTTTGATCCTTAGAATATCAAACTTTTCACTTAACTTTATATTTTGATGTAATTTTTAAATATTAAATGATTGATAATTGGATCAGTTACTCATTACTTGAGTATACTTTTGACCAAATGCCTTTTCACTCTTACTTCAGTCAAAATATGTTGAAGTAGTGTTACTTTAACTTTAGTAATTTTTTTTGCGTACTCTGCCCACCTCTGGTCACACATTTAGGTAAAATGTAGAAATTTGAATAAGCAAAGATTGAAAAGTATTTATTTTTATTTTATTTTTGCAACAAAGTCCAACTAGTATTTAATGACTTTAATGACCCTGACAGAAATAAAAGTGAGATATGCTTGTGTTGTTTTTAAGCTTTCATTTCAGTCATACTATTAAAGCCAAAAGACCAGAGCTGCTGTGATATTCTGGCTTTCAAATGTCTGTATTTCCTTACAAAAGTACAATAGGCAACAGCTTATATTCAAGAGATAGATCAGAGAACCTAACGTGGAGGGAACAGCAGAGGTGAGAATGTGATGAACCAGAATTGCCTTATTTGGTGAGTGCCTTTTCCTGTTATTCCGGTCACGTCCTTCCTCTTCCATTCTGAGTCATCTGTCTCTTTAAAATGCTGCATTCAGGTGCTCACTGCAGCATTCTAGGCCTTCTAGATATTTCCAGCGCGTTAATTTTGAACCGTTTTTGGACGCAAATGTTTGAGTGTGTTTTTTAAATTAAATGTATAATTTTAATTGCTCACTCGGTAAAACAAGTTTCTGACCTGAAGAGCAATTACTGGACTCTGAATAAGCCTGCGGGTTCATGAATTGGGTGGATGGTAAAACTGGTTTAGTGCTCTTGTACTTTTTATCCTTCATTGCAACTCTTCAGGTTTTCAAGTTCTCTTCTTACACAAATTAATGATTTGTTTGCACTTTGTGGTTTGCTAAAGATACCACCCAGTGCTGTAAGTTTTTCACAATTTACATACCTGTCAAATCTCCCGTTCTGACCGAGAAACTACCGTTTTTTAAACCCCCTTTCCGCCGTGCTCCCTTATTATTATTTTCCCGTAAAAATCCCGTGTTGTGTCGCCCACTCTCATGATAGTTTCTCTCCCTCCCCGCCCTCACGGTAGTAATAAAGCCTATCTTACGTTAGTCTCGCGTATTCAGATTCTATAGCACTGATAGATACCGAACGTATTCGCTTAAGGGGTAAAAAGCAATGGGGTTCGCAGTATTTTTTCCAGGGGTGGTCACGGCCTCCCTTTAGGGGCGGCCCTGTAGGCGACCGAAAGGGAGTTTGATTGACTTTACTGAACGCTTCTAGCTCGTACCATTACTAGAATAAAGCGTCGGCAGGGATACAATGAAATAAATACTAAACAGGTCATAATAATAATAATAATAATAATAATAATAATAATAATAATAATAATAATAACAATAACAACAACAACAACAACAACAATAATAATATGTATTTATAGATTGTCTAGAGATCTAAAAAAAACGTATTTAACAATGTAAAGGTAAAAAACGTCTGATGAGACCGCACACGTGCGGCCCGACATGAATTCTATTATTTCCGAGCGGGCCCCGAAGGCATCAGCAGTCCTCCCCGCTTAGCGAGCCGCCGCACATTCGCTGCCCCGTGAGTGGCGGAGGCGTAGGCTTGACAGACGTATGAGCGAGTCAATCTCCTCCGCCCGTGAGTCCCGGTGTCCCGCGGTCCACTCCCCGAAGCTCCGCCCCTCCCCCGCTACTGGGGATGGACTGCACATTCCTCACACTCCGGATCTCGGTAGTATCGAAGCGCCGCGGCGGAACGAAAAGGAGCCGAGGACACGACGGATTTGTACGGCACATGAAGAGTGTCAAGGGCACGTAAGGTTGTTATATTTAAAGATTAATTTTGCTACAATTATTTGCAAATTTTGCTGCTTTTTTTTTTTTTTTTAACTTGAATTTCAAGGGGAGCCAGTGTGTTCTCACTAAAGTGGGGAAGGGGTCAGCTGTGTTCTCACTGCGTTCTAGGCAGACAGAAACAGGCTGCAGACCAAACTGGACTTATTTACAGGTGGTACCTGTAAATAGTGTTTTAAATACCAGGCTTCCTTTTATTTCGGTTTCGGGTTTTTGTTTTTAAATTATTATTATTATTCATCAAATCGTTCCACAGAAACTTGAATCTTTGGGTTTGGGGGGCCAAACTTACAGGGTAAGCTTCGTGTAACTTGTAAAAGCAAATGAATTGAGGGAGAACCTTGGATAACTGAGGGATGAGTAAAGTCTGTCAGCCTGCAGGGTGTCTGACAGTGAGTCACAACCTTTCAAATGTTCTCAGTAACACGTCTTGTATGGAGGAGACACACACGTCCAGCCCGGCCACTGGTACAGTTTGTTCGCCGCTCATGTACAGTAGAAGCAGCAGCAGCAGCAGCAGGTTAGATGTTTGCACATTAGCAGAGCGCCTCCGATTTAAAAGACAAACTGTAATGTGTTTGGCTGGGACTCTTATGTAAGCTGGATGCAGAGCTCAAAGTTTGTTCCCACTGAATCTCATCAGTGGAGCCTTCACATCCATTTATTCACACCATTGGAACTTTTTTTTTTCACATGACAACTTCGTGTAATTATGAAACGAAAGGAAAAAGATAAACTGTTTTTTTGGGGGGGCGGAGGGGAGTAAATAACAAAACTGAAGAGTGTTGACATTATAACTGCACATTTAGAGACTGTACAGATAGAATTTCCGGGCTTGTTGTAGATTTCACAATTGGGTTCAGGTCTAGACTTTGACTGGGCCATTTTAACACCTGGAAATGCTTTGTTCTGAGCCATCCTGCAAGCTGCGCACCAATAAATTGGCCCTGATTTCCTTAATTTATTGGGTGATCGACGATTGGCCAATGCATACGAAACCAATTTTTAAATCAGTCACTGTCCCTTTTTGCTCTGCCACTGGCAGACCTGCTGTGCAGGTCTGCTCATGCGCGTGTGCAGGCATATTTGTTAAAGCTGTCACCCTGTCGTGACAGACAGATAATCTGTGAAAAAAAAATCCAGCCTTCTGCAGAAATGCACTGTGACAAACAACCAATCAGAGCCAGGAGGAGGGTCTTAGCACTGTCAATCAACTTCACACACAGGCTGCTCAATGTGCTAATGGCGAAGAAACAACTTAAAGTCCGAGGAAATCCGTTTATCCTCCGTCATCGGTGGCCATGCTAACTAGTCTGAGCATCCACGGTGGGCTCTGCTATCAGGAAGACACATAGCGTCACAAAGAGCAAGGGGGAAGATGTGGGTAGCACATACACAAGATGATTGTCAGAGCTAACACCCTCCTCCTGGCTCTGACTGGTTATTTCTGTTGTTAGCGCTGGGAGAATGGAGAGGAGCTCGATTCTGTGTCTTATTTTATGCTGTCACAACATAGTGACAGTTTTAACAAATATGTAAAAAACATATTTTTTTTATAAAGTTACATACTGCAGCTTTAACAACAGTCACCCCACTGTTGTCAACTTAGTGACTTTGTTGCTATATTTTGCGACTTTTCAGACAAACAAAAAAAGAAAAATCACTATGGGCCAAAATCTATTCTACATCTTTGGTTGAATGTTTTTAATGTAGGGAGGATAACCTTCACCTTCACTTCAGTCTCAGTTACTGTGTTAAAAGTAAATTTGAATTAGGTGTGCTTCTACTGGTTTGGAACAAATCAACCAGGCTACGCAAAGCGTAATTTTGTTAGACGTTGACTCTACGTGTGGCTGTAATAAACAAGATGTAGAGGTTGTTACAAGTTACTGGACTGAACCACACATTTCAGAAAAAATGGAGAGAGTTCTCCCCTCCAAGCTGGAGGTTTGGACTCTGAAATGTTTCCGAGCCGTTCACCACCACCAGCTCCCAACCCAGCCTGGAGTGCCTCCAGCCAGCCACTCCAGCCTCACCGTCCTCCCCTCCGAGCTGGAAGTTTGGAGTTTCATGCCTCTGGTAAGGCACAAACTCACCAGTGGATGGGAAAGTTTGCTACATCAGAACTTATTTAGCTAACGTGTTTCCGTCTCCCCTTTGACGCACTAACTCTTTTTGGCAAGGGCCTTAAACAACCTTCTAGGAGCGCAAAAACGTTTTTGATGATTTCGAGGAAGTTATTTCCCAACACTTCAAAATGGGCATAAAAAAAACATTGATGGAAAACTCGGTGAATGTTTGGCAGTTTCCATCGTGTTTCAGGGTGAAGTGGGTGCATGTTTGGAGCAGTTGGTAAAATTGTTTACTTTTGGTAAATTATAATTAGAGGTGTGTCGATCGGTCGGCCACCGATCATAATCGGCCTATTTCCTTGAAAAGTGTTTGATCGGTGATAGCCGATCACACAAACCGATCACCTGCATCTCATTTCGCAGCCTGCCTGTACAGCTGGTCTCTTTCCTTCACACTGCGCAAACGCGCAGCAACAAATCCTAAGCGATGTCTGTGGAACTATAACGCACTGAGTGAATGGGGAAGTTTGCGTGTTGCGGCGGAAAATTACCTCGGGGTGAAGCACGTCAAAATGCAATAAACATGACGAATCTACTATGGCATAAAAACAAAGCCATACTTGACGGAGTTTGGCTACATCGAGGCTCACTGCAGTAAAAAAAGACATATGAAGCGACCAGATAGCAGGTAAAGCAGCGCACAGCTACAAACACTCACCCGGATTAGCATGACGGTCAGAAAGCTAAACAAATAACAAAAAATTATTTAAGTCTTCGAGCTGCGATGTAAGACGCTGGTTCTGATCTCGTTGTTGAACCGCTGCTACGCTACTGGTAGTAATATCTGACAGACGGAGCGCCGCTTCTGCTCCACCTGGTAGTGACTCTCACACCGAACCTCTGTTTAAAGCTGCAGCATCTAACTTAAAAAAATAAATTTTACATACGTATTAAAACTTTCACTGTCCTAACATGAGACAGATAATCTCTAAAAAAATAATCGATCTCCTCCCTGTTCTGCATAATTCCTCCGCTCAGTCAGAAACAGCCAATCAGAACTAGCAGTAATCAGCTAGCCGCCATGCTATCAGGAAGTTTTCATTCAGTAACTCTGGATTGTTTATTGTAATGGATCCTGTTTTTGCCTTTGAATGTTAAGTTTTATGCTTGAATTTTTTTGGCAATGTTGAGAGGTTTTATTTTGACTTTTTGTATTATTTAGCCTCTTCAGAGCCTTCATATGTTTTCAGTCTGTTAAAGATAGTATTACCGGTAGCAGTACAATTTGCACAATGCCTGCTTTGTATTTTTATTGGAAAAAGTTATTAAAAACAAGTTTTTGTCTAAATTAAGGTGAATTCGTGGTTCCTTTTTCCACATAATGTAACCGGTAGTGCTTATGATTAAAAAAATAATAATTATGTGATCGGAATCGGAATCGGCAGGAAAAAACCTGATTGGCACATCTCTAATTATAATGTTTTTCTACTTTGTCATGGAAAAACGTGACAGAAATCGCGATTTGTTGTTACAATGCTCGTCTCTGATTATGTTAGTATTGACAAGATTTCAGCTTTTGCTGCTGAGTACTCAATCAGATGTAGCTAATTTGTTGAAGTAGCCTGTTGGATTCTAGGCAAGGTTTGTTTTTATATATTTATTTTATATGTTGTTTTTATTTATTTATGAATTTAGTGTATCATAAGCAGACATACTGTTCTAAAGGTATGGTGATCAAAATTTGAAGTCCATTTCACCAGTTTTAGCAGAACACTGACTAATGGAACTGCTAATGAAGCACATTTTTTGACAGGATGTTTTAAACTACTGAACATTTCAAATAGGAAAACCTCAGAAACCACAGCAGCCTGTCGCAGCAGAAAAACTAAACTCGTGCCATTTTAGCTACAATAACTCTTTCTAGAAATTTTGAATTAATATGAGTGACAACAGTATTTAATTACCCTTTGGGACCAATGAAGTATTTTTGAATTTGAAATGAATTAGAATTTTGCCCTTGAGAAGGCTGACATATTAATATTTAGCTGTCTGGCTGCAGATATGATCATTTGTTAGCATTAGAGGTGCACCGATTGCATTTTTCTGGCCGATTGCTGATCTTTAAAATGCCTGACCTGTCGATTCCAATTTTGGCAGTTACTGATTTTTGTGACGGTAACTATGGTAAATATTGAAATAAAGTTGCTGAGATGGCAACAGTGGGGTGACTATTGCTAACTGCAAACATGCAGACCTGGTGGGTCGATCTGCCAGTCTCTCACAGCAAAAGAGGACAGTGTTTGATTTTCAGACCTTTACAGAGGTAGATAAGATCGGCTTCGCATATAAGCATTGGCTGATCCCCCAAAGTTAAGGGAATCGAGGATGATTTATCGGCGCAACCCCAGTTAGCTTGTTGTTCAAATGCTTTTTCCCTGATGATCTTTATGAATCGCTGCAGGTCAATGTTGGGTCGAGGTGTGAAGCGGAAGTGGAGCAGCCTGGAGGGTGCGGAGGCTGAGCAGCTCCCCGATGCCACAGCGACGGAGGACAAGAGGCCGGACACAGCGTTGGAGGACTCAGAGGAGGAGGACAGAGGGGACCGATGGTCCAGGACCGACACCAGCCACCTGCAGCAGCGGCAGCTGGTGCTCAGCCTCTGCCTGGAGAAGCTGCAGCACTACCAGGCCGGCGTGGAGCTCAGCCTGCGGCGGTCCGTGCTCCTCATCAACACGCTCAGGCAGATCCAGGAGGAGATGCGGAGCGACGGGACGGATGTGCGGCTCAGCGGCGTGAGCCCCGACACGCGCCTCCTCAGGGACGACTTCAGGGAGGATGAGTCGGTCACGTGCCCTGGCTGCACGGAGGGAGACGCGGAAGGTCCGTCTCCCCCGCCGTCCCCCGAACCGACAAACACCGCCCCCACGGACTTACAGAAACCTCCGCCCAACGCTGTCGGTCACACCTTTAGCGATGCGGGAAGCGCCATGGGCTACCTAAGTGACCTCGCCCTGGATGATATCTTCGAGGACATCGACACGTCCATGTATGAGACTTCGGAACTGCCGTCCGCCTGGGCAGCCAGCTCCCTGTGGCCGGTCAGCGTGTCCTTCTGGCCCGACGACGACATGAAGCCACGTTCCTCGGCGGGAAGCCTCCAGTCGTGTCTGCTGGACCTGAACGAACTGGACCACATCATGGAGATTCTGGTGAAGTCCTGATCTCCATGACAACGTCACGTGCAGCCGGTTGATCAGAGGTGTGAAGGTTCTGGATTCTGGATGTTTCACACTCTGAACCTGTGCAGACATGAAGCTGAATGACGCTCATCCCTCTTTAATGAGGAACCAGATATGCACTTATTGCTCGTGCCTCAAAGTAGACAAGAAATATTTATTACAACTTTAGTATAATTTGCATATGAATTATAGATGCACTGATCCACTTTTTTCACAACCAATACCAATATTGATACTGATACCGATATCTAAGGTTTAGATCCGATCCGATGCAGAAAAACAGCTGAATTGACTTAAAATGGTTTTTTAAACACAGACATAAATGTGCTAAATTACAAATTTATTTGCTAACTCTACGCCGAAATACACTAATAGCTTCACTAGCTGGTCAAAATGAAAAAACATTTGTTCAGTCAGTGTAATTAGGAGAGGAACAGCTGATAAAACTGATAAAAACAACAGGTTGACTACTTTAGTCGAACATGTAAAAACAAACTGCAGCAAACCTTCTTTCAAATGGTTCAGAAAGAGCAACTAGGGATTATAAATATAATGTAAAATAAATAATAAAGCAGCAAGCATAGAATTTGACTGAGTAAATCTACCTTTATTGATTGGGCACATTGTCCCTGATAGCCAATCTAGAATGTTTTTCAATATTTGAACTGATACAGATATTAATATGGGATCAGTGCATTTCCAGTATGAACATTTATGTACATATAGGCATTGGCTTATATGAGAGTCTCACAGTATGCTAACGTTGAACAGACATACCAGTTTCATGCGGTTGTGACGCTCCTTTATGTTTCCACATGCTGATTGTTCAAGTTTTAGGTGACTGGAATTATTTTCAAAAATCTGAAATTGTTTTTTTGTTTGTTTGTTTTTTTTAAGTGATGGGAAATGCAGTAGCCTTCTTTTGGCCAACGGTAGGGCGGTGTTCAGAAACAAGTGGGGGAGGGGTCAAGGCTCTGTTACGCTCTGCAGCACAGTTTTAACCAGAAACATTTTAACATTTTGGACTCGGTGTCGGGCTCGGAAAGGCTTACGGAGAGGTTTTTGATTTGAGATCAGCAGATTTATAGGTGATACTGTCCGTGAAGCCAAACTTCATGTAGCAACCGGTAGAATATATTTTCTACCGCTTTCAGAAGCGGACCAGGAGCTCTTTACCTTGACAACAGATTGTTTTAGCTGTGAGGCGAACCAAAGACTATGTCATGTTTGTGTTCCTTCACTCAGTCAAAGCGTAACTTTTCGGAGATCTGCTGTAGTGAAGCTCTGTGTGTCAAACGACAGCTGTGGACGAAGGAACCCGAGTGGGCATGAAAGCTGCGTCACTCAGTCTGTCAGATCAGACCTGGGTTGATAATTAATTAAAGTCCCTTCAGTTACTCAAGAGGCTGCACTTCAGCCAGCCAGGAGGGCAAAGGCCTGACTTTCCTGTTAGTTATGGGACTGAAAGCTTTCTTTTTATGGAATGCCAAAAGTGCCACAATTTAAAACAAAACTTAATTATTGTTTATTTATGTCATGTTAAAAAAATCTTAATTGAAAATAGAAACATCATCTGAATTATTTTTTTAAATATACAATGAACTCAAATAATTATATTAATATTTAGTTTTAATTTATTTATGTTCACGCTCGCAGTGCATCAAAGGCATAATTTAATCTGTAATGCTAATCAAATATTGCATCTGATTGGTCAACCTGCACACCAGCTAAACATGCCAATGATAGTAGAGTTTCTAAATTGCTGTTGTGTAAAATTACAAAAACAAAAACTAAGAAAAGAAATCTACTTTTTAAAATTTTTAAATTATATTTCACAAATAATATATTTGTGTCTGAATTCATTACACTTGTCATCTAACAATTTATTATTTTAGTCGTGGCACTTTTGGACTTCCATATACTGCACCAACTTGAGCCTTTTTGGGTAAATAAAAAGTTGCAACTGTATTGAGTATTTTACTACAATCATGTGGTCGAAACAAAATCCAGATGTAATTTTTTAAAAATGTTTTTTTTTGCAGCAAAAATAAGAATCTTTCTTCTTTGGTATGTAAAAGGTGAAATATTGGGTTTGTTGGAATGTTTTAATCTAATGTTATTTTTTATTTATGACTGATAAGCCGGCCTCAAACTGCAGTAGATGTGCAAATTTATTGTGTGAATGTAAGTTTAACTTATAATGTTCGTTTGTTTTGGTCTCTTGGTGGAATGGCTGCTGTTGACACAAATCTACCAGTTATTGTTATGGCAGCTTGTGTTTTGGGGAAATCCAGCATTACATACAAGCAGCAAAATCGTGAACTGTTTTTTTTATTTTTTTTTATTGATAAATGTAATCCTAGCTGTGATTGACAATAGGAAACTTTGCCATGTCCTAAAATTGTAAATGACAACATTTAAGCCTATGTACTCTTAAGGCCTTGTGCTTTTTGTATTCTGGCGATGGGAGGGGGTTTTTAACAGTTTTGTACACGTTTCTACCTGAAACTGCAATCTTGTGTCCAGGAAAGGGGGAGGTGGGAACCCAGGGAGCGAATCACGATCTCGATCTTCACTATTTGCAGTTTGCTACTACTGCATATTAGCGCCTTTGCAAATATAGGGGAGAAAAAGTAGTAGATTTCTGAGAAAAAAACCCAGAAATTCTGAGATTACTCTCAGAAATTCTTTTTAGCAAAAAGGACTAAAGTTAATTTGAAAAACAACAACAACAACAACAACAAAACAGAAATCTCGTGAGTTTGAAAAATCAAAAATGTCTGGGAAAAAACTCAGAAATTTGGGCTTAATATCATTTTCTGAAGGGGTGTTTTCTTCGGAAATGTACTCCTTTTTTTCTATCTAAATTGGCCCTAATACGCCGCCGTAGTTTGCTCTTCTACCTCGCGTTTGTTGCTAGTTTACCTGGACACTCCTGCTTTACCTGCGCTTCGCTCCCCAGAGCCATACGCCGATTGGCACAGACGGTTTTTTTTGTTTCTTTTTTGCTTTCTTAAAAAAAAATATATATATATAATTTTTTTTGTAACTCAGCTCTATGCTCTCCTACCAAAGTATCCTCCACCCCTCCCTCCTCGTCTCTTGTGGAAAATGTGCCTTACTACTGAACCGAACATGTTTATTTGTGCGGAGCTGTTTTGTTGCTGTCTAAGCTTCTGCCTCGTCGTAGAGAAACCGGAGACTTTGTTATGTAAAGCACTCAAAAGCAAGGACTGTTTTTTCCCCCACCCTCATTCTCCTTGGCCATTTTCTGCGCTCGCTGAATTCTACAAGCATATGAGCTTAATGTATCCTGACAGCGAACTAGCTGAGGGAGGAGGTGGTGCGGAGGGCTGGGCGGGAAAAACAAGAGGAGGAGGAGGAGGAGGGAGGAAGAAGTTTTTACGTCAGCGGCTCATCAGGAGGGGTTTGGAGTTTGTTTTTTTGCCCAGACTCAGACCAGCGACCAATCACATGAGATGGGTGAAGAGCTCCAACAATTTTTTTTGTTTGTTTTTTTTGCTCCCGACTTTCAAAGTGATACAGCTCGATTGTAGCTTGTGAGAAATGATAACAAAAAAATGTTTTCTGTTTACCTAACTTGAACACAATAAACCCCGAAGTTGTTCCATTATTTATTATAGCATCAGAGTACATGATGTCACATTAATCTGTAAAGAAAAAGCTCTATTTTGATGCTGATCATGGTGTAAATGTCACAGAAGGAAGTGTTTTCACTTACTAATATAATTCTTTTATGTATTTTTGTGGAATGTTTTATAGATTTTTTCCCTCCAGTAATACAATAAAAATCCCCACAAACTGCTTTTGTGTGTGAACAAACATGATTTATTAGATCAAAGTTAATTGAAAAGCAAAATAAGTCTTTATTTTCTGAATTCCATAATAATAAAGCACTTTTTTTCCAATTAAAAAACAAACAAACTTCAAATTAACTTCAAACAATTTGCTCAGAAGATGACGTTATGACTTTGTAAGGATTTGATAGGTTAATTCACAATGCTTGAGCTGCATGCAGGGACAGCTGTGGATAATTGTAAGGCAACGCTCTATTTTTGGCTACAATATGCATGAAGGTGCTGTTCATGCAAATATATGGAAGTATATGAAAATCATTAAACTGACCAGGAAGGAGATCAGTTTTGTTACCGAGAGATAAATGAGTTTTGGTGCATATTTAACATACATTGTTAAAATGCTTGCAGAGTAAAGTGTTATTATTCTCATTAGTATCCTCAGGTCTGTGCCTCCGTTGGCCACATTGAAAAGCCCTAAATGTCCTCTCCAGATACCAAAAGGAATTAATTCAGTAGAATGCAGGGGGTTGGGAGATATTCAAGTTTAGAAATGTCCTCTACAGAGGACAAAAATGAACTACTGGTAGTCAGGAGGATATGGACTTATTGAAACAATGTCTCAAGATATTAGCTAAATAGTTAGAGCTACAGAGAATGAATTCTTAGCATGTAGCCACATCAATTTAATGGCTTCAGTTATAAGCACAACACAAGATCTAAATGTGAAACATCAAAAATTATTAAAAGCCTAACACCACCTCAAAGTGATAAGTAAGAAAAAGCTAAAGGTTTTATTGATATAATTGGAATCTCATAATTTCTTAGCACAAGTTTTATTTTTCTCTTAACTAATTATAGTGAAGACATAATGAGTCATTAGAAAAATAAAAACTGCAAACTGCAGAGGTTTCAGAACAGCAACAGTGGCTAATAAGTGTTTGGTTGGTAAATTATACAGTATGTGGGGAGAATAACAGAACACATATGCATCTTAGCTGCCTCTATTCACATTCAATATTTAAAATTCAGTTCATTACTCAAATAGGTAAAAAAAAAAAAAGTTTTCTATCTATGCAAACCCAGCAGATTGCATCGAGTCACCGACTCGCAGCTTTCACTCCTCCTGGACAATCACGTAGCAACAGTTGCTAGCGCTGTGAATCACAACACAGCTCAGTCGATGCACCTCTCCAGCCTTTGGTGGAAACTTTTAACTGCATTTTTTGAATTTCCTGGCTGTAAAAAATTGCAATAATCCATCTTGTACACTTTTATTTTCTCTGTGTTGCATGTACATCACGCAAAAGAAAGATCATTGATATCATATCGATCATAAACAACAAAGGACCAAGAATAGATCCTTGTGGAACTCTTGTAGACACAGAGCAGGATTATCTTCCTTCATTTCTGCTGACTGCTGATACAAAGTGTTGTACTGCAAAACCAGCCACGCATTAACAAGGAGTTTATCCTAAAATCATGTGTGCTTATAGACATGCTTGTCTTCCCCACCCACAGAGTTTTATTTGGTCTGACAGGCAGATGTTCCCCATCATTATCTGCCCCCAGACTGGCTAATGCTTCTGCATTAATCTGAAGTATTTATAGGTTACATAACGTAGAATCCCAAGCAAAAAAGAAAAAAAAAAAAAAGAAAAATCACAATACATGTATTTGATCACATGTAACTATATTTCGAAAGGTCACAGGTGGGGCTAGAATATTTCTCCTTTCTTTTTACCTAATGTCGGGTGTGAAATAGAAGCCAAGTGTGCCCTCTGGTGGCCACTTTACAACACGACAAATTTCCATTTAGAGTCAGGATGACAGTGCACGTTCAAAAAAGGAAAAAAAAAAAAAAAAAGATGTAGTTTTCCAGTGTTTGTTGTTGCAGTCTCTTTGCGGCTGTGTGTTTTCAGGCAAGCTGATCCTTGTGCAAAAAGAGTGTGTTCCAGTGAGGAACGACGGTTTCTGGAAACGAACCTGAACACGTCTCCGTTACAAGATTGAGAGCATAGCTTATATTTCATGTACGCTGTTGGAGCACGCAGGTCTGCAGCATCACAGTTCAACCTCCTGTACTGGGTTGGTCCAGTTCAGTTTCTTCTACAGGGGAGCAACAGACTGTGGAGGAAACTCCACTGTCCTATGGCCTCTGGACCGTGAAAGACCTTAGCCCAGGTTTATGTGCCTACTGTTCGGCTGCTGGGCAAACCACTGTGTCAGAAATGAATAAAGCTATCCATATCTTTGTATTTATGAATTCAATAGGAAGCTATTTTTTTTCCGGATTAACTCACAGGTTTCCTTGAAGCTGCACTTTGTAACTTTTAGGTAATATATATATATGTATATATATATATATATATATATATATATATATATATATATATATATATATATATATATATATATATATATATATATATATATATATATTACATATTTATTAAAGCTACCACAATGTCATGATTATATGCTATGAGAAAGATAATTTGTGAATTTTTTTTAGCTCCTTTGCCTTCTCCCAGTGCTAACTGCAGAAATACACCACTCAGTGAGAAACAACCAGTCAGAGCCTGGAGGAGGGTCTTAGTGCTGTCAATCACTCTTGTACTCACTTTCTCCCCTTTGCTCTATGCTCTGCTCCAGCTGGTTCACCACAACATGGTCTGCCACGAATGCTAAGGCTAGTTAGCATGGCCACGGACAACGGCTGATAAGCAGTTTTCCTCTAATGCTAAGTTGTTTCTCTGCCATTAGCACATTTAGCAGCGAGTACATGAGGTTGACTGACAGCGCTAAGCCCCTCCTCCTGGATCTGATTGGTTGTTTCTGACCAGGAGCATTTTATTTCTTTAGACAGCAATAGTAACTCAGGTAGAAGGTGGAGGAGATCAAGATTTTCACAGATTATCTGTCTCATACAGTCACATGATAGTTTTAACAAATAAGGAAAATACATAAAAAATGCAGCTTTACATAGACCAGGATGGAAGAGTGAAGGCCACAATTAACAAAATATAAGCTCCTAGTTTGCATTTCAGCAACACAAGGCAGTTCACAATGCTTCATTTGATAAAAATATCACACAGTCACCAACTGTGAATCAAGCAACGCCACCATCAGAATCATCAAATCAAATCATAATCATACAGTCACCAGTTGGGAAACTGGGGAATATGAATAGGTTTCAGAAATGTGAGCTTTGCTTCATGTTTTATCTAGTTTTGTTTCTTTCTTAGGTTCAATGCTTTGGGTTTCTCTGGATTCCAGCAAGCAGGGTTTGTGGGTGAGAGGACATGGCTGCTGCTGCAGGAATTCAGGGAGTGGCCACAGGCAAGGAGGAGCAACACGTGCACCACGGCACACAACTGCTGCTAACACGAAGCCACACGTATCCTTCCATCTATCGATGCAGTGCTTCGGTTTACCTTCTTTTTTTTTTTTTTCTTTTTTTTTTTTTACCCCAGCACACATCAGCCTGCTGTGGTGCAGTGAAGTACTCAGGCTTTGGGCCCAGTAAGCCTCAGTGTGTCAGGCTGACTCAGCATACTCAAAGAATAAACAAGCCGAGCTGCTGCTGCTGCAAAACAATGGGATGGATCGGATGGACTGATGTTCACACGGACCCAGCAGCACTTGGATAGAGATGTTAGATGTATTTATTTTTATAGACATACCCAAAGGGATGAAATATTTCAATGCAGCATATGATGTGCTGTGTCGACAGAAATATACGGTAGTTTGATGTTTTAAAGTACTTTATATCTTACTCATACATACCCAAAACACTATGTAGCAAATGTTCAGTATAAACACAATGATACTTTTTACTCTTTCTTTAAAAAAAGTAGTTCATAGTCAAACATTAAATGAATTTATCATATTTACATTGATCGGACAAAACATTATGATTTAAAACTGTATAACCAGCTCAAGACAAGCATAGACTGGCTCTCTAAAGCTGCTTTGATAGAGAAAATGTGGTGTAACCCATTGCATTCAGATGTCACCAACTTAGTCTATTTAACTTAATCTCAGATTCAGGTTAAATACTCAGGGTTTCTGCAGGTTTCAGCAAGTCAAATGTAAGACTTTTTAAGATATTTAGGGGATGGTTGGGGAAACTCGCTACATTTCAATCATAGGAAAAACTGAAACTCCTGGGGTCTGTGTGGCTCTTCGCTGCTTGTCACTCAGCATATGGCTCTCTACAGCCTTAGCAACCGTAGTGCCAAACTTAAAAGTTTTATTACACTTCACCTCGTGTTGATTGGCTAAAGAAGAGACCCAGTGGTGAACACGAGTTACCAACTCATATTCACCATTTTGCTAAAGTCAAAAAAGCTAGCTAGCGAGGGTATATTAGCAGCTAACTAGCCATGGCCTCAACAGACAGTCCCACAATAAAAGAAACTACATGAACTACTTCTGCCACAAAAAACTTTAAGACCTGCAATTAATGCATTTAAGGCCAACTTGCATAAAAAAAATGAATTTAAGACATTTTAAGGTCTTCATGTTAGACACACAAAATTAAGATTTTTTAAGGATGCGCGTACACATTGATCCAGTTATTTTCTTAAGACCTCAGATGTTCATTGTAAACTACGCAGTATCATGAAGACCAAACAATGCAGCAGGCTGGACGTTTACAGAAGGTTTAGCTCATAAAACAATATTCTACGTTGTGGACGTCTTTCTGTTTGTAAAGTAAAAAGTATTGGACAAATTCAAACCTAAAACATCACAGAAGCAGCTTTAGCTGTGACAGCTGTAGAGTTTTTGTTTGCAAAATAGCTCAAACGCAGCCATTTTGTGCTCATTCTAACACAAGTATAGACTTTGATCTCAACCATTCTGTTCCAGATGACCTCTCAACCTTATTCTTCATCTGTCTTGGTCTTCACATAAAACCTCATTAAGATACTTTTCAGTAAAATTAAACGGTTGCAACAACGTGACAAAATGTGAAACAGCTGAAGTGGGATTGATACTTTTGTACTTCACTTTAAGCACTCATTGAGTTGTGCATGTTGATGTAGAATATCCCCACAGAAGATGGTGGAGGCCAAATCAACATCTTGACCATGTGTTACCGGAGCGACGTGGCAGGGCTGATTATCCTGCTGGAGAAGGCCACAGTCAGGGAATAATGGGGCTGCGCTCTGTTAGCAACGCCATTTAGCTGGAACAACTCAAAGTAACATCCACATGACTGTCAGGACTCAAGGTTTCCAAGGAAAACATGACCCAAAGTATTTCACTGCCTCCGCCAGCTTTCTGTCTTCTCTGAAGCTACAGGGAGAGAGAGAGAAAGAAAAAGAGAATAAGTAAAAGAAAAGGGGAAAGAAAAAGAGACCTAAAAGTTGGACTCTTTCTACAAACATTTCCTGTTTAGTTTCTGATCGTCTAAACAAATGTCCACTCTTCTAAATCTGACCTACGCATTGTGCTACATTGCTCAATGAGGGTGATCGTGTATTTTCCAGCATAACGTGTCATTGATTGTACAGCACAATCAAGTAACCATGTTACCTTCCATTGTTATGAAAATGCTGTATATGTCAAATATGACTTAAAATAGTTTTGCATCATAGCTCTACCTGAAATTGGCCTCTGTCTCTTTAAGAAGCTCCTCCTGTTTTGGACACGCCCCCTTCATGCTTTTCTTAGTACTGTTGAACTGAGAAGCACAGACACATTCAACAAATTAGAAAGTTATTGATATATCAATTTATTTCAGGAACTTTATCAAAAAGTGAAACACATAATTAGTAATAACACAAAAGTAGATGTTTTATAGCTTTTATTTCTGTTATTTATGATGATTTTCTACTTAGAGTTAATGAAAACATGACATTTAATTTTAGACTATTACATCTGACTAATAATAAAAAAGCTATCCTTAAAAACAGAAGTGTGCATAAAGTATGCTTAATACTTGTTTTACCTGTTTAATGGTTATTTTTAAAAGGTACCTTTATGCTGTTGCCGCTAGTCTGGAGGAGCCGAATGGTTGCCAAGGGAGATTAAAGGATTTCTCAAACATGCATGAAATAATCAAAGCAACACTCCAGGTATGATTTTAATGAAGGAATAACATAATAACACAATGTAAAGCTTTGAAAAGGTTGATCTAGCATAAAAGAATGACTGAAGTCTTGCCTCTAATCATGTTTTGACTTCTTTCCGAATACAAAAAGATGTGGGGAAGTTTCTGAAAGGTCCATGACCCTCAGGATCAAATTCCTGTCTGGAAGGGACACATCCCTGCAAAGCGTGATGATTTAAATACAGGCTGTGAATCCTGACCTGAACTCCCGAGTTCATGGGGAAATGGATTTAAACCCGAATCCGCCGACCAAAGAGGGTCCTGTTCAGACTTCATGATAGAACAAATTAGCTGCTGGTATGTTGTTTTTCTCCACAACATCCAATGACTGTCTGTTAGAGCGAGACAGACCGCGGTCAGTGGGGGATGTATGTCTAATTGAAATGGGAAATAAGGGGAAGTCACTGACCAGGTCAGCTGCAGGCAACCATTGGAAAGCAAGTGGTACAGTAGAGCTGGACCACTCTTCTGCTCTTTCTGGGTTTTTTTTTGTTTCAGAGAAGCAAAATGTCAAATCATCCTGAGAATCATTTTTGAGAGAGGTTTTTCAGAGGTTATGGCTGACAACATGTTTTCGAAAAGTGGACAAGTTTATATTTACTGTGTTTTCTCAAATATATAGAATCAAAGATACAAGTACAGACTCAATGCAAGTTCAACGGCTGCTTATGGATCCAAATATTGTTTTTAGTTGGCTACATCTATTAGGTTAAAATCATCAGCCATAATAACTGAGTTGAAAGCTGAGGATAATGATAGTAGGTAATTTACATACATAAAGTAGCTTGCAGGAATGATAAATCATCTGGTGTTGACATGATAGTATGGGGGGACCCAAATGAAAATCTGCGCTGGGCCTCAAAAAAGCTTGGGCCGGCCTTGTGTCCACCCCAAAAACATCTGAAAAAGAAAAAAAAAGTCCCATAGTAAGTTTGTAGAGAAATATATTTTTCTTCTTCACCCATTTTTGAATGATTAACCACTCTTAAAAAGAAGAGAAGAAAATTATATCTGATTAAAATTGGTTTAAATGGTTGATTTCCTACCTTTGTAACATAGTTCTCAATCTTAAAAAAGGTCGATAGCAGAACCGTTCCATTACATTTTAATGTTTTGGGAATTATTGTCCTGCTAGAACATGTGATTGTCTACAAGTTTAGACAAACTAGCTGTTGCTCTGAGATGAAGCTGAATAATTTGAATGCAGCTCTCTGTCTCTGTAATCTTACCCACTTCAGGCTGTTTAGCAGTAATTGAGTTTCCATTACAAATGTGCGCAAAATTTTGTTGATATTTCACAAATGTTGAAAAACACACATGTGGATTATTGACAATAAGTTAATGTTTTTTGTTGTCTGATTCAAAAGCCTCCAGAATATGATTTCAAAATCAGCAGCATGTTTGCTCAGCTGGTTTCCCAGTTTTGTGGTTAACTTACCATCCAGAACCACTTGCTGCATTCCTGTTGGTTACACAGGAGGCTCCACTTCTGCTTTTTACTTAAGTAACTAATTATTCTAAGAGGTGACTGATTTCTGAGACATACAGAACTGAGAAAACATTAAAAAAAATTATTTTCAAAGGCTGACACTGTTGATAATAATAATAATGATGAAGGTGATGGAACTGGCTAAAATACTGAAACATGTGAGGTACTTACTGTACGGCACGGCCTCTGTGGCTCCACAGGTTAATCTAATTTTCACAAATGCATTACAAATGTCGCTAATTAAAGGCGCAGTACACGCTGTTTGTCGTGTGGGTGAGTTCACGCATGCAGCAGATGTGCTTTCACCAGCACGCATGCAGTTCCGTCGTGGCGACTGCATGAATCGGTGGGGTGGTGCAATGAACAAGTACACGACCCGAGAGCCTCCCATGACCACTGCTAACCATCTGTTGTCTGTTGCTGTGGCAACCGTAAACAAACGAAGTCATGAAATGTGAAATTTCTTGCTGGTTAGAGAGTTTGTTGTGGTCCTTTTCCTACACATTCCAACGATTTCACTGATAAGGACTATAGAATGGCGGCTCCCCCCGTAATTATTTGATTGTATATTTTTGGATAAGAGTTGAACCAGCCTTAATGTGACATTAGTTGGGGATTAGCGCTTTATAAATAAACAGAACTGAACTGAATGAATTTTGAATTTTCACCTACCTTTCTGGGCTGCACAGAGGCAAGAAGGTTCTGGGTTCGATTCCCAGCCCCGGTCTTTCTGCATGGAGTTCTCCCTGTGCATGTGTGGGTTTTCTCCGGGTACTCCGCTTTCCTCCCACAGTCCAAAATCATGACTGTCAGGTCAATTGGTTTCTCTAAACTGTCCCTAGGTGTGTGTGTGTGCATGGTTGTGTGTCCTGTGACAGACTGGGAACTTGTCCAGGGTGACCCTGCCTCTCGCCCGGACCGTTAGCTGGAGACGGGCACCAGCATCCTTCCCGACCCCACTAAGAAAATGGATGGATGGATGGATCTACCTTTCCTGGACGTTGAACTAAAAATGATTTAAATAATATGATTTTCACTTTGGTAAATTAGGTATTTACAACAATAAAGTGGTTACCAAGGAAACTCTTCAATTTCTTCAATTTCATAGTCATGTTAGCGGGCTACAGACAGATCTTGAGCTAGCTAAGGTTTGAATTATTGTTCTTACTGTACATGTTTTGAGCAGGTTTAAATAATAAACAGTCTCATTCAATAAATTAGAATATTATTGAAAAGTTAATTTATTTGAATAACAAAATTCATTAAGTAAAACACATGATGTGCATTAATTACACAGACTAATGTTTTCAAGCCTTTATTTTTGCTTAAATTATGAATTTTCACTTACTGCGAATGAAAAGAATTATGTTTAAGAATAAAATATAACATCACACTAATAAAAAACATTTATAAATGTGTAGATTAAAAGGTATGTTTAATAATACCTACTAAAAGTTTGTCATTTTCAAAAAGTACCTTTGTTCAGGCTCATCGAAACAAATATTAGAATTGACTATGAATGTATTTTGTTGTTGCTGGTGGTTTTTTGTGGCTGTTGTCTTGTCTAGGACCAATGAAGATCGACACAACTACGTTACTCAAATGTTCTGTTGTCTTTCCCATTTTTTAAAGTTGAAGGAAAGAAATGTATATCCTTGAACAAAAAGATATGACATATAACAAAATAAAACTTTCAAAAATACTATGATTAACCTGAAAAAAAGGGGGGAAAAAGTTTTATTAGGTTACTAACATTCAGCTTTAGTAAAACTGCAACCCTGAGGAAGTCGTCAGGCACTGCTCCCGACTTTATGATGTGACTTTAACTATAAAATAAAAATTCAGCTATATCAAACTATATGAACATACACAAGAAATCATCAGCACAGGGATTTTTGAATAATTTCTTTTAATTAATTGACAAAAGGAAATTTTTTCCCAATGGTTGCTTCAGTTCATTCGGTAACAAGAGCTACAACACTGAAAATAATAAAATAAGCTAATAAGAAAATAAAAATGTTCTCCTTTTGTAAGTTATGATGCTGATTTGCAACAGTAAAGGTTAAATAAGAAAAAAAGTTGTTCTTTGTCCCAGCTGGCTTTGAGTTTATGCAAATGGTCCACAGTGATGAAGTCTATTAAAAAATTTAACATTATTACTTTTTTATATATATATACAATCACCACTAAAGTCAAAGTGGAGCAGAGGCTGCTGAAGTGAAAAGTGAAATCCCTGTGTGAAGCGGAACGGGGATCCTGCTCCCATCCTGAAGTGAACCTGTTTGGTTCCGATCTGCTGAACGCTAAGCGTGGCGTATCTTTCAGTCAGGTTCAGAATCAATGTGACGCCAGAGAATAATTCATTCACAGTGTTCAGTCTTACACAACATAACATGAACATGAAGGATAAAGCTGTGGACTAGAATCTGCTGCATGAAATTTGTGTGGCCGTGTCAGAATGCGCGCTACGTGCATGGATATGGCCACTACTGTCCCATGTGACACTGTCTGTGGAATCATCAGATTTGTGTTTCACACTGCTTGGTGTGGAACTGAGACACTCACCGGGTCGCATTTCTGGACTCACATGATGTCACGCTTTCACATTTTTAACTTCATGTTTTGTCTTTCTAGAACGTTAACGTTACCGACAGTGCCGAGTAGAAACAGGAGGTCTAAAGTCCTGACTTTACATCAATCAATCAATCAATCAATCAATCAATCAATCAATCAATCAATCAATCAATCAATCAATCAATCACAAACACTATGAATTGCAGAGCTTTGACTCAAGTTGTCTTAGGAAACGCAACACTTTCACTAAGGCTAAATGTACTTAAGGGGCAGTTCTATATATTTTCAAGGCACATGGCAACAGTTTATAGCATAATCAAGTATCTATGTTACTTTCAGTTTTAAAAAAAAATGCTAAATATCAAATATGAATTAAAATAAATTTGGCTTTGCTTTGAAATTAGGCCTCTGTCTCTTTAAGAAGCTCCTGCTTCTTTCTGAAACTCCGCTTTCAGGAAGTCATCACAACACAGCTCCTCTATAAACCCTTTAACAATGTTTTAGCAGTGTTGCTCTGAGAAGCAGCTCCTATAATGAACTCAGCAGATGCACAGATCCTCCAGGTGTTTGCTAATTGCTACTGGCTAGTCTGAAGGAGCTGAATGGGGAAGTTGGGAGGGAGGGCTGCTCAGTGAGACGGAGGCCCGGAAGCTTAGAAACTGTGTCTTGAAGGCTCAGTGCCACCAAGCGTCTTGCATAGCAGTAACAGTTGCCATGGGAGATTAAACCATTTCTCAAACATTCATGAATTCACTGCAGGATGGTTTTTGATGAGGGAATAACATTATAACATGACGTGGAGCTCAAAAAGTTGATTTTACGTAACACCGCCCCTCTGATTCCAGTAGTGGATGACAGTGTGCCGACAGGAAGAGCAATATTCTGGTGATATTGATTTTCCTGAAGCCCATCTGCCTACCAATCCATATACTGGTGGCTGCAACTTAAAAGTGATTTGAAATGTCATAAAGTTTATGAAGATGCAACATTCATTTAAGAAGCTGATGTCATCAGTTCTAGTGAAGTGTCAGGAAAAAGAAACAAGTTGTCCATAAGTGTTTACAAATCAAAATCTCAAACACATTTATGTTCAACACCCTTTAATGTGATGCCCAGGGGTGAAAGTAGGGGGGTACGGTAGGGTACTGTGTACCCCTTAAAGACTTAGCGGGGTACGCAGTACCTGCAAGAGAGAGGAGTGGCTGTCTGTTGTAAAAAAATCAGTGGGTTCACTGTGCAGCCATGAGTTCACCCACTAATCAACCGTGACTGATTAGTTTTTCAAGAACAATCTAAAACAGTTAGTAAATCGCTTCCCCCCACCTTCCATTTCATATTGTTTCTGAACTGTTCGTGCTTTGGGCTGCAATATGTTGATTGCGGGAGGTTTTGAGTCGATCTCAGCATTAAGTGACAAACTGAACGCCACCAGCACGTCCTCCTCTGACTCCTTATCAAAACATTCATTACTTAATTAAATAACAACAACAAAAAGTCAACAAAACGTCTTCAAATTAATGACCCAACAACAATAATAATCTCAGTAATTATTGTTTCAACATGGTGTTGCGCAATTCTGTGCGTTTTGGTTCCATTACCAAAATAACTAGAGCAGGAGTTTAAAATTAACTAATACCGCTGGGGTTCAGGGAGCACTTATTAATGATCGCAAAATAAATATCAAGCCTGAAAACCTGATATCTAACGGACTGAATGTTTAATCTGTGCTCAGCTCGAGGAGCGAGCGGTTGCCACGGCAACGGGTGTGCGTAAACGACAAAGAGAGACGGAAAGTAAAAGGGTGTGAGTGGTTTAGAGTTGATCACCTGTTCAGGTTATTTTACCTTTGTTTACCTTTGCTGTGGTGCTTCTGAATCTCGCTTTGAGCTCAGAGTCTGAGAGGCTTTTCCTCTATCAAACATTTTTTTTGCTTCTTATGGAAATATTGATGTTGATGATACTTTCTCCAAAATAATAACCTTTTTCAACCTTTTCCATGCCATGATGCTCAGAATTTAGATCCACATGCAGCCACTTCCCAACAGAGCCCACATGCTGGCATTATAATCTCCACCTTCATTCCAGTACAACGGTCTGAAACGATTCTGAATTTGTGGAAATTCTTTAATGTGTTCAGTCTGTAAGTATGCTGGACTGGAGAGGATATTTCACCAACTTGTTTGTGTAACTACAATAAAAAGAGGGTTTAGAAATAGATACAGATGTTTGTGGTGCTGTTTGCAGAGTTACACAGTAAAAAAATAAAACCAATATCATGGTTTATTTAGCCTGTCATAGCTAGAAATGTGACTTTTCTCAAAGTCACATGTTCACCATGTTATTCATACATTTATAAACATCAGAGTTCCAAACTACACATTTAACTTGAAACTAAAAATTTAGCTTAAAAATGAAAAATGTAATTTTCAAACTAAATATTTAGTTTGCAGACTAAGTATTTAGTTCCAAACCAGATGTTTAAATCTGAGCTAAATATTTAAAGTTCAAACTAAATAGTTAGTTCACAAACTAAATATCTAGACCCAAATTAAATATTTATGTTTGCTGACGTTATATTAACAGTAACATAAGCAGTAATGCAGTTTTTCAGACTGATTTTTGTCTTCAGTCTCTCTCCAGCCAGCTTTACATTCAAAATGATTTTAACTGGAGCCAACACTAAATGCTGTGTCATTTTATATCCTCGTAACCGAGACGATGGAAAAAGCCTACAGAGGACTGGTCTGCCCCGTCCAGACTGCAGATTCATAAATAACTGTAATAAAATCATAATATACACGCTTGCCACTGGCAAAAAGAAAAAAAACACAAACAAACAAATAAAATGGACAGCTGAGTCAGAAATGATCAAATTAGTTGAGCGGATCAGTGGCTGAAAGGATAATGGACATGTACTTTTCTCCTAATCAAGTTGAATGGTGGTTAACTTGAAAATAATTTCCACTGGGGAAAGCTTGATACTGCACCTAAAAATACACCAGTACACACCAGTAGATTTGCATGGCTGCATTTGAAACGCTGTCAGATGAATGGGAAACGTGGAAGCAGTCACGTTTCTCTCACTTCTGGAAGGTTAGACCCACAGACACGCAGCTTCATCTGCTTGTCCCACAATAATGCTGCCTTGCATTTCTCCTGTATTGATCTGAGTGCCGGTTCCTCCAGTGCTAACACACCGCCGGTGCAGCCTCAGCCACTGATCAAAGCATTAGAGCGCCCAGACAAGAAGGAAATGCAGCCATTATTTTTCTCTGTTTTGTGAGGTAATCTGTAGCAAGCAGACGAATGACCCTGATAGCTTTGGAAAAGGAGCTGATGGCAGACGTCAGCCTGTGAGCCACCATATGAGGGAAAATATGGATAGAAAGTTATCTCTCCCTCCTAAAGACAGAGCAGTGGTCAGCGGCCACGCCCTCGTCCTGAATACAGTTATTATTTGTTTCTTTAGTTGATTCAGGAGAAAGCACATCCCTGTTTTCGCCTGGATTCAAATGTTTGAGCAGTTCTGGCTTTTTAATCAGAGTTTAGTTTTGCTTTGTTGTGACTTTTTGTTAGTGTTTTTGCTAGTTTGTAATAGTAATTGTAGTCAGATGCTGTACAGTCTTGGTTTAGCTTTTATTAGTTAGTAGCAGTTTTAGTATTTTTATAGTTTGGTCAAATTTTAGGTGAAGAATTCAAAAAGGTCAAATTATTGTATTCTGATTATGTATTCATTGATAATGAATACTCAACAGAAGATACTATAGTAAAAACAATTATATCAATCATTGTTGAACAATGACTCTGGTGTTTTCTCCCAACTTTTGTAGACTCCATTTTGTGGACCAGCATTAGCACCGTTGGAGCTGATGCAAACAAAATCTATTTCACATCAGTTTGAAAGGCTGAAAAATAGATAAATACAAAAATGAAGGATATTAGATTGATCATTTTTGTATGTTTTTGTTAGCTTTATAAATGCATGATACGGTTGCAGTTTGTTATAATTACATTTTCTCCATTAATTGCAGTTTTTATTTTTTCATTTTTTTTCCTCAATTTCAATTTTCTTTATTTTGTTACTTTCAGTTAACAATAACAACCTTGGTTCTGACCATCTAGAATTTATTGATTTGGATGAGTTAGCAAATACTTTTGGCAATACAGAACTTGTTGTGAATGCTAAGGCTAGTTAGCATGGATAAACAGTTTTCTAGTAAACGTAATTAGTTTCGGTGCCATTAAAACATTTGGCAGGTACATGAGGATGATTGACAGCGCTAAGACCCGCCTCCTGGCTCTGACTGCTTGTTTCTGACTGGGAGCGGTGCGTTTCTTCAGACGGTAGTAGCAGGTCTGGATGGAGGAGTTTCATCTTTTCACAGAATATCTGTGTCATAACACACTGCCACGACATGGTGGCAGGACACTTTTAATAAATATGTAAAAAAACAACAACATATACTTAAAAAAAAAATCCATACTGCAGCTTTAAGAAAAAAGTAGAGCAAACAATGTGAGAAAAGGATGAGCTCATCTAGACGGCTACGTCAGGTTTGTGCTGATAAAAATGGGGCAAAAACTCCTGAACTATGAGGCTGACATTTTTTTTATCTGGGTTTCAGCCTAATTTTTTTAAAGGTAAATTATGACACAAGGTCAAATGTGTCACCTGCTGTTGATCCTGACCAGAAACAAATCTAATAATTCTTATGCTATTGTCATTTAAAAAATTAAAAGTAAAACGAAAACATTTTTAAAACGAGGAATGCATCAAATACAACAAACTCAAATCAGAATTTCAGCCCATCAAAACCAACAATTATTGACCCCTTTTTTCTGCATATTTACCTCATTTTCCACTTTTCAACATTTATTAGCTTTCCCATCAGCCATAAATTATTTCTAAGAGCCCAAATTAAACCTGCTATCAGCGTTTAAACTCTGTGTCCTCCATACTTTTGTGCGGGACTTTCTGTCAGACTCATTGTGGGCAAATAAAACCTTCCTGCCCTGAACTCCGAATGATCTGTCATATAAATAAATCTCCTGATTGCTTAAGACAGCTTGTAAACAGACGTTCATTTCCACAGCTTCCAGTCCACAATGAGGGGCTTCAGACCAAGTGTACACAGCAGCAGATTGAGTTAAAGTCTCCACGTGAGAGACGTGGATCGTCCCCAGACTCTGACATCGTGAACGTCCTTGTCGGATTAAGCGAATCAATCGGACTGAGTGGGAAAGAAGAGGGAGACCAAGAGGACGAGAAGAAAGAGAACTCTGTTGGGGGGAGAGGGGGTGGGGGTGGTGATGGGAGGCAGCTCCACCCATAATTAAGTTACCCCCGCTGCGCTGCGTGTTTATGGCACAGAGGAGGGAGTTTCCTTCACTCTGTGGACAATCAGAGCAGAGGAGCGAGTTCTGGAACTCTCCTCCGGCTCTGACTTTTCCTGCGGCTCATCGCCCCTCACTCCGCCGCGACTGACTGACCCGCAGGACACCAACAGCCTGACGGAGAGGTGGAGGGAAGAAGAAGAAGCAGTTTGTAGTGGCACCTGCCCAAGCCTCCATCCCCGGTTTCTCTGCTGCATCGGCTGCCACCATGTGCGACTGTTTCCACCTGGCGTTCCCCAACTGGCACGCTGCCCCCTCTGGGACGGGTAGGCTCTTTACCTTTCCTGTTTCTTTACTTTATTTTACCCCATATGACATTGTCTCTCCTCTGAGGAGCGAAGTGGCTGAGCAGGGCAGTAGGGAAAGGGAATGTTTGCAATGGCGGCGGATGAGTCGGAGGCAGCTGGTGCTGATGCTGTGTGTTGCTGATGGGTGTGTCTGCAGAGTGCAGCGGACTGTTTGGAGATGCCATCATCAGAGAGAGAGAGAGAGAGAGAGAGAGAGAGAGAGAGAGAGAGAGAGAGAGAGAGAGAGAGAGAGAGAGTGTGTGTCTGTGTTTCTCCTCTCTGCCTTCCAGCAGAGCGTCTGGAGACTCAAACACTCCGAGGCGCCGTTATTGTCGATTAGATCAGAAACCCGGAGGACGGCAACAGATCCCTCCTGGGGTTAGAGAGAAAAACGACAGCTGGAGACCGGAAATATAAAATTGATGCCAAAAATGGAAAACGGCAGTGCAGGGATCAAATGAAATATTAAAATCATCATCATCATCATCATCTGGTTTTATGGAGGAAGAAGTACTCAACGTCAGCTTCCTAAAATAATGGCCCAAAAAATACTTCACCTTTTATTAGATGATTTAGGTAAAAATAAAATAAAATAAAATAAAATAAAAATAAAAAAAAATCACTTTTGGCAAAAAACATGACCATAGGCCGTTATCATAGGAAGGTGACAATAAGATTCCATGATCCTTAAAAAGTAGCAAAACTAATCCAACTGTGTCTTACTTAAATTCTATTGACTCTGTCAACTATATTAATGTGCAACATGTTTTTTCGTTGTTAAATTATGAGTTTATTAGTATTATTTACAAAACGTCTGGGAAAAAAAAGAACTGGTCACAGTGAATACTTCATTTATCTGCTGGCCTTTTAAATCTCTGCAGTTAAACATAACTGTTTCCAAACAAAGACAATCATAAATGAAACCGTCTCGAGCATCGTCCAGTAGAAATCCATCCATCATGTTTGTGATGATTTCCTGGTTAAACACACCTGGACTGATGTGACGGAGAGTTACGTATTTCAGCCATTCAAATGAGCGGTTTTAGGGCAGGGATGCATCTAGAATACGGAGGACGCTGACCCATCAGAGCCAGAAATGGCCGCGGTGACCCCTACATTAGAGCTGAGAGTTTTAAAGGTACACCAACATTTCCTAATGCAGCATGACGCAAGATAAACACAGCAGGATTCCACGAAACGATAAAACTGAGCACAAAGTGTTGCAGAAAACAGCTGACAGTAACAACTTCCACACCGAAGAGTGGTATTGTTCCTGCGACCTGTAGGGCTTCTTTTTTTATAATCAGAAATGTATTTATTAATTTATTTCCTCAGCACCAATCAGAGCTGGTCAAGAAAAAAAAAGCATCTGATTCCAGCTGGCAGCTGATTTATTGGTGAGATCTCTTTTCAGGATTATTTCAGCTACTTTTTCTGAAAGTTTTCTAGGAGTTTTTGATGCTGTTTCCCATTAATATGGAGATGAAAATGCAACCAGTCAAAATGTTGTCAGGAATAATGTTCATATCACCGGCTGCTGTCTGCAAAGTTATACATTTAAAAATCAACAGCAAATTATTTCGGTCCACACTAGATATTTAGGTTTGAGTAAAATTTTACATCCAAACTACATATTTAGCTTGCAAGTTAAAATTTTAGCTTGGACCTAAATGTTTAGCTTGGAGCCAAATATTTAGCTCCAAGCTGCATATTTAGTTTATGAACCAAATTCTTAGTTCCAGCTCCAACCTAAATGTTCAGGTCCACATTAAATATTTAGTTTGGAGATAAATTTAGCTCCAAAATAGATATTTAGTTTGAAATATAAAAGTTTAGCTCCAAGCTAAATATTAAGCACAAGCTAAACATTTAGGAATAAGCTAAGACTTAGCCCTAAGCTACATATTTACTTTGCAAACTAAATTCTTATCTGTAAATTACATAATTAGCTCTAAGCTAAATATTTAGGTTCACCCTAATTATAAAGGGCCAACTTAAATTTAACTCCAACCCACACCATTTAGTTTGGAAACTAAAAATTTTGCTAAAAACTAAACATTTAGCACCTAATATTTAGCAGCTAGCTAAATAGTTAGGTCTGAGCTAATATTTAACTCCAAGCTACATTTTTAGCTTTCTAAATAAATATTTAGTTCAAAACTCTGACATTTATAAGTGAATAACTAACATGGTGTAAATATGACTTTGAATAATGAACCCTGTTTTTGTTTTTCACTTTACATGTTAAATAACCCTCTCTCATATTGTTCTTAAGTTTTGACTGTGTAACTTTTCAACGCATAAAGAAACTGAAAAGATAAATGTCAATCAAAATGAAGTAAAATCCAAGGTCAAGTGAAGGGCATGGTTCAGTCAGTCACATTCAGTGGCGATAACAATGTATTTACATATAAATATACGTATAAAAAGATGAAGTAGAACAATTATTAAAACTAACCCCAGACAATCATGTAAAAGTATTTGTACCCCATCGTCATAGCTACAGATGACTCTCTTGTCTTTGTTTTTCTCAGGAGGTTCTCCTCTCTCATTTGGCTTCAGCTTGATTTATTCCTGCTCATGAACTGCAGAGTGCAACTTTAAGACCATCCTGAATTATTTATCCAGGCTTTCTGATGGGAATTATGCTTCCATCAGTCGTTCTTCTCTCCTATATAAAATACATTACCTCCAGCTGATAGGGTTCTCTGTTCCTAGCAGTCGGCTGTGTCTGTGCGGCGAAACTGGTCCACCGTCCTGTCACACACTTCACAGACCAATCATGACTCTGCACCTATTTTAGCTGTTTTTGTTTCCATTCAACAAGCTTTATGTGTTTTCCATAAGTCTTACAGTGACTGAAATGAAACATGCCTTATGTCAGCATAAGCATAGATACATCTAAGTTAAGTTAGAGTTATTAACCGTTAAGTCACTAACACCATTTCCATGATTAGGAGATTTACTTTTTTATTATTAAGATTTGAGAGTGACTGTATTTTTATGTGAACTATGCCCTCTAGTGTTCAATATGAGAAAAGCATTTATTTTTAGAGAACGTTTTCTGCAGAAACAGAAAAATGAAATAATGATGAATAATAAAAAAAAATGCTTTCATCAACTTCCTTGTCCAGTTGTAAAAAGTTCGGACAGAATCTCCTCTTGTCTGATTAAAGGGAGTGGTTTCTCTCTACTGCTGCATACTTTAACTGGACAGGTAACAGTCTAGTCAGTCACTTTAATCAAATTCAATTTGATTTATAACAATAATGACAAAAATACGGTGGCCGACAGGTGCAAATGCGCACCAAAAGAGAAAACATGCAAACAAAAGAAAAGACACAACCCCGAATCAAATGCAGCAAACAAAAAAGAAAACACCCCCGAATTAGAAAACACCCCCGAATTAGAAAACACCCCCGAATTAAATGCAGCAAACAAAAAAGAAAACACCCCCGAATTAGAAAACACCCCCGAATTAGAAAACACCCCCGAATTAGAAAACACCCCCGAATTAAATGCAGCAAACAAAAAAGAAAACACCCCCGAATTAGAAAACACCCCCGAATTAGAAAACACCCCCGAATTAAATGCAGCAAACAAAAAAGAAAACACCCCCGAATTAGAAAACACCCCCGAATTAGAAAACACCCCCGAATTAGAAAACACCCCCGAATTAAATGCAGCAAACAAAAAAGAAAACACCCCCGAATTAGAAAACACCCCCGAATGAAATGCAGCAAACAAAAAGTGTTGAAAACGGAAGTGCTCCAGACCACTATGCGGAGTCTAACAAAAAATAGCTGTGTCCGAATTCAGGCTCTGCATCCTTTCAAGGGCCCTGAGAAACTGATCCTTCGAAGCATAGACATAATAAAAGAGTACACCCTCCCCCCCACGATTGGCTGCTCCGGCGCAAATACACTTTGCTTTGCTCAACCAAAACAGCAGAAGATGCCTTCAGCACTGCGGAATATTGTTGATCGGATCGACGGACTACTGACGTGACGGCTCGACAGACTTTTCGCAAGTAAGATGGACATATTACTGTGTATTTTTGTGATTAGAATATTACTATACTGTATTTATGTCCACTGGCGAAATACCAGCTAATGCTAGCTATAGTGCTTGGTGTTCAGCCCCCGCTCTGACAGCTAACCGAGATTCCGTAAATCTTAAAATGTTTCACTCATTCTCCAACATTTAGATTATCTGATACAAGAGCCTACTATAGAAATGAAACAATATTATAAAAATCATAACATTCACCAGCAAAGTTTACACAGATGACAATGGCTATTATTTAATTATTTAACTCAGTCAACGTAAGATAACTCGAAAATGTCCCGTTTTTGTTTTGAAGGTTTCCTACGACGTGAGGAAGAAGGGAGAGACAGATTCACTGCACAGCACGGATGAATCTCGTATCGGATTTTGGACCCAATCTCAGCTGCTGAATCACTCTTAAACCAGAACTCGTAGGCTGGAAAACATTATATATATATATATATATATATATATATATATATATATATATATATATATATATATATATATATATATATATATATATATATATATATGTGTGTGTGTGTGTGTGTGTGTGTGTGTGCGTGCATAATCATGCATAGCCTAATGTATATTATTCAGTATTAATGATTATTTATTTATGTTTGTATACTTATATAAGTATGTATTGATAACACGAGAGCGGTCCATTAGGCGTCTGTCCTTTTATTATGTCTATGTGAGAAACGGCCCGATCTACAGAAGACGGGTCCTTCGAAGGCCACGAATATGGACGACCAGAAGAGAGAAGCTGTAGCCTCCGGCTAGCTGCCTAGCCTCCATCTCGGCGTTATGTTGCTTAGCAACCGTGACAACGTGAAGCACAGAGCAACGAAGTAAAAAAAACGGACTCAGTTGTTTTTTACTCTTTATTTCTGTATTATTCTTCACCTTTTGTAATAAAAGTTGTTCCATAGTAAAAAGAAAATCTGTCTGATTCTAAAATGTTTAATGTATACAAGGGATATTATTCATTTTCAAATACTCTCCAGATCTCAGGTAGTAAGACATTACAGTTAAATAAACTATGTTTGAAGGCTTAACTTTAATCAGTCAAACCCATTTGCTCAGGAATAAATTAAATACTTTATTAATATCTACATGGAGCGCGCGGCCAGCTGACAGCTTGCGAGTGAAGCTGGCTGTTAATGCAGCGGGAGAAGACATCTCCGAAAACGTCGGAGCAATATTGGAAGTAGGTGATTTATTAATGAACCGAGCAGATATTTCAGATCTATACATCTACATTCTCGCCTAAAAACATTGTAAAAAATAAATTTGTGTAATTTTAAGTGTAATACAGCAAAAATTATTTTGTCGCCATTGCTGCTTCGGGGGTGTTTTCTAATTCGGGGGTGTTTTCTAATTCGGGGGTGTTTTCTAATTCGGGGGTGTTTTCTTTTTTGTTTGCTGCATTTAATTCGGGGGTGTTTTCTAATTCGGGGGTGTTTTCTAATTCGGGGGTGTTTTCTTTTTTGTTTGCTGCATTTAATTCGGGGGTGTTTTCTAATTCGGGGGTGTTTTCTAATTCGGGGGTGTTTTCTTTTTTGTTTGCTGCATTTGATTCGGGGGGGTGTCTTTTCTTTTGTTTGCATGTTTTCTCTTTTGCTGCGCATTTGCACCTGTCGGCCACCGTACAAAAATACTCATAAAAAGGTGATTTATTCACAGTGCTGCTTGTATCATGACATGCTGAGTTTTTCGCAGTTCAAGCACAGAAATTAGACTTTTAATTAGAAAAGTCCTGGTCAGGATTTTTTTGTCCTCAACACTGATTCAAGGCATTTTAAATTAGGCATCAGCTAATACGCGTACCAGTTTGATTAAGTAAAAAACAAAGGAAAAAGAAAATAATTTCAACTTGATGATTTAATAGTTTTAAAGAGCATTAAGATGACATGCTATATTTCATCAGCGCAGTAAATTCACCTATGATTGGAGATCATGCAGCATCTGCAAGATCTGCAATCCCTTTTTAAGACCCTTTTTAAAACTTCCTGCAAGTCACGATCTAAGACCATTTATCTCCATTGTTTAAACGAAGTGAGAGCAGAGACTCTCCTGAACTCCTGCTGTTTTATGGCTTTTCACAAATGAATGTGAAAAGCTGGAACTTCTCCTGATTGTTTCCCACACAGATAAAGGGCAGTTCAAAAGATCTTAGCAAATCATCTGCTGTAACTACAGATAACATAAAGGTCAATAGGGCAGAATAAGTTATTAATCTGAAAACTATAATTAGGCTATTTCAATCAAGACATGTTCAGTTTTAAAACTAGCATATTGTAAATTTATTTTCTTAACAAGTAGCACTCAAACATAGGGAGAAATACAAGTGAAAAAACTCAAACTAGGAATAAATCCTGAGACTCCGAGTTATTAAACAGGCTAAAACAAATGATCTGGATACATTTTTAACCCATCAGTTTCAGCAATAGAAATTGCTTTTCTTAAAACTTTGTAACTGCTTGTTTTTCCTCTATTCATGAATTATTCTTCAATGAAAAAGAGGACCAGCCATTATGCTTCACAATTAACTAGGAGCAGTGATATGTAAGCCGCCTGTCACATGGAGGGGAGTGTGTGGTTTTAAGTGTTTCTCTCACAAATATGCTACAAGTCTTGTTTTACGCTAAACCTGTTTTATTCTCATAGCAGTTCACCTGTAGGATTTTCTTTTCTGGTTTTATTTTCAAAAACTGTTGTAGTTCATAGACACGGACTGCCTCTCATCTCTGGTGATGTTGTATCTTATGATACGGTAACCCTGACAAATTCCAGAGCTGTGATGAAACTCTCTGTATGTTTGCAGCAGATTAATAGATTGAAAACATGTGCTTTCACTGTCTCATGTCCCAGCAATTTATGCAGAAAATCCAATTTACTCCCCCGCCCCTTTTCACTTAAATCTCGTTAAATTTTGGATCCAAGCAAACCGTCCTCGACTAAAAGCGGCTTGTGTGTGTCCGTTGTACAAGAAGTGAGCACAAATAATAAACCGTGTTGTGTTACATGAACTTAATGTCCAGGAAAGCTTACTGGTACTTTTACATAAGAGACTCAAAAAAGAAGAGATTTTTTGTAAAGAACAAAATTTAGATTTTTGACATTAAGATTCTAATATTTGAATTAGTATCCCAATTCCAGCCATCATGTCGCTGTATTAATACACAATAAGTGCCTGGAAAAGTATGTTTTAGCCAAATCCAAATCCTATGTTGCACTTAAAAATACAGTGTTGTACAAACCTGAATCACAAATATACAGTTTGCTGCTTGTGCTTTATCTTTTACCTTTATAAAGCACTAGCAAGATTCAAGATTTTCACCTCATCTGATCAACAACTTTAAAGGTTGAAGTCTCAGAATGGGTTCCAAATATAAATCTGATCATACAACATTTTGGCTCATGCTGGCCTGGTGCCACGTTCCCCAAGATGCTACACAGTCGTATGGACCATGTTGTGTTCCAACATGATGCTTGTGTTGGACGATCCATACCCAGCACAAAGGTCTGACAACAAAACAGAGCTCCGATTCAGAGCAGGAGGTCCTTTCTCTTGATCACACCTCTTAAAGTCATTAATCATTACCCAGGTGGTCGTTGAAGTCCCCAAGAGCACAACTGAATCCCTGAGTCAATCAGTCAATTGTCTGTTTTTTCCTCTGTTGGGATCAGATCCATGTTTATTGGGGAGAAACAGTATTTTCATTTTTATACATCTGCATTTGTCTGCCTTTCAATGTACTGACGGCCTGTTCAGCGTGTCGGCCGACTCTCACCCAATGACCACTGGAGACCGGCATCAGAAGAAGAAAGTACATAGTTTTTCATTGATTTTTTTTTTTTCATTTGAGAATGTCATAAATATAACATAGTCTTCACTAAGTCCTAAAACGATTTGAATCTAAAACCTAACCTCATATTCCATAGTGTATGATTTCGATGAAGACTACAAATGCACTTAGTTCATCAATAACCACCTGTGGCCACCTTTACGCAAGCATAAGTTTTGCTAATTTATTGTTCTGAGACAATGCCAAAGACTGAGACATAAGCGGCTGGGTGATTCTCACGAACCCAGTCATTTGAATGTCTAAGAAGATTTTAAAGTCATACTCATGAAAATTAAAAATAATTCACTTTTATTTGAACAATCATCATTTCTAATATTTGGCACAGTTAATTGTTAGTTACCAAAATATTTTTTTAAATGTTTTTTAACTAATTTTAGAGTCAGAAATTCATTACCGTAATGCGTCCACAGTAAAAAAAAATGCTTTCACCTCAATTTATCATTGTAATTATTCAAGCTGGTTTATAAAAAAATACTACCAACTTGTGTAAAATAATGTAAACTAGCTCAATATTGTGATATCTAATGATTTCCTATTAAATAATAAAATATATTTTAATAAAAGTGAGTGTCCAGAGGTGCAAAACTCATTACCGTAGCACCTTGTTCGAAGTCCTGTTAAATTTATAGAATTTTTTAAAATTGAGTTATTTTGACCCATAATGTACCACAAAGAAGAGAAGACAAAATATGGCTAAAAAATAAGATTGTTCGACATATTTTGATTATGATAATTGTTATGTTTCTCCTTGCATACGCCTATTCGCACACCACAGCCGATCATTACCGTAATGTGCATTACCTCATGTGCTTAAAAAGTAAATGATTAGATATTTTTCTGTAGAGAAGATATCAGGGAATTTGTATTGTAGGTGAAAAAATTTTAGCTGACTCACCATGGCATGCTACCATTTTAAGCTATCTCATGCGAATTTCACTCATTACCGTAATGCACAACTTTCATTACCGCGCAATTTTAGACCTGTTGCGGTAATGAAAAACAAGATTACGGTGATGAACAGTGTCTTTTTGAAATGAAAAAATAGATAAATACATAGTGCATTTAAACTTTAATACTCCTTATTGTTTTTTTTACACAATTACAGCAGTTTTTTATTTACTTCCTACTTATGAAAAATGGTTATACTATTTTATGGCAACAAATATTAATTACCTAATGTGAAGGGAAAAAGGAAGTAGTGCTGGATATCAATTAAAATTTCCAAAAATGCTTAGATTCAGAGGGACCCATTTCAACTCATGATCCAATTTGATGGTTTTTCGATTCAGTTAAGGATATTCCGCTATCAAAATTTTACTTGGAAGGTGAATGAGTGAAAGAAGATGTATACTGGGGGCAGTTCTCCTGGACTGGCAGCCCGGGGGGGTGGTCCACCTACAGAGTATGCTCCAACTACAGAGGGTTCTTAGGCCTCCCTGGTAATGTCTATTCTGTGGTTCTGGATTAGTCGAATCTAAGCTTCAGGAAGAGCAGTGTGGGTTTTGTCTTGGTCGTGGAACACTAGACCAGCTCTACACCCTCAGCAGGTCCTGGAGGGTCCGTGGAAGTTCGCCCAATCAATCTACATGCGTATTGTGAACTTGGAAAAGGTGTTCGACCGTGTCCTTCAGGGAGCCCTGTAGGGGCTGACAGTAAGTCGGGCTGGTTTCCGGTGAGAGTTGGACTCCGCCAAGGCTGCCCTTTGTCATCGATTCTGTTCATTACTTTCATGGACAGAATTTCTAAATGCAGCCAAGATGTGGAGGGGGTCCGTTTTGGTGGCCTTAGGATCGCATCTCTGCTTTTTGCAGATGATGTGGTCCTGTTGGCTTCATCAGGTCATGATCTACAGGTTTAGTTCTCAGTATATCTGTAGTCATGGATGGGAAAATGGAGTGAGAAATTGACAGGTGGATTGGTGCAGCGTCCACAGTGAAGCATATACTGCTTTTCATTGTAAGCAGTAATGGCTTTCCATTATGGTTCAGCAATATGCAACATTTTCTCAGTTGCACTGGTCTGCCCTGGTGAAGAGAGAGCTGAGTCAAAAGACAAAGCTCTCAATTTACTGGCCAATCTACAACCCTTCCCTCATTTATGGGCATGAGATTTGGGTCATCACCAAAAGAACAAGATCACAGCTACAAGAGGCTAAAATGTTTTTTCTCTGAGCTCTCCTGTAGAGACAAGGTGAGGAGCTTGGTCATCTGGGAGGGACTCAGAGTAGAGCCACTGCTCCTCCACATTGAGAGGAGCCAGTTGAGGTGGCTTGGGCATCTGGTGAGGATGCCCGAGCCACCTCAATAAATAAATCACCCTTACATAAAAATAAATGAATAAAAATTAAAAAAACACCCAGTGAAGGACATAGCCTATTATCCAGGTCTGTGTAATATCGATTTTTGCGATATATATCAATATTTTCTTTCCTAGAAAAAAATCGATATAGTAATGCAAGTATTGTAACATCCAACTGTCATCTTGTTCACTCACTGCTTGCTTCGCCAGGAGAGTGATTAGGTCATCAGGCTTAGAGTGATTCCTTCAGATGTTAAGTGTCAAGGTTAAAAAGGTATCAAACTATTCAGAGCAGGGTACTTGGTGCACTTTATTTACTTCACAAATGCATGTAAGCTACAGTTTGTACTGTTTCTATTAAAAGAAACATGTCTTCTCACCACTTCTTTGATTCATTTTGTCCAGCTGTTGACTTTAAGTCTGTGTCCATGTCCAACTAGAGCCAGGTATTGTGTAGTTGGTGCTTTTAATCAGTTTTCAGTTAAATTAATTCAATCCAACTCTAAGTCACAAAATGTCACCAAAATCACTCTGTCCCTCTAAAATCTTTCAGAAAATTGCAAAAGTGTATTGAATTGTATTGTTTGCTGAATATCGCAATATATATGGTATCGTGAGCAGAATATCGTGTATTGTATTGTATCGTGAGATTATTGAATCACTACAGCCCTACTATTCCTGAGGATTGATGAATTCGTCCAATTGCCCAACCTTACATTCCAAGCAATAAGCAGAGATGAAAAAAAGTCAGTTGTGGGTTTGTTTCCATGGCTCAATGTTGGTAAAATGTTTAATTTGCAGATGTATGTTTTGTTACATGCCATTTTATTATTTATGTGTAGTTAAATGTTAGTGTAATTATAAAGTGTTCATTACCGAAACATTCTTATTCATTACCGACATACGTTTTTTCATTACCGCTATGCTCATTTTATGATAATTTATTTAGATTAGATAAAAGAATTACATGAACTTTTTAATTCCTCAATGAAATGGTCACACTCTTTTATATTATGGTTGTGTTGTTTTTTCAATTTAATGATTTAACACAAAATTAGAACAAAAATAGATTTTAAAATTGTATTCATGTTACGGTAATGAAATAATTGTTTACATTAAAATAATAAATTTTGTTATTAATGACTATTCTTTGTTGGTACCTTCTCCTTTGTGGACACTGAAGTCCATGGTGTCCAAAAAAAGTGGAAAAATGTTTTTGTGGTTTCATATTTCTTCATCAAAATTGTGTTACGGTAATGAATTTATTTCTTCAAAGTCAGACTAAAATGTCTAAAAATACCTTTAAAAATATGCATAGAGGTTATAATTTTACATTGAAAGATAAAATTAGATTCTATTTTATAAAGAAGGTGTGTTTTTGTGTGCATACAATGCATTTTTATTTTTGTTGTAAGTTGTACCATGTTCGTGAGAATCACCCGGCTGTGGGTTGTATTGCTGCACGTTCAGAGAAAGCTGAAGGAATTTTAATACTGTGAACTGTTCAAAACTGGCATGTTTTTAAGACAGACAAATCCAAACGAAACAGATGAGGTCCAAAACTATACATCTATATTTATGCAGCAAACCCGGTTACATACGACTTTCAGCCAAGAAATATGACGTTTCAAGCGCTCTGTTTCTAGACCAGAATAAAATAGGAAACCAGTACAGGTGACAAATGAAATCAGGATGTGACACACAACTCACTACCAGGTATGACTGGAACCTAAACGCTGTCCCGCCTCCCAGCATCTCACAGTGAGCAAAAGACTGTAGCTGCTTTGGCAGTCATACACACTGAAGGACTGCTTGGGGACAGATAGAAACAGCTTCTTGTTAACACTCGGCTCGCTTCCAGGCGCTCACAACCAGCAACCGTGGGTAAGTGAGCTTTGATTTTGATGAAAGGATTCTGCTACTTGAACCTGGTCTAAAATGTAGATGTAATGAATGCATTTATTCCTCTCAATGTTATGGCCTGGGCAGCTGCAGATTCTTTTGTTTTGTTTAAAAGAAGCTTTTGAACTATTAAGGACTGTGGTGTGGTTACTCTGAATTCACAGTGTTTCAACAATGTCTGAAAAGTTCATTTTTATTAGAAGCCACAAAGAAGGGGAGCTGTAATATCGTTGAACCACTCTGCTTTCTCAAGACAACAACACAACCTGAAAAAGGCACATAATTTTGACCTGCTAGTGTTTGGGCTTAGCTGTCTTCTGATGCACTTACACAAACTGAAATACTTTTCCACATGACACACATTACTGTGAGGCGGAGGATGGGGGAGGGAATAAACTGTGCAAAGACACATCCGCAAATACTACAGTAGATACTTCAGATAAGTGCACATATCTCTGACATTTTTTTCTTGAAGCCTGGAGATAAAGTTTTGATTTCAAAGTTTACCCTTTTATGTCAAACATATTCAAAACTAGTTTTCTCAGCAACCAAATCCATAAAATCCCATGTCAAAAGTAAGCAAGGCATTCAAAAAAATGTGGGTGTTACGCTTTGAAAAATGCCGTTCTCAAAGCAAGTTAAACTATAGAAAACAATATATTTTTTTATAAGTGAAAAGCATCAGGCAATGGAACTAGTACGTTTTTTTATCAATAGTCAGAAATTATTGAGCTCTTATATCTTGCTGAAAAGTAACTTCTAAGTTAGTTTTGCCTTATTTCAAACATACTGACATATTATGCACTAGAAAGTAGACCAAAAATACTTTGTAAGATTTTGTGTTTTGGTTTATTTTGCAGAGTATTCTCTATCATATTTTGGTTTACGTTAAATATTTTTGAGGCTGGTTATTTTAAATTAATCAGTCAACTTTTCCAGTCGTTAATGTATGTGAAACATTGAGAAATAAAAATAAAATCAACAGCGGCTTCATGTTAAAATACCGTCCATTCAGACTAAAAGTAAAGAGTGGTGGTCTTAATCAGAATTTTACTATGTTCACAAAGATCAACTATAATAAAAAATAATCAATAATAATAAAATAATTATAATAATAATCAGACAGCTCCTTCTCGACAACCATGAGGAGCCAGCCTATGAGGCTTCAAAGTTTAATGTGAGAATCAATACAGTGGATCACTTAACAGATGGAGGAGGCAGCGGCTCCCTGAGGAAATCATTGCCAGGAAGAACTCTAAATAGTTCCACCGTCGGCTCCGGTGTCGTTCTGAACCTCAAGATGAATCCTGTGTGCGAGGCTGGATGGAATTCCATCTTTTTAACTCAACGTTATTACATTACAGTTTTCTGTGCATCAAGAGTATTTGATTGGATTTGTGTCGTTTGTGGAATGATGTCAAATATCCCACATTGCCATACTTTCCCGTGTCTCATGTAGTTGTTTGGAAGCTCTGGTGAACTCTCAGCTTCTGAGTTGGTTCTAAACGCAGGCTGGAGGCAGGACCAGTCAAAGTAAAGCGGAAGGTTATTAAAAAGATGCACTCATAAGAAAGGTGTGCAGAGCAGACCAGAAGAAACCAGTGGCACATGGAAATGTCGATACGGGGATCTAACAATGAATGTGAGAGATCTGGCAGTATACATAGGCAGTGAGGAGGTGATTACTGATGCAAGAGCAGGTGGGGCTAATTATCTGAATGTGCAGCAGCTGTGGCAAGGCAGGAGCCGAGGCAGAGAGGGGGAAAATTTATAGAAAATCAAAAAGAGATTAAAAGAAAGATGACAAGAGTAAATTCAAAATCATATGAATCCACCGAACTAAAACAAAGTGACAAAAACATTGTGTTGGTTTGTTCATTAAGTTTAGACATGATGTTAGATTTCTTTTGGTAATATTTTGGCTTGTGTTTTTAATTTTTAAGCAGGGAGAAGACTGCGAGCACCAGAACCTGCCACACAGGATGATTCAGTGAGTAACCGGAACCTACTGGAAAATCACACTCTATTATTTCCCTGATCTGTACCTTTATCTAAACTTACTCCACAAGCATGATGTACGTTCATAGTACGAATGACAGAAATAACTTTGTTTTCATGTTAGCTGACTTTGTTCACACAGATATGCGAAGAACCGACTCAGTTTGCCGAGGGGGAGAGACCCCGGCCACAAGGGTCATCCCCGGTCCAGGAGTATCCAGAGGCGGCAAAATACGCTGACAAAGAGGTACAGAGAGCAAAGATACAGCTGAGCTGCACAGACATGAACCGTCCAGGAAAGGAAAGAGAAATTAGTCTGAGTTGATTTCCTTTCTCAGCTGAATTCATTTGGAAATACTTTAGCATTTTGATTCTGGATTTTATTTCTACTGAGTCCAAATTTCTACAATGATGGAAAAAGTAAACATGAGATCTGCCAGAGCTCACAGTGGGGAAATCAGTGGTTTCTCACTTAGGCCTGTTTGCGTAACAACGTTTCCAAAAGGTTTTTTTGTTGCACATCTGACAAAAATTGTGTTTACACACAAGCAGTACTGGAAAAGGTGCAGTGTGAATTTCAGACCAGTAGGAGGCGGTGAAACTTTGTGTATTTTCTGATCCAGACGTGTGTTTATATAATCATTCTATATGTCTTTGCTGACTGCATACATTTTCCACAATGGGCAGATTTCAGATTTGTAATTTTTTAGATCTTGCTTTAACACACCACATCATCTTTGGAGGTGCAGCAGAAAAGAAAGAACCATTGTTATAGATTTATTCTGTGCATGGGTCAAAACTTAGTCCACAAGCACAAGATGGGCTGACTGATGCCATTGTTTCCATAATGTTTTCACTTTGCACTTTGAAAGGATTTGAGTCGCATTTCATTTTTAAAAAGTTTTGCTCTGGAGCCCGTTGTCAAACCTATGCGTCTTTGTCAAAAAAGAAAAAATGCTGCTGCCATGGACACAAGAGGCCAAAACATTTGTATTTTATTGTCCCGGTGTTGTCGTGTAAACAAGTCCTTATTCCAATTTAAAATCCAAGATGGCTGCCAAGTGTTTGAAACTGTTACAAATACAGTGACAAACTGTTTATTTAGGCTTTTATCTCTCCCACAACTGTACAACTTCCTTCAGAGAACATGTATATTCCTTTAGCTTGTTTTGCTAATAGCAGTTAGCTTGTCACTGAGCACAGCAACTAGCAAATTCCAATGATTTTCCTGACTTATAACTGTTAATGCTGTTAAATCTTTTCCAAAGCCACATTCCAATTTTAATGTTTTCTAAACATAGATCAATGTACTCGCGCAGTCCTTTTAAAACTTTTTATAAGCTTTACTTTTAAACTTGTACAGGTTTAACACAGAGACAGCCCATAATACTACCAGAGATACTTATACCACAGCATGTGAATAAAGCTTAGAAATGTAATAGAAATGAAAATCTTTCCTGTTTTTATATCTGTATGTATGGTAGGCTAAATTGATATTTCAGCATTTGAACAAAACAACACCTTTCTAACACTATTGTTCTTAGTGTGAAGAACATGATGCAGACCACAAAGCTGGGAGTGGACACAAAGGTAAAAAGTCTGGCCTCGGCTCCATCTTCGAGAGGACCTCCACTCCAAAAATGAGTAAATTAAAGGTCTGACATTCACACCATTCATCCTTCACATGCAGGAATCCATATAGGCTGTGAACCTGCAGTTTAAGTAAGAACATCTGTCCTCTTTGTTTCGGGTGTGTCTGCAGGAAGCTCCCAGTCCTGAAGGTGGCGTTATAGTGAACACAGCCCAGGATGGGTGTGCAGAAGGTCTGGTTTATGGCGGAGGAGGGAAAGAGGGGATCTTCATAAAGAAAGTAGTTCCAGAGTCACCAGCTTCAAAAAGTTTAAAAGTCAAAGAAGGTTATTTATTCATTTTATTATGAATACTAATTAGATATACATGATTATTAATTTGTGCAACATCAATGTTACACAAATTAACAGTGAGGTTAATTTGTGTAACAAATTAATTTGTTACACAGGTTCAAAACAAGTTAGAAATAAATAACAAATAATTGTAATTTCAATTATTTTGTCCTAGTTTGTTCCTTAAACACCACTTATTTTGTTGCAACAGATTGAAAGTCAATTCTTCTTTAGAGGATCTGATCATTCTTTTTTTTTCCCCGTTGTTTTTTTTTGTAGGTGATCAGATTCTGAGCGCCACAGTGTATTTTGACAACATGTCGTATGAGGACGCCATTCAGATTCTGGAGCATGCTCAGGCTTACAAGTTGAAGCTTTGCCTAAAACGCCAACCGGACATCACAGAGACGGAACCAACTATCGATTCAGACGTTATTCCTGTAACTATTTTGAAGTTGTATCTGCTAGTATTTTTTTTCATGAATGTAATTTGATATTTAATGTTTCCGTTGCTTAACAGGAGGAAGATGTCGGCTCCACAGAGATGAGGGAGCAAGGAAAAACCAGAAGACGTGGCGACGCTCGCATCTCATGGCCAAAGTTTCCCTCCTTTGGAAAAGGACGTAAATCTCGTTTCACGAGGTCTCACAGTTCGTCAGAAGCAGATGAGCAGAGAAAACTTGAGCTTAGTCCTACGACAAGTGACACAGAGTCACCTGCAAAATCCCAGGATGCCCTGAAAGGAAAGAAGAAGCATAAAATAAAGTTCTCTGGTCTAACGAGAAGAGGCCGCATAAGTTCATCTGAGGACCAGGACACGGATGCTCCAACATCTGGGCAGATGAGTAGTGACGTTCAGCAGAAGCAGGAATCAGACACACTTTCACCTGAGTTCCCTGAATACCCCATTGGAGAAACACCAGAGATCAATGAACAGGCAGGGGAAGCTGTGGAGTCTGGCCCGGTTCAACACAAGGTGGAACTCGTCAGTATAGACGCTACTTTGAAAACCGCAGATCAAACCGTATCGCTGGGCGATCCGGAAGGCCAGTCTGGAGCTCCAAAATCCCCAGACGAGAAAAAAAAGAAGAAGGAGAGGTCAGAATTAAAAATAAAGATCCTGGGGAAGGACAAATCGCACAAAAAAGACGCAAAAGCAAAATCCTCTCCCAAAAGGCTTAAGACTCTAGGAGCAAGTGTTGAAACGGAAGATCTTCCAGAAGCAGGAAAATCTGCTGCTATCTCAAGCTCTGAGTCAAAAACCAAACTGCTGGGAGATCAGTCTATGGTCGGTGTAGATAGCAAAAGCCAAGGTGGAGAGAGTTCAAAGCTAATCTCATCCAAATCCATTACATCACAGATAAGTTTACCAAAGGTGGAACTTGACATATCAGTGAGGAAATCTCCCAAAAAAGGCGACGACAAAACACAGAAAGGAAAGGAGACGAAACTGAAGCAATCCAAAAAGTCCAGTCCAAAACATAAGCAACCTGAATTAGACATGAGCAACGTTGCTAATGCAGAAGAAATGCAAAAGGTGAACGATCAAGAACCCTCAACTATAACTGGCCACGTTTCCACAACACAACTTCCCAAACGTGAAGACATTGAGATTCCAGGAATGGAGGACATTTCTGGGAAAACCACCTTGGAAACTAAAGCTGATTCTAAAAAGCGCAACAAAGAAAGCAAGGCTGAAACAGTGCAAATGTCAATTGATGTTGATAGTGTGAAAGAAGCGGTTTCTAAATTACCTGGATTTAAGCTGCCTCAACTGGATATATCTGGGGTGCCTATCCCAGAAGAAATAACTGTCATAGATGCTAACGCACAAAGAATATCTGTAAAAACGCCCACCAAAGTTGCAAAACCAAAACAAGAACATCTGACAAGCTCTGACACAACGGCATCTTCAGAAATCTCCAAAACAATCTTTTTAACTGACAGCAGGTTTGATTTTAAGAAATCTCAAATGGAAGATAGGACCAGCCCAACAAAGTGCAAAGGTGAAGAGGAAACTAAAGAAAACGAATTTGAAACAACAAACGGAAAAGCAGCAACAACAGAAGAGCTGAAGACGTCCACTAGACCAAAGATAACGATGCCTAGCTTTGGAATGTCAGCAAAAAGCAGAAGACTGCCTTATATTGGGATTGACATGCAGAAACCAAGCTTCATTCAGGAAAACGAGCTAACAATGGAAACAAGGAAAGATGAAAAACAAACTGGAGAGGTCATATGTAAAGTCAAAATACCTGAACTTGACGGTATTGAGTATATTGACTCAACGGACGAGTCGTTCAAAAAGGATGGTGGCTTGACAAGTTTTAATGTAAGTACTGACACAAAGACAATACTTGCCATTTCTTTAGAAAGTAAAGAAACATCTGATAAACCCGAAGATGAAAGGAATAAGATGTCCAAAGTTGGAACATCTCCTTCGGGCACACCCAGTGGAAAAGAGGATATCTCTGACGAAGGGACAACAAAACCTCTTGACAGAGATGGAAAGACTACATTTAAATGGCCAAACCTGGACATCTCAGTGCCAAAAATGAAAGGAACAACAGTTATTAACACATCTAAGAAAGACACAGCTCACACAGAAGCTCCGAATAAAGGAGGGCTAATCCCAGAGAGCGATACACTCCTCAAGAGCTCAGATGTTCCTAAAGAAATTGCAGAGGCAGAAAAACCTCAAGTGGAAATAAAGCCAACTGAAACTGAAGGCAAGTTTGATTGGGAAGCAAGCAAATTTGCGAAGTTTGGAATTAAAACGGCAAAAATCAAAGGCCCAGAATTTAACTTGAGTTTGTCAAAGAAAGAGATACCTGGTGAAGCTGCAGATAAACTCCCAGAAGCATCTAAAACAGAAGTTACTCCTGGAAAGGGAAATGTATATTTTCTAAAGCAAAAGATGCAGTTAGAAAAACCTGGAGAAGTCAAACCTTTGCAGTCCAAGGGTGAACATGTACAAGGAGGTAAAATAAAAATCCCAAAGTTTGGAGTCAAAACAACAAAACTAGCAGGTCCTGAGATAAGCTTGTCTAAGAAAGATGCAGAGGTTACCCTGCCAGAGGTGAAACCTGAGATCAAACTCACTGAAGGTTCAGAAACAGATGTGAACATAGATAGTGTTAGGCCAAAAGAAAAGAAAGGAATAGAAAAGTCTGATCTGAAAATCAAAACAGTGCAGAAGGAAGGTGAAGCGAAAGGATACAAGATCAAAATGCCCCAGTTGGGAATCGCACTGCCAAAAGTTACAACACATGAGTCAGATTTAAGCCTGTCGAAGAAGGCTAAAGATCTGACACTGCCTGAAGTTAAAGGAGAAATCAAAGATTTTGAGGTTGAAGGAACTGGATCATCAACAAAACTAGATGTTAGAGCTCCTGGAATTAAAGTTGAAACAAAGGATGTTGAAGGATCGTCGTCAAAATTCAAAATGTCCCCTTTTAAAATTCCCAGAATTGGAGCTGCTACTCCAAACCTCAGCGGTGAGGTAAGTGAAGCTTCTGAAACACACACAGTGGAAGATGGGCCTGGTATTGATGCTACCATACCAGACTGTGATGTAAAAATTAAAGCATCTGAAATTGATGGAAGAGCAAGTAAGTTCAAAATTCCAAAATTTGGAATATCACTCCCAAAACTAAAAGGTTCTGAAACAGATACAACCCAATCCCAAAGGGTTGATGTAGATGTCACATTGTTTAAAGGTGACACTGAAATAAAACTCATTGATGCTGAGCATGAAGAACCTGGTATCAGGCTGAAGGGCAAATTTCCCCAGATTGGAGTTCAGCAAGATGTTGAGTACTCAGCATCAAAACCTGAAATCACAGTGCCATTTTCTGATGCTAAAGCAGAAGTCAAGATGTCGCAAGTTGATGGAGAAAAAATCAACTTTTCATCTCCTGTTGTCGTTAATGAGACACCAGAGCTGGAGATCCTGACCATGAAGGCTGAGAATCACCTTGATGGACAAGAAGAAAAGATGAAGCTGTCAAAGATTGGAATAAAGATGCCCAAAATTAAAGGACCAGAATTTCAACTTGGACTCTCAAGTAAAGACACAGATGTCATGGAGGCAGAAGGCAAAGTGGACAAGAAAGCTAAGGCAGAAGTCCCAGTTCCTACAGCAGATGTTAGTCTGGGAAAAGCAGAAATCTTGATACCTTCTGGAAAAGTGGAAATTGGAAAACCAGAAGTGCAAACTCAACCTACAGTTGAAGGACAAGGAGGCAGGTTCAAAATGCCAAAGTTTGGAATCACAATGCCAAAAGTCAAAGGACCTGAAGCAAAGAGGGATGTAGAGGTGAAACTTACTGAGACCAAGACTGACATAAAAATACCTGATGCTGATTTTGAGGGACCAGATGTGGAACAATCACCATCAAAATTTAGTATGCCAACTTTCAAATTACCAAAATTAGGACTGGGCACTTCAGACAAAAATGTAGAAGGAGATGACATTGATAAGGACATTCCTGATGAGGTTCTTGAAGTTACAATTGTTGCACCTAGCTCTGACCTCTCAAATATTGATGTCGACACACATCTTCTTGAAAGTAAAGCTGAAGTTGCACTTTCGAGTGATGATGTGAACAAATACTCCATTGAAGTGGAAGCTACAGCTCCACAAATCAAAGTGTCAAAAAAAGAAAAAGAAGGGTCACCATCCAAATTTAAGATGCCGACATTCAAGTTACCAAAATTTGGGCTTTCTGTTCAAAGGTCTACTGAAGAAGAGCCTCCTCTGGACAAAGATCTCAAAACAGGAGAAGGTGAAATTACGACTTCTGGAGAGATTCTTTCACCAAGTCTAGAAGCACCAAGAATTGATTTTAAGGCTCCAGCAGTAGATTTAAAAACTACAGGAACTGAGAGTGAAGGAAGAGGAAGAAAGTTTAAACTGCCAAGTCTTGGTTTTTCAGCATCGCAAACCAAAGGTCCTGATGGTGACATTACCTTACCCACAACAGACGTTGACATTACCTTACCCACAGCAGATGTTGATGTTACAGTACCACAAGTCAAAACAGAAATCGAACTCCCTGAAGAAAAGTTTAGCAAATCTTTTGAAGTGGAAGCTAAAGCTCTAGAATTTAAAAGTACAAAAAAGGAAACAGAGGGGTCACCATCCAAGTTTAAGATGCCGACATTCAAGATGCCAAAATTTGGGCTTTCTGTTCAGAGCTCCACAGCAGAAGTGCCTCATTTGGACAAAGATCTCAAATCAGGAGAAGGTGAAATTACCACTTCTGGAGAGATTCTTGTAGGAAGTCTAGAAGCACCAAGAATTGATGTTAAGGCTCCAGCAGTAGATTTAAAAACTACAGGAACTGAGAGTGAAGGAAGAGGAAGAAAGTTTAAACTGCCAAGTCTTGGTTTTTCAGCATCACAAATCAAAGGTCCTGATAGTGACATTACCTTACCCACAGCAGATGTTGATGTTACAGCGCCAGAAGTCAAAGCAGAAATCCAACTCTCTGAAGAAAAGTTTAACAAATCTTTTGAAGTGGAAGCTAAAGCTCCAGAATTCAAAGGTACAAGAAAGGAAACAGAGGGGTCACCATCTAAGTTTACGATGCCGACATTCAAGATGCCAAAATTTGGACTTTCTGTTCAGGGTTCCACAGCAGAAGTGCCTCCTTTGGACAAAGATCTCAAAGCAGGAGAAGGTGAAATTACAACTTCTGGAGAGATTCTTGTGGGAAGTCTAGAAGCACCAAGAATTGATGTTAAGGCTCCAGCAGTAGATTTAAAAACTACAGGAACTGAGAGTGAAGGAAGAGGAAGAAAGTTTAAACTGCCAAGTCTTGGTTTTTCAGCATCACAAACCAAAGGTCCTGATAGTGACATTACCTTACCCACAGCAGATGTTGATGTTACAGCGCCAGAAGTCAAAGCAGAAATCAAAATCCCTGAAGAAAAGCTTAGCAAATCTTTTGAAGTGGAAGCTAAAGCTCCAGAGTTCAAAGGTACAAGAAAGGAAACAGAGGGGTCACCATCCAAGTTTAAGATGCCGACATTCAAGATGCCAAAATTTGGGCTTTCTGTTCAGAGTTCCATGGCAGAAGTGCCTCATTTGGACAAAGATCTCAAAACAGAAGAAGGTGAAATTACAACTTCTGGAGAGATTCTTGTAGGAAGTCTAGAAGCACCAAGAATTGATGTTAAGGCTCCAACAGTAGATTTAAAAACTACAGGAACTGAGAGTGAAGGAAGAGGACAAAAGTTTAAACTGCCAAGTCTTGGTTTTTCAGCATCGCAAACCAAAGGTCCTGATGTTGACATTACCTTACCCACAGCAGATGTTGATGTTACAGCGACAGAAGTCAAAGCAGAAATCAAAATCCCTGAAGAAAAGTTTAATAAATCTTTTGAAGTGGAAGCTAAAGCTCCAGAATTCAAAGGTACAAGAATAGAAACAGAAGGATCATCGTCCAAGTATAAGGTGCCGACATTCAAGATGCCAAAATTTGGGCTTTCTGTTCAGAGCTCCACAGCAGAAGTGCCTCCTTTTGACAAAGATCTCAAAACAGAAGAAGGTGAAATTACAACTTCTGGAGAGATTCTTGTAGGAAGTTTAGAAGCACCAAGAATTTATGTTAAGGCTCCAAAAGTAGATTTAAAAACTACAGGAACTGAGAGTGAAGGAAGAGGGAGAAAGTTTAAACTGCCAAGTCTTGGTTTTTCAGCATCACAAACCAAAGGTCCTGATAGTGACATTACCTTACCCACAGCAGATGTTGATGTTACAGCGCCAGAAGTCAAAGCAGAAATCAAAATCCCTGAAGAAAAGCTTAGCAAATCTTTTGAAGTGGAAGCTAAAGCTCCAGAGTTCAAAGGTACAAGAAAGGAAACAGAGGGGTCACCATCCAAGTTTAAGATGCCGACATTCAAGATGCCAAAATTTGGGCTTTCTGTTCAGAGTTCCATGGCAGAAGTGCCTCATTTGGACAAAGATCTCAAAACAGAAGAAGGTGAAATTACAACTTCTGGAGAGATTCTTGTAGGAAGTCTAGAAGCACCAAGAATTGATGTTAAGGCTCCAACAGTAGATTTAAAAACTACAGGAACTGAGAGTGAAGGAAGAGGACAAAAGTTTAAACTGCCAAGTCTTGGTTTTTCAGCATCGCAAACCAAAGGTCCTGATGTTGACATTACCTTACCCACAACAGATGTTGATGTTACAGCGACAGAAGTCAAAGCAGAAATCAAACTCCCTGAAGAAAAGCTTAGCAAATCCTTTGAAGTGGAAGCTAAAGCTCCAGAATTTAAAGGTACGAAAATAGAAACAGAGGGGTCACCATCCAAGTATAAGATGCCGACATTCAAGATGCCAAAATTTGGACTTTCTGTTCAGAGTTCCACAGCAGAAGTGCCTCATTTGGACAAAGATTTGAAGATAACTGAAGGAGAAATGACAATGTCAGAGGAGGTCATTGTAGTTAGCACAGAAGGACCAAGTGTTGAAATTGGGGATTTATCCATAGAGTCAAAAAAACAGGGAAATGAACGTGAAGGAAAAGGAAAAAGGTTTAAGTTGCCAAGTCTTGGATTTTCTGCTACACAGACCAAAGTGCCGGACACAGATTTAAGCTTGAAGACAGGTGTAGATGTTACACAACCAGAACTCAAAGCTGAAGTCAAATTTCCTGATGATGAACTGAAAAGAATAGAAACAGAAATAGAAACTAAAGGACCTGAATTTCAAGTCGAAGCAAAGGACATTGGAGGATCAACATCCAAGTTTAAAATGCCAACTTTTAAATTACCCAAATTTGGGCTTGCCACTCAAAGTTCCACTGAAGAAGTACCCTCTTTTGACAAAGGTGTCAAAATCAGTGGCGGTGAAACCACAGGCTTAGAGGAGGTACTTACAGTTACTACAGAAGGACCAAGCGTTGAAATTAAGGGGACATCAGTAGATTTCAGCACTGAAGGAAGTGATCTTGAAGGAAAAGGAAGGAAGTTCAAACTGCCAAGTCTGAGTTTTTCAGTACCTCAAGCCAAAGAGACAGAGACTGATTTGAGCTTAAGGACAGATGTAGAGGTTGAAGTACCAGAGGTAAAAGCTGAAGTCAAACTTCCACGCAACAAATCTTCTGTTGAAGTGGAAACTAAAGGACTTGAAACCAAAGATACAAAAAAGACTACAGAAGGATCACCCTCCAAATTTAAAATGCCAAATTTCAAGTTACCAAAATTTGGGCTTGCTACTCAAACTTCCACTGGAGAAGAACCTCCATTAGACAAAGGTGTAAAACCAGTAGAAGGTAAAATCACAACTTCTGAAGAGGTTATTGTAGTTACCACAGAAGCACCAACCATTGAAATCAAGGGTCCATTATTAGAGCTAAAAACTGAAGGAATTGATCATGAAGAAAAAGGAAAAAAGTTTAAGTTGCCAAGTCTAGGTTTTTCTGCGACAGAGACCAAAGGGACTGGCAGTGATTTAGGGTTGTCAAAGACAGAAGTAGATGTTACATTGCCAGAAGTAAAAGCTGAAGTCAAACTCCCTGATGACGAGAATCTGATAAAAACATCTGCTGCAATAGAAATTAAAGGACCTGAAATCAAAACAGTAACAAAGGAAGCTGATGGTTCACCATCCAAATTTAAAATGCCTGGATTCAAGTTACCAAAATTTGGGCTTACTACTCAAAGCTCTACGGAAGAACGTCCTCCTTTGGAGAAAGATGAGGAGGATAGTGAACCTAAAAACACTGTCACCATGATAGATACTAAGGCGACTGAAATAACGGTTGTGTCAAAGGACACTGATGGATCACCATCCAAATTTAAAATGCCAACATTCAAGTTGCCAAAATTTGGCCTTGCTACCCAAAGTTCAAACAAACAAGTACAAGATGCCAAAACAGTGAAAGGTGAAAGTACTACTTTGGAGGAAGTTCTCACAGTTACAACAGAAGAACCAAGCATTAAAATTAAGGGTCCACCTGTGGATCTAAGGAGTTCAGAAACTGATGATGAAAGAAAAGGAAGTAAATTTAAACTTCCAAGCCTTGGTTTTTCGTTATCACAATCCAAAGAACCGCATACCAACATCAGCTTACCCAAGGCAGATGTAGATGTCACAGCACCAGAAGTCAAAGCTGAAGTTCATTTTTCCGATGCAAAAGTGGAACAACCTTCTGTGCAAATGGACGTTAAGTCTCCAGAGATCAAAGCTGATATTGACATTACATCAGAAGTTAAAATGCCTAAAATTACATTACCTAAATTTGGAGCTGTAACCCCACATGTCAATATGGAAATACCTAAAATGACCAAAGAGAAAAGGGGTGATGTGGACCTTCATGTTGATACAGATTCAGTAGATTTGAATGTGAAAGAAGGGGAACTAAAGAAATATGAAGTCCAGCTACCTGGTGCTGAGGCAAAAGGCGAAGATGTACCTACAGTTGAACTTGAAGGTAAAGTAAAACGGCTAAATTGGACTTTTCCTAGCATCTCATTTTCAAGAACTGGTGGTAAAGCCTCTGAAGTCGATGTCAACATGGAAGCTCCAAAAGCTGGTGTTACGTCAATGGAGACCAAAATCTCAGATGTTGATGTTAAAAACTCTTCAATGGTCCCTGCAGTAGAAGCAACCCCAGCTCCAGAACTTGACCCAGGCTTAAAGAAAAGTAAGTTTTCACTTCCCAGGTTTTCATTTTCAAAGCCAAGCTTGAAGGAGCCTGAAGTAAAAGCTGACCTCCCAGATCACGGAATAGAAGTCGAAAATTATGAAACTGACATGACAACAGAGTTCAAACTCTCTGCAGATGAAGACAAAAACGTCCTAACTACTTTTGAAATGACAACTTCTGAGGCTGAAGTCAAGTCCAAAAAATTCAAAATGCCAACTATGAAAATGCCAAGATTTGGCATTGCGTCTTATGAGGTAACAACAGAGACGCACATCTCAGATCAAACAGCTGAAGACGATGGAAGTCAGCTGGGAGAGGGTGCTGCTGTTATCATCAAAGGTCCAAAGACTGATTTTAAATCAGATGCCCCCAAATCAGAACAACCAGATCAAGAAACCCTAAACACAGAAAGTGATAGTGCGGTTCAAGGATCTCCAAGTAAATTCAAACTGCCTACCTTTAAAATACCACGGCTGGGTCTTTCAAGATCCAAACCTGAAGATGAATCTGTTCACTTTGAGCATGAAAATAATGAAGATCAACTGGAAATGAAGACTGAGCCAAAAGAAGAAAACCTATCACCAAAACTTAATTTAACATCATTTGGTGACATTCTTAAGTCGATTGATGTTGACTTTGTCGTTCGAAAAGTGGACAAAGTTGATCAAGATGTTGAAACCTCAAAGGAATCTCATGAACCAGGTGAACCCACCACAATGCACACAGCGGCAAAAACAAAGAAAGATACCACCAAAAGTCCAGAGAGCTCGAGCTGGTTTAAATTCCCGAAGTTTGGCCCGTCTTCCCCAACAGAACAACAAAAGATTCCTGACAAAGCAGAACAAGTAAAAGATGGCAGCCCAGTAGGGGAAACCAAGGACGAGGAAGTAAGTCCCACCCTTTCTGTCCAATCATCAGATGCTTTTGCTGATGTAAGCTCTACAATCACAAGTGAGCCTGTTGGCCCATTCATACCTTCCCCAACCAAGGTGACAGTCAAATACTCTGACGAAAGTGCAGGTGCTGGACTTGAAGAGATGCACAGTGACATCATAACTTCCACCACAAGGACTGAGCTGATTACAGATGTGCCCTCCTTGCCGGAGAAGATCACTATTTTGTCTTCTGGTGTTTCATCTTCTTCTGAAGATACAGTAAGACTAACGTCGGGAAAAATACACATCATTACATCAAACATACACCCTACTCCTGAGTCACAACATGCCAAGATTCTGTCTGCTGTCCAAGTCCAATCAGCCGAAGGCTTTGCTTTGCAGTCGGAGGGAGATGAAGCTCCATCGTGGATGGTCCAAGATGTTCAAAGTGCCACAAGGACAGTCAAACACTTAGTCCAAGAAACAACAACTGAAAGAAGTGAGAACAAGGAGACCGTGGTTATAACCAAACAAATCACCCATATATTTGGCCCCACAGACCCCATCTCAGGGGAGACAGCATCATCTATTCAACGTCTCAAAGACTCTGTGCACACTGAGAAAATGAGGTTCTTTGATGAGGCTGAGAAGTGAAAGAAGAATTTGAATTTGTGCTTAAAGATACAACTCCTTGTTAAGGCTCGCCATAAAAGAAGGGCATAGAGTTTCACCGCCTGAAGTTAAAAACAAAATGGCAACTGGATGAGGGACCAATCTAACACACCAATCACTGAAAGTTCTTTGTTAGCATCCAGGTATCACCACAGCAATGTGATGTGGAGTTGCATGCTTATTGAGCTTTATAGAATTGCACCGCTGTAGCAAAGTGCGACTGTTACATTTATATTGTGGTCAAGATGTTAATAAGCTGGTTAAATGATTCTCCTCAATGCATAACATATGTTTGTTTATAGTAAACAATGTTTGATTTATGCTAGCATACACAGTGCCTTGCAAAAGTATTGATAGCATCATCACATTTCATTACATTACAGCTACAGCATTCATGAAGTTTAATGGGGATTTTGGATCCTAAAATGGTGGAAAACAATACATGGTATTTAAATTAAGTGAATATTGCCAATATTCTTAAAGAAAAATCTGGAAAATGTGATATGTTAACACACAACCCTCCTTAAGTTCTCAATAGATACTAGAATTACTTTTGGCTGCAGATCCCAAGGGTGCGTTTCTGGAGGCTTTGTAGACAAAGGAAACTTTTCACATTGTTCTGTGAACCTTAACCTTCAACTCTTGCCACAAACTTATTTGGACTGTCCTCCCTTAAGAATAGCAACCCCACAGCATGATTCTACTAGCACTATTAAAGGGGCAGTATTATGTAAAATAAACTTTTTTTGAGCTTTACATCACGTTATAATGTTATTCCTCATCAAAAATCATGCCTGGAGTATTGGCTTGACAAATTAAGCTCCATGGCAACCATTCTTGGGGGAACCTAGTGCCACTTTCAAGATGCAGCTCCTCCTATGAGATCAGCTCCTTCAGACTAGTCAGCAGCAATTAGCAAACACCTGGTGGAACTGCACATCTGCTGAGCTCATAATAGGAGCTACTTCTCAGTGAAATGCTGGTTAAAAAAATGTTAAAGGCTTAACAGAGGAGCCATGTTGTGATCACTTCCTGTAGGTGGGGTTTCAGAAAGAGCAGGAATTTTTAAAGAGACAGAGGCCCAATTTCAAGGTGCTAAATTACAAAGTCAAATTTCTTTTAAGTCATAGTACATATATAGCATTTTTTAAATAATTGAAGTTAACATAGTTGATTCTGTTCAGTTGATTATGCTATAAAATGGCACATATGACCCTTTAAGCAGAATTTAATTTGATTCCTATTACGACCACTTGAGTTTCAATACAGGTTTCCAGTTCTCTTAAAATTTAAAGTTAATATGTGAAATATATTAACTTTTAAATAATGTATTATGAAGTCATCAAATCAAAATTGATAGGATTGTCATTCTCAATAAAATCTAAAAGTCTTAGCTTTTTGGTGTTTGTTAAGATTGAAACATTATGGAGGCTCCTACAGGTTTGGGTGGCCTAAGCAGTGGCTTAGTTTGCCTGTACATTAGGCTGCTCCTCTGAATAATGCAAACATTTTTATTTTGGAAAAAAAAGTTGTAAAAATGCATTTTTCCTCCCCCCCACTTTACTTCAATGTGCTACTTTGAGTTAGTTGCATCACAACCAAACAATACGTTGAGATTTTATGAAAAACTTTGAGGGTTATGAATTTTTCTTCTAAGACACTGTGTGAAATATTTCCTGTCAGTTTGTACTTTTAAAATCAGTTCAAGTCACTTTGCATAATTACCTTGCAGGACGATGACTAGAGCATTCAGTTAAAAAAAAGAAAGAGGAGAGAGACAACGTTGCTGATATTCCAGAGTATGTTCACAGCTAGCGCTTAAAGCAGAAAAATATTTACAGCAAAAAAAATCTATATACAAGTAAAAAAAAAGCAAATGTACAGGAATTATCTATATACTGTGGCTACAGTGGATGTGTAAAGAAACACCATTGCAAGGCTGAAGTAAAATGTTCATTGTAAAACTCTTAAAGTGCCCTGCTGCAATTACACTTGTAACAAATCACTGTGCAGAAGCTACTTTGCTATGATGTGCACTAAAACTGTTAAGTATATCTTCCTTTAGTAGAAGAACTACTGACCCAGCCATGTAAATAGCTTTTGGAAGCCATGTTATTTTTTTGGTCACTGCTCTTGTTTTTATCCTGATAGGCTATAATATAACTGAATGTATTTACAAAGTTACACTCAATAAATAATATAAAAATTAACATAAAACTTTTTCCAAGTTTGTTGATTGATTGTCTTTCTTCTTTTCTTTCTTAAAGATAAATCTTAAAAATAAATTAATCTTTCATTATAGATTTAAAAACTTGAGGGAAATTTAAACCTCGAGTTTAAATTTAAACCTTTAAATTTTAAGTTTAAACCTTGAGTTTAAATTTTCTTCATCTAAAAAAAATCTTTTATCTTCTTTAGTATCGGAACATTATTGCAGTTATTTAGCTGATCGTTGTTTGGTGACCACTGTTGTTTTGCATTTATACTATGCATAAAAAACTCATGTCTTAAAGGAGGGTCCCTTCCCCTCTTGATGAATTAATGGATGAATGGATTTTTATGATATTTATTTTGATAAATTATGCAACAGAAGAGACATTTATCTGAAAAGGACAGTTAATGTGGAAGGCGAAGCACAAGCTCCGTCTTTGGACTCAGCTTCAGGAAATGTAACAGCAGAAATATTCCGCTAGAGGGAGACACAGTTCATTCTTTTAATAAAAATGAGTTCATCTGTTACCCGGTGTAGTCCAACTTTGACTACTTCCTCATCATTACAATTTTTGTTTTCCTCTAGTGTAAGTTTGTCAGTGACGTAGAAATCCAATCACATGGAATAGCATAAAATAAGTTCATATATTCAGTTTTAAACATTTAAATTTAATCAAAATTAGGAAAGTTATTACCCACCTGCTAGCAAAAACTGTAAAACCACCAAGTTAAACACTCAGCAAGAAAAATTCTGATCATTTTTACTCTTCAAACCAGCTGTGGGAAATTGGGAATGTAGATGACTTGATTTAAAAGAAGGAGTCATATCTAGAATGTTGCAGGTGGCAGAAATAGAGACATCACCAGTGGAGTGGTAGGATCATCAGGTGTGACAGTTGAGAGCATTTCCAGAACCTGATAGAGTTGGTATGGATTGTTCTACTCCACCGTCAACCAGTTCTGAGTGGTTTCATTTTGCATCTAAACGTGGTGTACAGTAGTAGACCAAAGTTGGAGCAAGTTTACCTGCACATGTTGTGTCATCCTGCATGGTTATGCCTTTTGCATGCTGGGTAATTGCCCCAATCCAGCCATCTGGCCTCATTCACCCAAATCAACTTCTGGTGATGCTTTTTAATGGATCTACAAGGAATCCTCTGTGCGGTTGCTTACTCACATTTTTCACAGACTGTTGGATGTTACAGCAACTTCCTGTAACGCCATCTCCTCTGAACCCTCAATGATGACACATAACCCATATGGTGCACCACAGCAACACCAACACTTTTGTTTTGGCAGGACCCCAATAGTTCCCGGGTAGTTCCAGGGTCTCTACCTCAAATGATTTACCCATAACCCCACCAAAAGCAAGAAGACAGGAAGTATTCAGACGTTCAAAACATCTCAGTTGACTTCTTCGATTCAGAGGAGCAGCAGCTCCAGCTCTGCCTGGATAATGACGTTTTACTCATTTTACATCATGATAATCTAGGATTTTAACAGGTATGTTTAGACTTTTGATAGAACCTCTGTAAACCATGTTACAGAGTTATAAAAACTACTTCCCTTACAAATATGGAATGACTTGAAAAAAGTGTGATAAAAAGTCTATCTCAGCATAGTGACAACACTATGAGTAAAGAATTTGTTAAATATGTTTAAATAAATGTATAATGTTTACATAAATTTATATTTATAATTTTAAATAGACAATTATTTATAAAAATGTAATAAATGAAAATAATCCCTAACATTTGATTGGTCAACCCCTGCCCATGACAGGGTTATTCCCATCAACCTAAAATATTTTAGGTTGATGTCACGTTTGTTGGATTAAAAGTACCATTTGAAAATAGCATTAAAATTAGTTTTACGTTTTATTAAGCCAATTTTTCTATGTTAAATATGTTTTATTTAATGATTTGATGTACTATTCTAATTTAAGATGTCATGTTTTAATTAACTGTCAGTGGAAAATCATCATAGTTGACAGAAATGTAGGCTTTCAACAATCCATCTGTGTGTAATAAATCTGTACGATGTATTTCATTTGGTGGGAATGTTTCAGAAATAACATTATTTATTGAAAGAACCTAAATTACTTCAAAATATATAAACAAATGAATATAGAAAATATGGTGCGTAAGTATTGAAATTAGAATTAAGAACATAAAAATTTAATTATCTATGTATTTCTCATCTTACAGAAAATTGTTGTGTTAAACAAACAAAAATGCGGATTTATTTATTTAACTTACATGTTTCGAATTTTATTTAAACGATTATACGTACAATCCAGTGAGTTACTTTTTAATAAGTGAATTTGTTGCCCTCACTAAGCAACTAGCGCGCGGGAAAACGTCCAAAGCATGTCGCAATGGATTTAAACCTGACTTTAAAATCCCCACCTTTCCGAATTCAGTGAAGGCAGCACCAGTCACGCTCCACTGCGCAGACTCGAAACACTTTCGTACGAGCGGTAACTTCACAGAAAACCTTGTTCGCTCCTCCGCCTGTCGCCCACCTCATCATCATCATCATCATCAGCCGCAGCAGCAGCAGCAGCTGAAGCATCATCGGCAGCAGGATCAGTGTGATGAGGCAGCGGAGGAGGGAGACCTTTCTGCTCTGAGACTCTGGATCAGCCCGCAGACAGGTAGGAGCGTTTCTTCTTGCCATTAAATTTTATATATTTTTTTATTTCTCTTCAAGCTCATTTTAATAGTTTATTAAAAAATAAAAACAAGAAAAAAAATGTTGACATGAAAATTTTTTAAGGGGGATTTGAGTGTTTCCGCACGTAGTGGAGCTCTTTCTAACAGCATCTACCTGTTGTGTAGGGAGTTAGTTTAAACTTATGCTAAAACAGCCAGTCTAGACATTTATGTAACATTTCTTTTCTTTTTTTTTCCAAGTTACGTGCATGCTTTGCAGAAATATAAGCTTCTGTGCCGCTGAAATATCAGGGGACTGGTGAACTGGGGCAACAAGCAGGAAGAATCAAACTGAACTTCAGCTGGAGGACAGCAGTGAGGCAGCGAGGCGTTTCACAGAAACAGGAAACGGCGCTCCTGTTTTTGGGCGCCGCGAAGAAATTTTCTTTTGGGCCCCAAATCTCACAGGATTTAGGGGGGAAAGTGGCATTTTGAGACGGCTTTTCTGTTTTAAAGGGACAGTTCTGCATTCTTGAAATTAGATTGCAGGCAGCATGCAGTTAAAGTGCTACTTCCGGTTGGCAGATTCTCTGTAGTTCTCTGGGCAGTTTTTATTTGTTTGCGCGTCTGTTGGCTTTTTAATTTTTATGTCTTTATTTTTTTCAGTACTCCTGCTTCCTCCGTCAGTCTGGAAACACGACTGTTAGGTTGATAGGTCTCTTTAAATCGTTGCTAGTGGTGAGTGTGTGTAGGGTTGTGTGTCTCTGTTCTTTCTACCTGGTGGACTACCTGGTGTAGTTTTGGACATTAATAAAGTGTCTCATTTATTTATTTGATCTCACGCTATTCAAACTCTGTTGGTGTCTTCATTTTGTACAAATCCAAGTTATTTGGTCCAGTCCAAAACAGGCCATGTTTGTAGTCGATTTCTACTTTTTCAGACAGTTCCAGTCCCAGAAACATTCAGGTGATTCATGTTAACTTTATTTTGTGAACCTTTAAAATGACGGCTGCACTGATTGGCAGTTTTATGGCCGATCAATGTCTGACCCCATCGATTCCAATTTTTGACCAGTTTAGTAAATTTTTTTTGACAGAAAAGTTGCTAAGTAAAGCAACAAAGTTACTATATTTAGTAAACGTGTTAACAGATGTGACCTGGTGACCTGGTTTGTCACCCAGTCCGCTCACTGCAGATCAAAAGGAGACCAGGGCCGATTTTTAGACCTCTGCAGAGGAAGATCGGTGGATGCGATTGGTTTCTCATGTAAGTATCAACCATTTACCGAACTCCCCCCCCCCTCCCCCCCCCCCAAAAAAAAAATTTATCGGTGCAGCCGTATGTTTGCAATGAGCTGTTTTTTATGCAGAAGCATATTATTATTTATAAAAGGAAATGGAAACTGGAGGTAGTAACTGGTAACAGAACCAAACTTTTACAGTAAAGAATAACTATCTTATGAAGATTTCCAAAAGAACTAAATTTTTATGCTTTAAGTGAGAACAATAGTGCTGTGAATAAAAAAAATCCCTTTTTATGATATTTCTCTTATTCTGTTTTTGCTATTTAGTCCCACTTAGATGTTTCAAATGATCAAATTCAGTTCAGCTCAGTTTATTCATGAGGAGCCAATTCACAACAGATGTTGTCTTGAGACGTTTTACAAGAAAAATGTATTTCAATTCAATCACACATACAGTCCAAATGATCCCAGTTATCAAATATTAAGCTCAGTTATGAATTCATATTAGGTTAATTCACAAAATAACCTCAGTAAATGCAAAACGTAGTTTTCAAATAAGAATTTTGGTTATTAAGGGAAGAAGAGCCTGTAAAATAACAGTCGTTCCTCATGTTAAATCCTGAGCTGGTTGTTATTAGCAACATTTCATTTTGTGGAAAACTGAGAACTGCAGGAAATAGAAATCCTTTCAGCTGATCCTGTGTAACAGTGACAGTGAGTTCCATTATCCATTTTGCATTTTGAACCTTGTATAATATCATTTTTTATCGATATCTAAATGCCTCACTGGGGACACACATAGTGACTCGTCTCAGGCTAAAATATTTAATATCTGTTCCTACTGGAAGCTTGTCTCTACTCAAATAAACTAATAAGGTCCAATTCAGCAATGAAAAAAGAAAAAAAAGGGTTAAAATTGGGATTCGTGGGAGAGTTGTAAGGCAACTCCATCCATCCATCCATCCATCTTCTGTACACCCTTGTCCCTTGGTGAGGTCAGGATATGCTGGTGTCTATCTCCAGCTAACGTTCAGGGCGAGAGGCGGGGTCACCATGGACAGGTCGTCTGTCCCAGAGGCAAAAACCAATGCTGAGAAAAAAAAAGAAAATTTTTCCGTTTTCAAAAAAAAATATTTCAGTGATTCCAAAGAGTTTTGACAAAATAGTCTTACAGACTGAGGACACAAAAGTTGAACTTTTTTAAACATGTTACACCTGACAACAAAACCTCCACAGGGTTTCAGACATTGGGTAACACTTTATTTGAAGGGGGGTGAATAAGACTGTCATGACACTTTCATAAACATGACATAACATGTCATGAACATGAATAAGTCTTCATGAATATTTATGACTGTTGTCATAAAGCGTCATTCGGTAAATTATGACACTTTTAATACAAAGTTGACATTATTCAAAATGTCTTTGTTATGACAACTTGACATTAACCAATAAATCATTAATGTTTAAACTTTACCTTTAATAACATAAAATTACCTAATTTTTAAAGTGCAATCAGTAATACTTTTATAACAAATTTATATCAGTAATGATTTCTTGGTTAATGTCAAGTTGTCATAACAAAGACATTTTGAATAATGTCAACTTTGTATTAAAAGTGTCATAATTTACCTAATGACACTTTATGACAACAGTCATAAATATTCATGAAGGCTTATTCATGTTCACGACATGAACATGAAAATTCACCCCCTTCAAATAAAGTGTTACCAACATGGTTGACAGTAAAGCACAGCAGCGGTGGTGTTATGGTCTGGGACTGCTTTTCTGTTCAGGACCTGTATAGTTTGTGTTAATTGTTTGAACCATGAATTGTTGCTCTCTGGTAAAAATGTCCAGCTAAACGCAGATACTGAAGCGCAGTTGGTTTTCATAAACCCTCCAGTGCGACTGAATTAAAACAATGGAGCAGAAGATTGGGCCAAGATTCCTCCTCAGTGACGTGAAAGACTCGCTGCCAGACATTTGAAACGCCTGATGGCAGGTGTTGTTGTCAAAGCTGGTACAATCAGATACTAGGCTGACAGAACAGTTATGGTTTCACAGAAGACCAGGATGGTTTGGAAGGCATTTCCCTTAATAAAATAACTCAGAACATGAAATCTGAATTTTGTGTTTATTCAGGACGATCACGGGCGGATCCGTTTAAAAATAATCATTGGGTTTTGTGTAAATAAATGACTGCAGGCATGTGAATGTCTTAAAGGTTTCATAAAGTCGTTTAAGAAAAATGTGAGCGTTATCTATTACAAAGCAAGATACTGCCTGCTTTAACAGAACCTCACTTTAAAAATGAAGGACTATCCCTTTAGTTGCTAAGCTGAACGTGTTCAGCTTAGTGATATAAGAGAGAGTGGAGGAGTCGTTTTCATAGTATCCCCTCAACGCTCTGGATCTGCCAAAGAAAAGTTGTGAAATCAACTGGCTGCCGAAAAGCCCCAAAGGCTCTCTGCTTAAAAAGTCTCGACTGTGTTAAATCTGCTGATGGGCTCAGGAAAGAGGACAAACTGTGTGTGTGTGTTTTTTTTTTTTTTTGAAAACCAAAATGTGAGGATTAAGAGTAAGACTGTGGGTGATTTTCTGAAAAGCGTTATGCCATGCGCTTCAGTTGAAAAGTGGATAAAATGGTTCATAATTCACTCAAAGATCAGAAGCTTCTGGCTCCAACCTTAGATCTGAGACCAGGGGCGCAACTACATATTATTCAGGTGGATGCGAAAACATAAATCTACATTTACATTTACACGTGCGCGAGGGGAAGGAGTGTAAGGGCGTGGTGAAGTGTACGCGAAGGCATCATCGGGACGCCACCCCCTCCAGACGGGGTTTTGACGCCCCCTCTGGTGCAGCGCCCCTATGCGTTGCATGCGCTGCATACCCACTTTTTGCGCCACTGTCTGTGACTGGTGGTTCTCTGCTATACTGAAGAGTTTCAGAGATTTTTCTTGGTTCATTTATCTTCGCCTTATCGTTTACGCATCAAAACACCAACAAATCTGGGGTCACAATAACATATTTCAATAAATACAAAGCATTAAGTCATCCACATGGCTAGCAGTAGCCATTTTTCTTATTAAGGTAACGCTGTTTTAAGAAGACAGTTAGCATGCTATGTTCACCATGTCTCTTTAGCAGCTGACCATGGGCGATGTCGGAAAATATCCTGTTCAACCTGACGCTATTTCTTTTAATATTTATGTTAACATATAAAAAGCAGAACAGTAAAGTGTTAGCATATTCTGCACATTAATACATATTTATACATTTAAAATGTGTTTGAAAAATACTAGAAGAGTTAGGAGCAACACGATGGAGACCTTGCAAGGGTATTCAGGTATAGACCATGGATGGGTAGGAAACGTAGTAAGTGTTTATTCTAAAATTTTCTTTTGCTGTATGTTAAATTTGGGTGATATGAACAAATAAATATAATTATCATGATGCCGTTTCAGATTTAAAAGAGACATAGAATCTGTTACCACCCAAACTCAAAGAACAAATATTTTAGTCAAGTTTTTCATGCTGTGACAATCTCATAATGATCTGGGGTAAAATATATCCAGTCACATCTTTTTCTAATTCATGTTTGAATCCTTTTTTATTATTAGGGGTTTAACGGTGTATTTGTCCTAAAAGGTCATGGTACAGAGGTCGCATGCAGTCGGACAAAGAATATATAAGCTGCAAAGGATGGCAGTTCTCTTCTAGAAGAGATAGCACCTGTGTTGAATTGCTCTGGTTCAGTCTAGGTGCTGTGGTAGAAACCGAATAGACGAACTACCAAACCAAAGCAATTCTCATGGTTCTTGGTAACCCAGCTCCTTTGTCACTTTGCATTTTTGGAGATTTGGCCTCTTTCCCCCAGATACTTGTAGATATGGACCTTCCGCCCCAATCTCAAGTATCAGACTGAAGTCATGTCCCGACCAAGGGCTTTTTATTTCCTGGTATGTAACTTGGTGACTACACTTTTTGTCTTGTGCTCACCTGCAGGGCCATTTAAAGCACAAGAATTTTGAGGACAGAGCAGGGCGGATATAACTGTGTTTGCTTGATCTGGTGAGAGGTTTGGCTGAGGAGTTCTGATATAACTGGAGACTAACAACTGGCTCATGCCTAGCAACTACTAATACCATCCATTTCATTTATCACTCATAATTTGAACACCTGGCTGAGTACAACATGTTCATTTAGGACATTTTTCTTCTTACATTCTGCAAATACAGGATTGGTTGTTGTTATGGTGAAGAAATAGTGTTAAGAGAACTATGTCTGAATCACAGATAAATCTGGATTATATTTCGGTACAGCAAACACTTTCTGAATGTATTAGTAATTTAGTAGTCCTTTTTGGACTTTGCTATATTTTTGACAGTCTGCTTCTTATAAAGTAACACTGGAAGGATAACAAGCTAATAATAGCTAGCTAATTAGCTGGACCATTCGCTCCGGTAGACAACCTGGAGTCAGATTAGACGCTGCTGTTATGAATGTATGCTTGTCAACTGTAGTTTGAAAACCATACCTTATTTAGGCACCATGACTGTCTACTTGTTTTGCTTTTGAAAATATTTCCAAACAGACAATTTTTCTTTCTTTTTAAGCAAGAACAAAAAGTGTTAGGTTGTTTTTAGCCAGCTGGCAGCAGTGGGCTAGGGGGAGTGCTGCGTCACTGTGTGTACTTAATGTGTAGTGAATAGAAGAAGAGCCTACTGAACTGTGTGAACTTGTCAGCAGACTAGCTGTCTATTTTGAAGCATGTTATTTATTTGACCTCACAAAACTGTCAAGTTTTGGGGGAAATGTCACCATCCGGGTAACACTGTCACAGCGGGGGACGAGGGCGGGACTAACGTAAGAGTGGGAGGGGCCAGATGGCAGGTCAAATACGGGATATGTACGGGAAAATAATAATACGGGAGCACGGCAGGAAAGGGGGGTAAAAAACTTTAGTTTCCAGGCCAAAACGGGAGACTTGATTTAACAAATCAAAGCACTTCACAGGGAGGCTTTAATGAAATGGAAGCTTAATGAGAGCTACAACAAGGTAATAAATTAAGCAAATAAAGACAGGTGGTGTAAACACTAATTTAAAACAAACAGGTGAATCAAAAATCACAACACTTTTGCCAAATGAATTATTTTGAGTGGAATGATTTGTATTAAAATGCCGTACATCCATGATCTATCACTTACATTTCTTTTTTATATATTCTTTTTACAGTGGAGCTTACATAAAATGAATAAGAATAAGTTTTTCTTTTCTTTAGTTCATCGTTGTTTCATGTTTTAAATTATAAATAGCCATGAAAGCATTCCTGACCTCTGACATGCTAGACGTTGGTATGTCTAGCATATCATATGTTTCACTCCTTTTGCCATTTTTTAAAAACATTTATTTGTTTTGTTTCTAACATATTTTTTTTTTTAAAAAAGGATCCACCAAAAGCTGATTGTAGCTGATTTATTACCAGTGCAAAAGCTGAATGTAATGCAGCAAATTTCCTGTTTCATCCTTTTAAGCTGTAACCCAAATGAAATATAACTGCTATGCAAATGTTAGCATTTTTTTTTAATCTCAAGGTTAAGAGTCTACATTTATTAGAGAATACACACAGAGACTAATACAGTTGGTAATGATAGCCATGCTAATTATGTTCATTGCTAATAGAAGTCTCTAAACAGAGTTGAAAATGTCAACTTTGTAACCAAATGTTGGTTTTCTCTCACATAATGTGATGTCTCTTCTGCTTCTTAAACAAATAACTACTTACAGAAAATATTATAAATTATGTTTATACCTTCTAAAAGTAAAATGAGCTGAAACCTGTACTGGCAAGTCAAAGCTTTGTAAAAGCAATCTCTGCATCTGTGACACTAATTGAGTCTCTTTGTTTTTAGATATTTTCATCTATGCAGTCAGAATAGAAACTCCATCATTTGGTGTTTCTTTGGTTAAGCAACCTTTAGCTAGGTTAGCGTCGAGCTTTTAAGGCTTGTGTTAGATCATCTTTCTGCCCTGATAGTTTTATACTTTAGTCATCAATTTGGTGTCTCAAAACAAGAAATACACTAGAACAACTCGGTTTGAGCTCAAACATTCCAACAGTATTCACGAAGCGCATTCATTTACCTAAATTTAAATTCAGTAAGCACTTAAAACACTAGCTGCTGGAATGTGACCCTATCCAAAAGGTGAGCAGAAAAGTGTTTTCACATTTCCCGTCTCTGCTGAGGCGCAGCAGAAGTGGCTTCCTGTGAGCACAAACCTCCCCAAAAGAAGAAAGAAAGAAAGAAAAAAGTCGTCTGCTGTGTCATGCTTGGCCTGAACATTTAAATTCTTGAGTCTATTTCGCTCCGTGCCACAGCAGAGCTGCAGCACTTTGCAGAAACATGATCGGACTGAAGCTCTGCCCCGGCTTGTGTGTTTGCTGCCTCCTGAGCGGCGGAGCAGGGAGCCGGCAGAGCGGCCGCGCCGACTCCCTCCCCGGCCGAACAATACCGGCCTCTGATGAGGAATAAAAGCTGTATTGTTTCCCTTGCTGAGAGATGATGATGGTGATGAAGGGCAGAAGCAATTCCAGGTTTCACAAAGAAAGTCTCAGAACAACACGGCCCCGTCCTGGCGGTGGTAATTGCAGCGTCGCGGCACACATGAATACCCCCAAATCAGCCCTCGGCCTCTCGCGTCCGAGCAAAGTGCACCACTCAGACAATCAGAGGCATTAAATCTCAATCTCTCGTCCCCATGGCAACAGCAACTGCTTGTCTGATTGTCGCAAAGTGGGGTCTCTGATAACTTGTCACACAAAAGGTCACGCCGTTATTGTCTGCTGTTTTATGGAAGGACGGTAAGTGTTTTATTAATATCCGTTTAACAACAGCGTTCATTAAGCAGCAGATATGTCTTCCTTTTTTCTTTATGAAGTACCCAGAACAAGGTCACGGGGTCAGGATGATGCTGCAGCTGTCGGTGGGTATGAGAGGAATCCACTGTGATTCGGATGTGGAGAATATTGTCGGAAGAAATTCTTCAGGTTTAAAAGCTTCAGTATGAAAAAAATCATCTGTGACCCTGCGCTCAGTACCAAGGCATGCAACTTTTACAATCGATTCAGAAATTGTAGATCAGTACAAACGTAAAACAAATACCTATATTTGCAACAACCCAGAAAAAAAAATCAAACATGGAGAACCAACATTTAGGTTTATACTTTTATTATTGGAGACCAAGAGGAACTCCTGTTAGATTACCCTTTGATCCAAAACAACTGGAACCAAACATTTAGTTTTTTACCCCTCCAACCTTTTGTCTTTGTTTTGTTGTTTTGTTTGTATTTATTCTAATTCATGTGAATCACTTTGAATGGGCTTGTTGCTGAAAATGTGCTATATAAATAAAATGACCTTACCTTACCTTTATATTTATATTTGGTTTAGTAGAGCTTCAAACTAGAGGTGCACCGATCGTGGTTTGACCTGCCACTACTATTTTGGCCAATTTTATTTTTATCTGAAAAGTCGCTAAGTAGTCCAGCTCAGCTGGGCGACTGTTGCTGCTACTTTGGAGTTTTTAAGAATCACTGGATCGGATTGGATCGACACTGACGGCTTGAAATTTCCCTTTCATCAGAAAAATTTAGAGTTTTGGGTCTCGATGCATCAAGTCAAGTTTATTTGTAGAAAAAATTTCATCAACAAGGCAGTTCAAAGAAACATAACATAGCAACCAGTTAGGAAAGCTGCTTCTCCATGTTTGGTTCTGGTTCATCTAAAATCCTGTGTTGTTTTTCATTAAACATTTACTGCCTTTTTTTTAAACTCATTCTTGGTCTCAGTGAAGGCGTGTGGATGTTTCTCCACTGTATTCAAAACCAACTTCAATGCTTTTGAGAGCGACATGTTTTTCTATTCCTGTTTAATGTTGACTGATCAGCGGGTCAGAAGCAGTTGCTTTTTGTCTGAGGTATTTTTAGTGTGTGCCGGGTCTGCACTGCAACCAGGCCAGTTATTGTTTTGTTCTCATGGCAGAAATCCACAGGAGATTCATATTCTGCTCTTTATTTGCTAAACTTCCCCGCTGGCAGCTGAGGTGCCAAAAAGGCAACAAAACACACAGATTTAGATCCAAGTCTTTTTGTCTTTTCGTTTGCTTCTCGTACTTGGAGATCCTGTTTTTTTTTTTTTGTTTTTTTTGTTCACTCTTTCAACATTTAAGCAGCGAGGCTCCATGAAAAGTCTGGAGCTGAGGCTGCTACATGCGAATGCCCGCGCTCTTCAAGCTGGCAGCCGGCTGTTGTTGCTCCACAATTCTGCGCTGCTGATTGACCACCTCCCGTCGCTTCTGTGGTGTGTGTGGGATCATTGGCAATAATTGGCCATTGTTGTCGGCCAATCAACGGCAGCTATTACTCCAGGCCTTCCTGAGTAGGCTTGTGAATAACAATGTCAAAATGACTCCTGAGTAATAGCAGCGAATAAAATGAAAAGTATCCTGAACTAATTCAAAAGCCTCGGACATACATCCTGTCACTCGAGACAGGCTGAGTACAAAAACATGAATATGTGATTAATCACTGATGATATGCACTATGTTTTTTTTTCCTTCTTTTCGTAGGATGGCTGATGTTATGAACTCCTTGGAGCCTGGAACGGAGGACTTCAGCGGAGGAGGAGCAGCAGGAGATCAGGACTCGGTATCCTTCTTTGTGTGTGTGTGTTGGTTTGTGTTTTTCATTTCATTAGCTATAATAATAATAAGTTACATTTGATGTATTACAGTGAAATAAATACAGTGGCCCTGATACATTTTCTATTCTAGATTCAGTATTTGTGTCCTTTCTGTGTGATGTAACTCCAGATTTGACTTTTCACTAATTATTTTGTTGAGCACGTCTAAAATATTCAAAAGGAAATGAGGCCTGGGAACACGACCAGCACAGTGCCACTCCACACGTTATTTGCTGGTGTTAGCAAAGCAGCCAATCCAGGAGCACTATTTATTTTTCTTGGTGCTTATTGGCTGCGCCCCTGTAGCAGGGATAAGGAAGACCGTAGATGCTAGCTAACAAATTAGCATCTATTTTGATAGATTAGAAGACATGCCTCCATAAGTACTAATATGTAGACAGGCAAGATGGAAGGTGCATCCATCTTGCCTGCACCTTCCATCTTGCAGTTCTATAACTGCAAGATGGAAATTTTGGTTATAGAACTGCACCTGAAATTTTGGTGTGAAGAACTTGTGGTGAAGAACATCACATGTAAAACCGGTTACTTTTCTTCAGCAGGAACGGGAAAACTTACTAAAGTTGAAAGCGTCTCTTAGCAGATCTGTGTTAAAGTGTATTCTGTCCAGTAGAGCCGTCGTCAAACCGTCATTCAGTTAAATCATTGTATGAAAATGAATCAGGCCATGTACAGAAGCCCCAGAAAATCCACTAGAGCCTTAGAAATAGAAAAAAAGACTTAAGACCAGGGTGGAGATTAAACGTCCAGCAGGTCCACCACCCTGAACATGCAGCTACATCAGTTCGGTTCAGATCTAAACATGTCCCCATGTCAGTGGTTTCTGCGGTTGAAACAATTTATCCTCCAGTTCTTTTGGTTGGGGAAGGAAGTGCTTGCTTTTGATTGCATTTGAATCTGTTTCCACCGGTCACATGGTGGAGCTGGGCCTATCGCGGTTTCTCGTTCAGCCACTGCCTGCACCTTGTCACACTTGATTACTCCCACCAGCCCTCCTCCACCTCACAGCCCCACGCAGGACTCGCTAGAAAAGCTTCAAAAACATCGCTGGGTGACGGAGTAAATGAGGACAGGCTGTTTTTGGTCCAGGCCGATATCAGTGAAAACAGGAAGTAGGTCAGCGCTTCTCTGTCTCCTATGACAGTTGTTGAGTCTTTATATGGCTGGGAGCAAAACAGGCAGTTTAAACAAGTTCAGTCAGAGCGACTGGAAAGTATAGCTTCAAACAGAACATATGAAAAGCATAAAAATATAGAGGTGAAAAGTAATGTCAGGCATTGGAAAGAGAAACAAAAAAGAAATTTGAGTTTCTTGAAGCAAAGTAGAGTTATCATCAGTAATAACTCGCTTACCTTGTTGTAGAAACATGTTGTATCATACACTGCGCTTCCATTACAGATGTGTGCAAAACTTTGTCAGTATTCTGCCGAACTGTAAAAAACACAATTTCATAATTGCGGCATTTCATTAAGTAAGAAACGCAATTAAAATCACACGTGAATAAATTTCTAAGTCATTAAAAACATCCTCCAACTTCATTTTTATTCTCCATGGTTTGGTTATTGACAACATCCGATTGTTGATCATGTGACTGATGTGATGCAACAAAAGTGTTTCCAATACAGCTTCGTTGAATAAACCAAAAATCCCACCTTTATTAAAAAATTAGTTGTTGTTTTTTTATTTGCTTAATTCCATTAAGCAAATTTATATTTGAAATGTCAATTTGCACCATTATATGAATTTCAGTGAAAACACATCATTAGTGAACTTGTACAAACATAAAGAAAACGTCAGTGATATAGAATGTTAGTGACTAAGGTAGCCCTAACCTTTCCAAATCTTTGTAAAACAATGATTTAAAATGCTATGAGATAATCAGCATTGTACATGGATTTGCTTTTCTATATCTGGTTTGCCATCAATGTGGCAAATCAGATTTTTACCACGTTGTTGGCCTCAAATTTGACGTTGGACTGAAGTCGTTCTATGATAAACCTGGCAGTAACCTTACATAAGTTTTGAACAGATCTTCCCAGAAACACACGAGAGGTTTCCGAAGCTGTCCAAGAGGCTTCCCTCCATTGTGGTGGAGCCGATGGATGCGGCTGAGGTGGAGAGCGGCGAGCTCCGCTGGCCGCCAGACGACCCCGGATCCCCAGACGCCCAAAGTGAGAGACGGAGAGTGGGCGATCAAACCGCAGGTGAGCAGGACACACAGGCTGGTCTGGTGGCCATCTTGTATATGACGCAGCGTCACATTTACTGAGTCATTTGTTAAGAATACAACGAATGGCTCAGTAAATTTGTCTTCATCTGATCTCTGGTCTCAGGAGTACTTCAACCCACCTATACCAATATGTATAATGTTTCTGAGTACAAGTTAAGTTTGAAGTCTAGTACCTGGTTCACACAGCAAGATTTTTGTGTCGATTTTTGTCCTGATTTTTCCCTTCCAACCATCTTAAGCGTGTTGAATGTCATGTGTAGCCAATCAGAAAGCAAGGTGACAGAAACACGGAGGAGAATTCTAAACAAAGAAAGCTAAACAGCTACCATGGCGCACCAGGAGGTCCGGTGGACAGTCCACAATCTACCAGCACTGCTTCTCCCCAGTCGTCCATGTTTGCTTACTCTGAAATCACGTTTCATGTCGAGAGATTTTCCAAGGTTTCCCATCTGTCATCTGAACTTTGGTCAGTGAAGTTGATTACGGTGTGCTACTGCTGTGTTTCTGGATACAACACACTGTACAACCAAACTTGCTTAAGTTTGTGGTGTCAGGTTTTGAATATCAGTTGACAAAAGCACTTTTGACCACTCAAAGTGCTTTACACTGCATTTGGATTCACACTGATTTGCAGAGCAGGAGGAAGCTGGAATTGAACTTACAACCTTCCGATCACAAGACGACTACAATACCCACAAAGCCACAGTTTTTAAATCGAAAGTAAACAGAGTTATAATGGCAACATTTGCTCTATTAGTGGCTTTATCTGGAGTAGAAACACAGCTAGCCAGGGTTACAATCGTGATAGAAAAAGTACGTCCAGTTTGTGACAGCAGTTGCTCCTTCAATAGCTTTGACCTGAAGGTGTGACGAGGTTGAACACAAAACGATCGGGTCAAGTGTGTCATCTGTAGCGATACGCTCAGCTCAGCCGGCAGGAAGGTGACCCAGCTAAACGGAGCGACCACAGCACTGAGTGAGAAAATACAGAGAGAACATGGAGGTTATGAAAGCGACAGATCTAAATAAAAACATAAATGGAGAGCAGCAGGAGGTGGGAGAATAAAGACAAGTGGTCAGCTTGTCCTTCTTCGTGGTTTCCACCAGTAGTAACATGAGGTTGTCGATCACGTGACTCGTGTGATGGGGAAAAAATGTTTCCATCGCAGTCTTGAGAAATAAACCGACTTTGATACCAGCTACTGAGAGCCAAGTGCTCTGGTGGAAACATACAAAACAATCAGCTTTCTCGTGTATATGACAGAGCTTAATTGTTCCTTAAGAGTAAGAAGACGTAAGAAGAACTGTGAATAATTTTGAGGAAGTCAATGAAAGGGAGCCTAAAACTGCCCAAGTGGAAGGAGGATGTTCTGCCTCATCTGAAACAAAATCCTCTGTGTTTGTTGCAGGTGAGGAGAAGTCAAATGCCGGAGAGAAGGAAGAGGCTTCAGGGCTAGAGATGCAGGAGTCAAACTGAACAAACCCGTATGAAATACACTGTTACTGTATGTCTGTCCAGAGCTGAATAGCAGAGCGCCTCGTGAGGACAGAACCTAACAGGAAGCTGAAATGAGGCGGGACGGCTGACAAGCAGATTTTGAAACGACAGCCTGTTGGGCCTGGAGCCAGAGTGGAGTCACTTTTTATTCTTATTTATATTTTACAGGTTAAAAGATTTTACTTCTGGGGACCAATATTATGTTCATCTAGTTTCCATCACTCTGCTTAAAAGTAGGTAAACTGTAAAGTTGCGCTTCAGAATGATAATATATTTTAAAAAAGTGCAATAACTCCAGGCAGCAATAAATACAAAGACTTTTCTTCTAATTAGACTCTTCCTATTCGTCCATGTTTGTAGTTTAAATCTGAATCCTCTTTCCTCTGGCTCCAAGCCCTCTTCGTCCAGATGCCCATCATCATCATCAGCACATCTGGCGAGGGCGGATGTCTCTAAATGCTTTATGAAGTATTTAGCTCTTGTGTGCCATATTATTACTTATGGTAGCTGCTGTATTTTGTGCAGTTTTACACTCCTTAGATAAAAATGACAGTTGTTGTCGCGTACTGACTGCTGTGGTAAAAACGTGGTGATTTTGGTCTCACTATTCACTTTGAATGATAGCTTTGAAGATAAATATGTATCTTTTATTTGATGTTATGCCATTCTGTAATAAATTATATATGTAAATTCTGTCTCCCTGTAGTGGTTGTTGAATAAATGTGTGTGTTGATCTGGTGAGATTAGATGAGACGTTTTTCTGACCTGGTAGGTTCACAGGAGTTCATTTTTATCTGACGGAGTCAGTGAAGCTGATGAAGGCTGACCAAGAGTTAAACCAGTTCATTAACTCAGTGTTTATGAAAAATAATAGTTGTTAATCTGCTTTTAAACCTTTCATTTGGAAGAAAAACACATTATCAAAATAATAAAAGTGAAGAAATCTAGCAATGATACAAATATGAACATATGACATATAAATGTATATATTCAGGTTTTAATATATACATTTATATATGTCATATATTCATATATATACAAATATGTTTGTGTCAATCTATACAAAAATTTATATATTGGTAAATTTTTTCTGCTTTTTTATTTTTCAATTTTTTTTCCTGCAACAGATATGTTTTCTTTTCAATTTCCAACTTAAAGGACAAGTTTATTTTATTAAAATTGGCAATCTTTTAAAAATACCATGTGAATGTAAAGAAGTTAATTTAGTGTTCTGTCAAATTTTGTCTAATTTTTAAAATCAGTCAATCTAGCTATTTATCATAAAGTGAATTCTTTACTTTGCAAGAGTATCATTCCTGTCAAAATGAAAGTGTGACTGAGACGAGTCATCTAAAGAATATTTCTGAATATGGATCTTTGGGCCTTAAATCTGGGTTACTCTGAAGATGGAGGCGACAGGCTCCTGTGTGACAGAATTAGATGCTTAAAAGTGTCTGGGTTCCACTTTTAAAGAGCTACTTTATGTCCTTAAACAAAACAGACCTTTATTATACAGAGTGACGTAATCATAACTAGCTAAAGCCTCAAAAAGATCCTGAAATATTTAAAACTCAGTCTGAGTGCATAACACAAAGAAACCCTGGATGCATGCGCAACAAAACATCTAAGATCTGCAGGCTGACTGGCATTGAATGATGAATTTAGATTTTCTGCATGGCCTCAAATGAATATAAAAGAAGTAATGTCACAGTGTGAGAGTCATATATGCTGCACAAATGATGGCTGGCAAAAGACAGACTCAGTAAATCCAGTGGATTATTGATGAAAGCCAACCGCGTTAGCATGCGCTGCTGCAGCTACTGGCTCCATACACGACTGCAAAATGCAACTCGTTGCTCTTCCTAACAGCTATGAGGTTGAGCAACAATGAAACACTGTAATGGTAGTTCAGTGCTGGAAAAGCTGGAGCTGTGTGTTAAAGACAGCAGAGTGTCAGTTTGCAGCGCAGCTGTTCAAAGTTATGTAATAACTGGACTTGACAAGGATGGGACTGTTAGGATAATATCTGACAGCTGATTGGTTAGACAACCCTCCAGGTGAGGGCGTCCAAAACGACAGCCACCAAACGCTTCGTGTTTCTAAAGGATCATTTAAGCGTGACTCAGCATTTCGTTCAAACTGTGAGAGTATCACGAGTCTGATGTGTCGTATTTGAAGAAATGCTAAGAACATTTGAAGGAAATACAAAAATACACGGATGATGAGAAAGTCCTAGTATTTTACAGTCCAGGCAGCCAAGCATTGTTTGACGCGTGTGACCTTTGAGCCCTCAGGAGGTACTGCTTAAGAAAATGTCACACGACTCTAATCAATAGCTACATGGGCTCGGGGGTGTTGGAAAATCATTGTCACTCAGAGGAGCAGAGCTGGGGGCTGAAGCTGTTCCTCTCAGGGGGCGAGACGTTACAGCAGGTCTGAGTGAAACTCTGCCAGACTCATCTCAGACGGCCGGGGAGACGGCGGACAGATGGCCTGTGTGCAGACCAAGTCCTATTGGGAAAATGGTTATTATGATTATTTGTCCTGAAGATGGGAACATGAAATGCTAACATGTAGCAGCATGGCGGCTGACACTAATCTGTAATGTTTTGGAGACGTTAGGAGAAGAATTTACTGGAAATGAAAAGAGACAATGACTAATCTGAACTCTGTCTCTGGGTTGGATATTTTAGTGAGTCAGTGCCTGACCTTTTGACCTCTTACAACAAGCTGCCTACTTGTGTGTGACAGTCCAAATCATTAACTTTGTTACACCTATGCCGCTTGGGAACTAATTCAGCGTGCTTCAAGTTGTGCAATAGTAAGACCTATTTGTAACTACGTTTTAAAGGGACAGTATTATGTATTTTCCAGGCACATAGTTCTGTTTTATTGCACAATCAAGTAACTGAAGTACCTTCAGTTACCTTAGTTAGCATATATACAAATATATCAAATATGATTTTACTTCCTAATTTAAATCCTTTAAATTGGGTTTCTGTCTCTTTAAGAAGCTCCTGCTCTGTCTGAAACTCCTCCTTTAGGACGGAATCACAACATGGCTCCTCATTAACCCTTTAACAACGTTTTTGCCAGCGTTTCACTGAGAAGTAGCTCCTGTAATTAACTCAACAGATGTGTAGTTCTACCAGGTGTTTGCTAATTGATGCTGGCTGTCTGAAGGAGTTGAGTGAGGGGAGAGAGTCTGTAGGGGCCGGTCATATCCTAAGAAGGCCATCAAAACACTTTTTTTTGTTCCTCGAGAATACATACAGCAGTAAATTTATCTTTTTCAGTAAACTGATTTTATTTATAGTCCTTTAAAAAAGTTGCAGAATTATACACTCCCCATGCAACACTCACAAAAGAAATTTGATAGAAAATAGATGTAGATGCACATAAAGATATTAATGATCACATAACTTCATAGAACAAGTTATGCAAGTTGTTCTGTTTCAGTGTAATAATCTCAGGTGTGTTTCTGCCTCCCCGGAGGAGAAAGCTGCTGCCTGAATATTTGCTCTCATTTCAGTCTGTGATTAATGTTCTTTACTCTTTTTTTTTTTTTTTTTGCAAGTGAAGACTTAACATCTGCGAGTGGTGCTGTGGCTTTGTGCGTCACAGATGAAGAAAAAAATCGACGACAAAAACACAGGTTTTTCCACACATCTATCCACTCAAACGAAATATTCCCAGTAATCACATCCTGGAAATTATGTTTTTTCTCAGTCGCTGTGGTGCATTTCTTACATCACCAATATCATTTGCACAACAGCAAACTCATTTATCAAAAATAATTAGTACCCAGTTGATAAGCGCAAAAGTGTTCAAAATGGAGAGTTCATTCCTCAAAATAATGAACTCTCACGTCAATGAAAAACCTGGCACTACAAGACAGTCAAATGTCTCTGTCAGTCTTTAAAAGATCTATTAATTAAGCTCGCCAAATATAATAAGTTACATATTTCTGTATTTAGTGAGGTAAATGAGTTCTGTACTTACTTGGTATCATATCGATTCCAAAATGGCAGCTGCAGCTCAGGGAGGAGGTGGAGGACATCCACCTCTTCACAGATGATCTAACTCATAACAACAAACTGTCAAGACATGGTGACAGTTTAACAAATATGTAAAACAAAAACAAACAAAACATTTATATATTTTTTAATAAAAGTTACATGCTGCAGCTTTAAACTTTTAATTCCCCATTCAAACACGACCAAGAATCCTGCAGTAAACATGCCAGCCTGCACAAGTTTCTCTTCCAATAACCGGAGCATCTACAGTTTCAATCCAAAAATATTTTTCATCAGAGATATTGCAGGCATGTGCTTATTTTCAGAATCAATATACCTCTCATGTCATAAAATGATCTTTCAATAGATGCCTGGAGTAAACGTTTGGAGTGAACAGTTCCTGCAGAGGGACAGAAGCCCCAGTGATATCTGGGTGGGAGTGAGAAATCTGTGAAAAGACAGGAGAAGTGGACAATCCTTTGTGAAATCAAATAATTTCACAACATTCGGCCAATAAAGGACATCGATTCTGTAAAAAAAACATGGATTCATGTTTGCCAACATTCCAAAACTCTGTTTACCTGACATTTGTTGCTACACAAATGTTTAAAAAAGGGAACAAAGGTGCTTTGCTAACATTTCAAAGTGAGTTTAGCGGTTCTTCGTCTCTGCCCGTGTGTTTCCATCTCTCCTCCTCTCACACACATGCAGATGAACAGTCAACACAAGCGCAGCTCCCACATGCTCTCTGATGGCTTGTTGAGGCTGATCCACTGCTAAAGGTCAGCCCGGTGTCTTGATCCAGACAGCGAGATGGATGGCCAGATCTCCCATCTTACTTCGTCCCCGCGCCCTGCTCGCTCTCGGAATCTGACCTTTTCCGATGACAACCCTGTGAAGTGCACTTCATTGGAGCGAGCGGGGTCACCGCCGGGAGAACCAAGAGCTGCAGGGAAGGAGGCAACGAGGGGGAAAGAAGAACGCAGCGTCAATTATCTCTCAAATGTCACAAGCTGTTTTTCTGAGAAAAGGAGTCTTGCTCTTTCCTCTCCTCTTCAGACGGACAGATCAAGTCGTATTTTACATATTCATAGCTTTTACGTTTGCTGGTGTGGCTACAGTTAGGAAAACGTTGTTACTGATCAGTACAGACGAGATCAAATTATACTTTTGAGCTACATTAGATGTTTTCCGTATGTTTTGTCAAGGTTCTGAGTGATTTTTGCGTTTTTTTTTTTACATTATTCTTCTTTTATTCAGTTTATTACAATTTCCTAAGAAAGTTTTGCAGTTTGAGGCCAGGACATGTTACAGCTGCTTTCTTACTACTGTTTATAGAATCTCAGTCTTGTTGGAGTAGACGGAGCTCATGTAGTCATGTACTCACCATGCACACAGACTGTACAACTTCTGATGAGCTGTTTGGGTTTTTGACCCGGCAATGTTCACCATTTATAAAAAGCCAGAGAATGCTTGTCCATATTTACTTTATAAGTCACATAAAATAAAATATAAAAATGAAGAAAATCAATTATCTTAGAATGAATTATAAGATTTGTAAACTTCAGCATTTTTTTTTCAATTTTATACATCTAAAAAGACAAAAAAAAGAGAAAAAAAACAGTCTGCATTCTGTGTGTATATTATTCACTTTTATCCCAAGGAAAATTTAAATGTAGGTTTTAAGTGATGATTTCCTTTATCAAGGGGGTAAAAAATTATTCAAACAATCTGACTCACTTAGGTTTTATTTTCACCTGGCTCTAAGTGAAAAAAAGACATAATAACTTTTCTGTTTCCATGATTTAAAAATTAAAAATGGATTTTGAAAGTTGATTGGTTAAATGAAAACATTGCCAACACACAGAGAGTGAAATCTGATTGGACGAAACACAGAAAACACACATCGACATGTACGTGAAGCAACGCAGCCCGAGAAACACTACAAAAAATTAGAAAAGAAAATTGGACGTAAATTACTAACATTTAATAGAATAAATGTTATAATTTAAGTAGTTAATATGTTAGGAATTCTGATAGTGTTTGGGACTGGTGAGAAGGCTGTTGAAACCAGTCGGTTGACCTAACAAGATATGGACTAATGACCCTATAGATAAATAAAGTTGAACAAATCTGTCCTCACACAGTAAAGACATCCAAGACAGGAAGTGTGCAAAGAACAAAAAGTGATGACGTTGTAATTTCCCCCTCTATTTTCCAGAAAATCCATGGATCTCTGTCCATTTAACTTCGTTGTAATAGTGTGTAAATTCCTACACTTGTGAAAGCTCAACTCTCCTACATTTGGCAGGCCTCCTCTGACGGTTCAGTGTCATTTTTTTTCTGCCCACTTGTGTTTAATTAACTGAAGGTAGTTTTGACTAAAGCTAAAAAAAAAACAAAAAAAAAAAAAACGCATTAGCTTCCAGGGACTTTAACGTTATCGCCCACCTGAACCGACCATCATCATCCTGCGTATCTTCTGGCTGCTCTTCTGTTCATTCATGCAGGTTTCTGCCACAAAGAACACTCAGACAATGCTCCTTGCTGCTTGTAAATGCGTGTATTTAAAAGTACCTTTTAACACAACCATTAGAGCTGCCGAGCGTTGCAAGCGGAGTTGTGTTTTGATGATGTCAAAGAGTGCCGTGCCAGGACTTTCATCTCCCACTCCCCGCTGGCTTCAAACGCCTCTTTCAAATCGGTCCCCGGCAGAAGAACGGCCTGCGATCGGTGCGTTCAGTGTTCTCAGGTCAATTTATGTTCGGAACAAATTCAAAGGAGCAAATCCTGGTACAAATTTGATTAACAAAATTAAAAAAAAGAAAAAAAGAAAAGAAAGAAATCATAAATGAGAAACTGAGCACAAAGGAAAGATCAAAAATCAATTACTATTGGAGAAGTAAATTGTTAAAAATTTCAGACACCATTTGCTAAGTAAGAAAAGCTCATGAGAATTGCAAAAAATTGAAAGTTAAAAGAATCTAACATTCCATTTATCTGAAGCTAAATGTGAGGGGAAGTTTGATATTTATATTTGTGACGGTCGCTGAGCAAACTATTTAGATTCATTTAGTGACAAAAATAGGACAACTATTGGTCGTGTAATTCGTGCCCCTGGCCTAAAAGCTGCAGCATGCTCCACCTTCTCCCTGACCTAGTGTTACCATCTGAAGAAACACACCATTCCTGGTCAAAATCAGCCAATCAGAGCCAGGAGGAGGGTCTTAGCGCTGTCAATCATCCTCACGAACACTCCGCTAAGTGTGCTAATGGCAGAGAAACAACTTACCGTCACAGGGAAACTCTTTATCCACTATCATAAGTTGCCATGCTAAATTGCTATTAAAAAACCCAAAACAAACAAACAACAAAAAATCCTTGTTTTGTTGTGCAGTTTCTAAGGTATTTACAATAATTTATAACTTATTCATCGTTGTTGGCCACATTTTACACAGAGTGACACAACAGATTCCTTATCCATAAACAGTTGCTTAGAGAAGTGGAAACTTGTTTTAGTCCTGTTTCTGTCATGGACTTCCCATCAAGTTTATTTTTCAACAGGGTTCATTTCATATTTTTGACCAATATGAATGGCTTATTTATATTCTTGTTATTTCTTTTGACTTTATCTTTTTGACAAGTGACATATTTCACTGTCAGCGTCATGTTAAAGCATCGTGTTTAGGGTGTTTCAAGGCCTGATAGTCCAGGCCTGATAGTTTGATTGGGAACCAAAGTTGACACATTTGCCACATTTTCAACAAACTGAACTCTTTGAAAAACCTGTTCCCCTCCTCACCTGTGGTGACGCTGCAGCAAGAACAGCTGAAGGGAATGACATGAAAAGCTCTGAAGAACGCACAGAGCGCGCCTTCCTTCTTTGCACAATGTACAAAAAAGTGGAGTGATTTTAGCGGTTGTAAGATTTCTTTTTTTTTTTGGTAAAAGACGTTTCTCCCTCTGGCATTAGACTCTCGCATTTGGTTTGGTTGTATTCACCCAGAATGCCCTGTGCTACAGTTCACTTCCTCCTTTCCGGTCCACCTTGGTGGTCACATATGCACCAGAGTTCATTTCTAGGTTTGCAGCCAGAGTTTGCATTTTTGGTCCATTCAGAATTCAGTAACGTTTTCTCACCTCCCCAGACAAACCCAACCTTCTAGCGTTCGACTAAAGCGGACTTAACAGGGCCGGTGTGCACCCATATAAACATAGCTCAGTTGTAATATTAAAAATTTTTGCCTCAAATGATTCTGTCGCCATGTAGAACAAACGCTGTTGCTTACACATATTTTCCCCCAACTTCGACAATACACGAGGCGACGCACAAAGACGAAAGATTTCCTGAAAGTTTGATCTGACGAACAACGACATAAATGTGGTGAAACACTCAAACGCACGTCGGGCCGAGTTAAAGAGCGGCGAGATGCGGTGTGTTTGATTTTTATGAAGGGCTCTCACGTCATGGACAGCCGCCAGGAAGGAGCTTTGTCTCCTGTGAGGCCTCTCAGCCTTCTAGTTGGACGCCCACACGGCAAAAACACCACTGTATTAGAATCAGAGCTGCCAAGCACGACGCTGTGATTGGAACTGTGGAGAGAAAAAAACACATCAAGTGAAGAGACATCTGCCAAGCTGTAATTGCTGCCGTTTCAGTGGCTTAAGCAGGACATGTAATTATTTCAACTCAAACTGAGCTTGAAATTTTATGCTTGATTTTTTTTATTTTTTTTACGAAAGATCTGCTTTCAAAATAAACATTTTATAAATGTACAACAAATATATTGCATAGAGGTAAAATTGTACATGTACACGTACAGCTATTTCGGTTCCGCATGAACACAGAACATAAACTGAAATCCACAAATACTTGACACCCTAACCCCTAACCCTCTGAAACTGCTTGTATTAATAGCTGAACACCAAATATAACTTAATATGTTAATATGAACAATGGAAACCATGTTAGTGCTAACAGAGAAGCTAATAACTGTGGTTTTCCTTATGTCTCTCTTGAGGGCTGCAGCCAATCAGCAGCAAGGAAATTAAATGGCACTCCGGAATTGGCTGCTTTGAAAACGCCAGCCAATAGTGTGTCGAGTAACACTGCGTCTTGCATAAGATGCATTTTCTTTTAAATATTTTAGCTATCTTCTACGAAGAAAATCTGTGTGTGGACGAATTTCCCGCCAATGATTTGGAGTTGTGCTCAGAGATAAATCAGCAAATAGCCGAATCTGTAAATATTGAATCGCCGTGCTGTTTTATAACGTTCTTTGCTTTCTGTTGAATAAAGTAGAAGAAAATTAGACATTCTGATTGTTTCTTTTGCTTAAATGTGCAAAACCTTGACTTCAAAACTTGACTTTTGGAACTTTATTTTTAGTTACCAGAATTTTATATTTCTTTCTTTGAGAGTCATTTAGTTTATCTAAACTAAATTAACTAAACTGAACTAGTCATAAATGTTCTAAAACATTTAGCCTGGTCAAAATTAGATGACGCAATTCTTACACACTCTGTGTTTTATCTCTTGAACTCATCAAACCTATTTTGGATTTTTTAAAATCAGAAATCCGTATTTATTCATGTTATGATCCAGATGTTAACTTCAACATCATCCGACAAAAGAGAGATGATGCTGAGGAAAAAACCCTAAAGAACATCGTTTGAACAGTTATTTCATTGTGAGTTTTTGATTTCTCTTCTTCCAAAGGAAAAAAGAACCAGTCAAGTTTGAATCCTCATCTTTACATTTAAAAGTAGAAAATGTAACAATCACAAGCAACATGAAGAAAGAGTCACCTCAGCAGCGCTAGTTGTCAGCAGCTCACTCTGAGCTGGATCCTCCTCTCTCTCCCCACAAACCAGGGAGTGTCTACATGTTGATAATCAGATGAGGAACAGCCTGTGATTCTTAAAGAGTAAAATTATCATATCAGCAGCTTTAATTTAATCCCCCCTGTGGCACCTGAGACCTGACAACCTGCTAACATTCGCCAGGTAAGAGAAATGAAATGTGTGAGCATGTAAAAAGTTAGGACACCCCATGAGATTCTCTGTTTGCTCCTAAGGGATATTCACGTATCGATGTCTGATATTATTATTTAACTTTCCCATGAAGAAAGTCAATGAGTTGCACAGAAATTATATATTATTATATATTAGTTTTTTTGTTAAATAAAAAACAACAAAACCAGGTTTTCTGACTGAGGAATATCAGCCGTATCAAAAATAGACGTATTTCTCAAAACTGAACATCACCAGGGTCACATGATCAGCAGCCGATGTTTCTACTGGGGCGCAAACGACGAAGAAGACGACAGGAAGTAGGAGGATGATGATTTATTTTTGTTTCTTTAGACAAAGTGCAGATGGCTCCACCAGAGCACACAACATCACACAGTCATTCCAACGTGTTGAATAATTCTTCTGTAAAACCAACTTCAATTTTCCCAAAATGTGCGTACGTAGTCGCTCCAACGCCTGAATGAGACGGCAACGTCTCCTCTGATTGGCTAATAGATGATGAACGCTTGCACAGTGACTGAATTATTATAGTTTATGTAACTGTTGACATTCATTGCTACCATGACTTTTAATGACTTATCACGTGAACTAGCTTATTCATGCATGATTTTCATTTCATTTCTTATTTAATGTACACCTGATGATGTGATATGCCTATGTGTGGGTCCAAATGTATTCCTCACCAAAAAAAAAGAGCATGGTGCAAATTGAATTTGACCAAAAAACTGTAAAAGTTTTTGTTTGCTTTCAGTATTTGCTGTATTACTTGAATTTTCAGTGCCAATAAAGTTGACAATAAACATACATAGCTGAAGGTTTAGCGGTTTTTCTGAGGAATATTAAGTTCTTCAAAATGAAAAGTTCAAATGAGTCTAATCTGAATGCAAACCGTTCAGTTAGGGCTTTAATTCATAAGTTTCTGCTTGTTTGTTTTGCTTGTGAAAAGTTATTAGGCTATAGCAACACTCAAAACACTCATTAACATTCCAGGTAAATATATAACCAGTGAAAAAGACATGATAATGATCCCAGACAAATTCAAGACGTGTGTATTGTTCCTAATTATACGACCAATTTGTCATTCAGCCGCCGGAACACGGTTGTTCAGTGAACAATCTGGCAATTTGTTTGGGAGTAATTCTCCACTCAAACATGCAGCACAGCACAGGGTTACCGTAGTAACCTTTCCTATGAATAGTAAATGTCACCATAATCAATTTTAGATGGGGCGGCTCTGCAGGTGGAGCCTGGAAAGGGAGGGGAGGAGGAGGGTGGTGTTAGTGGCCTCCGCCTACTGAACCAGATGTCTTCATAAAGGCTTTGTGACAACAACAATCCAATGAGCTTAAATATGAAGAGTGTGATAAAACCGACTACAAAATGGAATATTTAGGGTAAAAATACATTTTTGGAGGAGGCATGTGAAAATTTATTTTTTAAAAAATCCACTTAAAATTTGTTTTAAAACTCTGTAATTTGTCTGTATAATAAACCTTTCAATGTCCAGAGTATTTTTTATTATTTTTTTTTAGTATTAGTTTATTTAACATGGACAAATGCAGGAGATATTTACTCATTGTGTATTTTCCAGTAATATAGAACTATTTTATTGCAATTGTAGCAATAACTATGTTATCTTCAGTTGTTTTAAAAATGCTATTTGCATATATAAAATATGACTTTAAAGAAACTTAACTTGTCAATTTGACACCTTGAAATTGGGCCTCTATCACTTTAAGAAGCTCCTGCTCTTTCCGACACTATCTGAGTATTAGAATGTGGACGGCAAACTAAAGAGTGGACATTCTGGCCATCAACAGATCAAAATGTCATAGTGAGGGAACCTTAATCCAAACGGGAAGAGAACGAAAACCAAAAAGAAAACCTGAAACCAAACCCACTAGAAAATAAAAACATCCATCCATTGTCTATACCCACAGGGTCACATGGTCACAGTGCCTAACTGTAGGTCACTGGGAAGGTGGGATACGGAGATGTAGAGGACAAACAGCCAAGCACACACACCACTTAGAGCAGTGGGACTTAACCTTTTTTGAGGTACCGAACCCCCCAGTTTCATATGCGCATTCACCGAATGCCCCCCCCTCTGACACAGAAAATAATTTGCGTATTATGATTTATTATTGTAATTATATTAGTTGTATTACCTCCCCCACACCACTAGAGGCAGTACCAACCCCAAAAAGATGTGACTAAGGAGCAGATTTAGACTATAGAATTTGGTAAAAATGGTGAGCTTTACTGAAGTAATTAAAGACACAAGTTCAAATCCATGCTGAGAGTGGAACTCCTTCCCACAGCACTGATTGGCTAAGCAATGCAATGTGATCCTCTGGAGCAAGTGATGCCAAAACGGGGCGTCATCACGACTTTACACAGTGTGTCTTTACCTCCATGGCAGAGGCTCTGCCAAACCCCTGAGCCTGACTCACCGAACCCCTGGGATTCAATCGAACCCAGGTTAAGAACCACTGACTTAGAGAGACCAGTCAGGTAGAGGTCATGATTTTGGACTGTGGTAAGGGAGAACACCTGCGAGTCGGAACAGGTCGGGATTTGAACCTATAACCTTTGTGCAATGTGATGCAGTGGCAAGACAAGCAAATCAAAGGCAAAGCAATACAATTCTTGCAACCAGCTCAGCATCGTCCCACTGGTGATAATCTACCTTCCAAGAAAATCTCTGCTAACTGACATACAGTTGTACAGTTGGACACAATAATTACACATCCTGGACTCGTCTCAGGTAATGTTAGCAGATTATCAACTATTAGCTTCAGATAAATGCTACAGAGCCGTTGGATGCAAAACCAACCGTTTCTAATGATCCGTTTTCCCATCTTCCACCTCTCTTCTTAGTTAATCTTGATTACTTATTTGGTTGTTTTTAGGGTAAAAGGATAGTTCAATTATTTTTCCTGTTTATCAATTTGCTCATTTTACATAACTGATCAATTTTAGACGCCAACATCTATAAAGTTGTGTTGTGTGTCTTCAACTGCCAGACCCAAGCTCTTTCTGGGACCACAAGGACTTCAGTATTCACATCATGGAATAATTTTAACATGTGAGACGTTTGCTCAACAGTTTGGCACAGACTTACTGTTCATACATCGGAGCGATCGCTGCGTTGCACTGAACGCTCGTCTCACCAAGTTCCTCATTTATGATTTATCAGCAAAGAAAGAGATAAATGGGTCCCAAAACGTGCGCAAGAATTTCTCTGTTCTGATGATAAAATATGAATCGGTGGTAGTTGAGTAGAAAGAGGCGTTTACACAGAATTGCTCAGGTGTCAGATTTTGCTTTAATGTTGAAATGTTCCCTCATCAGAGTCTTTGGTGATGCAGAGCTGATCACATGTCATGTATTATTTAAAATCTATCCAGCTCCTACTGCTTTGCACTTTAATTGGTGGCCTTTTAAAACCCTTTTGCAGAGTTTAGTTCATATCTGTGTGTTGATGCGGATAGGCAGGGTGAGAAAAGTACAATGATATTCATTTCAAAGTGTTTTTTTTTGTTTAAGAGTTCTGTCTTATTGTCTGTTTTTAGCTCTACAGTCATAAGTAAGAACCCAGTAGAATGACATTTTTGGTTAAAAAAGACAGAAAAGAAATCCTGGATAAATACCTGTAAAGAAGGAAGAATTTACCGTTGAAATCATCATCAGTCATTTTTATTCTGTGTTTTTTCTCACTGTCTGAAGTTAAAGCAGACCAAACCTCTCTTGTTTTGGGTCAGTTAGAATTACCCAAATTACTTCTATTTGATAAATGCCAGAAAAAAATGGCGAGAACATTTTTTTTTTTTTTTTTTTTTCCTTAAAACACTTCTGGGTTAGGAAACAAGCCTGGAGTGTTACTTTGATTCTTTCATGCATGTTTGAAAAATCCTTCAATCTCCCATGGCAACTATTCAGCTGTGAAAAATGCCTGGGTGGACCCCAGGCTCATCTTTTTCTCAGAGCTGCATTTTCTGAGCTTTCACCTCAAAGAGCAGCTCTACCCCCCTCAGCTCCTTCAGACTAGCCAGCAGCAATTAGCAAACACCTGGTGGACCTGCGTATCAGCTGAGCTCATTATAAGAGCTACTTCTCAGTGTAAACCAGATAAAAAAGGATGTTAATAAAGCAGCAGTGTTGTAATGACTTACTGAAGGCAGAGCTTCAGAAAAAGCAGAATTTATTAAAGCAACAGAGTCCCAATTTCAAGGTGCTAAATTTAGTAAATTACTAAATGATTACAATCCAGAGAAACTTCTGTTAGTTTTTCTAGAGAAACTACTTAATACAATATATCAACATTTAGCATAATCTACTTTATAGAACCAATCATGGAGAACTAACAGTTTTATGCCTCACCAATTTTACCAAACATGGAAGCAGCATCTAATTTATGTTTTATTTTGTTTTTTCTTTTTGCTCTTTCCTTTGGTTTATTGTTTTGTTTGTATTTATCCTAGTTCATATAAAGCACGTTGAACTGTCTTGTTGCTGAAAGTGTGCTATATAAATAATATTAGCTTACCAAGTCAAATTTCTTTCAAGTCACATTTGTTATTTACAGCATTTTTAGAACAACTGGCGTCAACACAGTTACTTGATTGTGCCATAAAATTGCACTACTTCCCCTTTAAGGCCACACGTGAAACACACTGCTTTATTGTTTGACATGATATGATCAAAGGAAATCAGTTGAGTTATCAGGAAGAGAATGTGCTCCAGTCTGCTTCATCCTTGGGAAAAATTTCCAAATTCATTTGTTCCAACTATTTCATGTAAGTAATGACGTGATGTAAATGTCCAGCCACCATGATAATCTCAGGAAGGAAACTGGTTCTGTCCCAGTGCTGAGCGTGTTTCAGTCCAGAAGGACCAGGCAGTCTATGGTTTCCTCAGACGCTCTCACTGCCATGGCTCAGTGATAGAAAACGTTCACACACACATGGCACATGTTCCTGTGTCATGTTCATAATCATCAGTTTGAACCAGACTGGGCTGCAGGATAAAAATGACCCAACGTTCTCAATGTTACATCAGAAAAATGAAAAACGATAAGGCAAAAAATAAATAAATAAAAATAAGTCAAATGAAATAAGAGTCACTGAGTGTGTGTGTGGGTGTTTATGCTTATGACTCCACATAGCAGAGAGGATGTGTGTGTGACTCTGACAGTTCATCTCACAGCTGGGATACCCTGTCCTCTGGAGTGCACCAATAAAGCCACAGGGGTGGCTGGTTATTTTTGGAACCCCCCCCGACCCCATAACACACACACACACACACACATTTCATTTCACACCTCCCACCCAATCCCACCCTCCTGTCTGCCCCCCCCCTAGTCTTCTGCCGTCTGACAGCTCCCTCGTTTAATTTGCACAACCTTAATTAGCCATCAGCGGGGAGAATAAAGGAAGTGGTCAGGCTATGTTCTTAAAACGGGCCCATTCTTCACAGATGAGGAGAGTGTGTGGGCTGGAAGGGGACGAGAGGGCTGCAGAGGGGGATAAAAATACATCTGAGGCAGAATGTGTTTGAAGTTTAGAGCACACAGCGAAGAGGCGGTGACTGCTCTTTAAAGGAAGCCCTGTAATGTGAAAAAAAAAACACTTTCATTGAAGGAAAAAGAAAAACACTTGACAGAATATTAATCTTCAAATCAACTTGTGTCTGATACCATCTATTCCTCGCAGACGGGAGAGGTGTTGTTTTGCTGGTCGACAGATCAGTTTGATTTCACTTATTAAGGAGGTGCGAGATGTCAGGCTAAAGTATTTATTTTTTTCTGTCTCTGCCACATACAGCATTTAAAAGTATTTAAACCCTTTGAACTTCTTTTCTTTATCTTGTCACTTTGCAACAATGTACTGCATGGTATTTCACTGTGAACAGAATGTAAGGTTGAATTGTGAAATGAAAGAAAAATCATATGTTTCAAGTTTTTTTTACAAGTTAAAATCTAAGTGTGGTGGGTGAAGATGAAATCTGCGCCTCTTTACTCCAAGTTGCGTTTCCATAATAAATGTGCGCAGTGCAAATCTTTGTCAATATGTCTAAAAAAATAATCATTACGCAATTACTGTTTTTTCATGAAATGCACTGAAAAAAGAAAACGGGTGATCTAATAAAAAAACAAGTTAATTTGTTACTCAAATTAAATTTATCCACATAAAAATATTACGTTTATTTAACTGCCATGATAAACAAACATAAAACAAGTTTGATTAATTCAGTTACATGTAACAAATGAAGTCAGCTGGCAATCCATTCTCATTTTTTCAGTGTAAGAAATGAAATTAAAATCACGTGAAAACGTTTGTTCACGTGATATGTCATGAACAATCATGGCAGCAACAGATATAAACAGTTACATGTGATAAATTCATAATTCATTCATGGCTGTAGCGTTCATCATCTATCAGCCAATTGGAGGAGACATCGGCATCTCATTCAGGCATCAGAGCAACAAGCCCCGCCTACTTGGCAGTGGTTACACATGCACGTTTTGGGAAAATTGTAGTGGGTGATTTTACAGAAGAGCTGTGGATTCAACAATGTTTTACAAACTGTGTGAAGTTGTGAGAGCTCTGATGGAGCCAGCTGCACCTTGTCTAAATAAACAAAAACAAATCATCATCCTCCTACTACTTCCTGTCATTTTCTTTGTCGTTTCTGCCAGTAGTAACATCCGACTTGATTTTTTTTTGTATTTTGCAATTTTGAGAAATGCATCTATTTTAATACGGCCGAAAAACCACCTCAACCTCATGCTCATTCTTTAGGTTGTGAAACATAAGTTGTTCCACACTGTAAAGTTCTTATGGAACATATTCTAAAAGGAGATCATGAGGCATAATGTATAAAATGTTTTGTAGAGACGTTCCTCAAAAGACTTCCATCTATAGCTGAAAGTGGATTTACAGATTATTGACTCAAGGGGGCTCAATATAAACCCCTATCAACATTTTCAGATTTCTATTTTTTTAAATTTACAAAGAACATGAATAATTTTATTTCCATTTCACAATGAGGCAGGCCTTTCTGTTGTTCTATATCTCACAAAAAGCTGTTAAATTATATTAAATGTAGTGAAAATGTTTACATCCTGTGAAGACTTTCGTAAAACAGTGTAAATGTTCAGTAAAAGAATTCCCTGTTGTGATTATAAACCAGATCCATTAACCTGACACTACTCACTATATTCTATTTCTGCTATTCGACTTTCATCTCTCACCGTATTTATCCTTCCCTTCCTCTGCCATATTTCTGTCAGGTTCTCTTGCTCTGATGCTCATCAGTCTTCTTATCTTCTGTCTCATTTTTTTTTCCACATTTCCCCCTAAAACCATTTCCACAAAGCTTCTGAGAGCAGAGGCATAAAAGTCATCTCACCTCCTTTTGCCCCCGCCACCCTCCCCCAGTGTCATGAGAAGTGGAAACAGAATGAGTCATAAAGCAGAAATCCTAACAGAATGAAATTTAGAAGAACAAAAAAAGTTTGAGTTTCTGTTGAGTTTGGTTGCTTTTGATTCACTAATAACCCACTTTATTTTGTTTCTCAACAAAATGGTTTACAGGTGTTCTCGTGTCAGTTGTTTTAGTGGAAGACCTGTTATCTCTCTTTCACCTGAGTACAGGTTAGGTTTTTTTTATTTTCAAAAATCTGAATAAAAGCAGAACACTGAGTATTTGGAGAGAAGATGGCGCTCTACACATCTGGACGAGTTAACCTGGAAATCCCGAGCTAGAAAAAAAGAATATTTCAACAAGAATATTCAAAGATTTCTTTATTACTTATCAGACAGCATGGGGTAAATTTCTACTGATTATATGCAGAAATATTTATCCATAAATCCAGATGAAGCCAATCAGTTAGATATACTATGAAAATGTGTTGAAAACCAGTCCAATGAAGACCAGACTCCAGTCCATCTGACCTGGAATTCTGCTAAACAGAAATTATTATGTGATATTGACTTTTTTTTTTTAGCTTTACATCATGTTATAATGTTATCACCTCATCAAAAACATACCTGGAATGTTGAATTGATTCTTTTATGCATATTTGAGGAATCTTTTCATTTCCATTGCAACCATTCAGCTGTGCAGAATGCCTGGGTGGAACTAGCGCCGCCTCACTGAGCAGCACAACTCCTCCTCTCAGCTCCTTCAGACTAGTCAGCAGCAATTAGCAGACCCCTGGTGGAACCGTGCATCAGCTGAGCTCATTATAGCTACTTGTTACAGGGTTAATAGAGGAGCCATGTTGTGATGATGATGACTCACTGGAGGCGGGGTTTCAGAAAGAGCAGGAGATTTTTAAGCAGACAGAGGTCCAAATTCAAGGTGTTAAATTTATATATATATATATAACATATATATATATATATATATATATATATATATATATATATATATATATATATAGAGAGAGAGAGAGAGAGAGAGAGAGAGAGAGAGAGGCTTCGGTCCCCATGAGGAGCAGTGAGTCCCCACAACGTAGTATGTGTCAGGAAAATGGTCCCCACAGGGTATTACAAACAAACTGACACACACAGACACACACACATGCACACACACGCCTACACGCAAACACACACAAAGCACAGCTGGTCGTGGTAGGGGCAAGTTTAAATGAAACCATTCTATTTTTCTGTCAGGCTGTTGACAGACAGATGTAATTAATACATTTCTAAATTTAGAGGTTTCATTCAACATTCAATATAGCTTTTAAACCATTTTTTAAAAAGAAAACTATATGTTAGTATAGAAAAACACGTGTAATTTTAGTGTTTGCACTGTGACAGTATGAGCTATATGAATGTTGAAGTTTTGGTGAGGCGTACCAGTTCCAGCATCACAATTCCTGCTCTCTCCCGGGCTGCCTGTGGGTACAAGGTAACACCATGGTGCACTCATGTGGGTGGTGTGTGTTTCTGTGTGGGAGGGTGTGTGAAACTTTCACTACAACACACAGACTAACAGCTAGAGAACTCTAAAACGGTTGACATCTAAGCAAAATTGACTCATTTACAGGAACAAAAGCTCTTAATATTGAAGGATTCAATGTTTTTATTAGAAAAAAGTAACCTCACAAACTGAAATAGGAAAAAAATTATATGTCTAATTTTAAAATGCAAACCGTTTTTAACATGGACTTTATATTTAATTTAGTAAAAGCCTTCTAAGTTCATTGTTATCCATTCCTTTTGCAGATATTGTGTCATATTAAAATGACTTGAGTAACAGCTACAGTCTTTTTCCAATCTTTTAGCACAATTTAGAAAATAGGGTTTTCATAACATTTCACATAATTAGCACAACACCATAGATGATTTGTTAAATGGAACACTAGAGTCAGAACTCTACAAAACACCCAAACATCAATCATTCCGTCTGATTCAGTCAAACACTCCAGAGCATTTTAATTATATATTTTATATATTTTTAATTATATATATTTTTTAATGACTAACATTACATGACACTGCTTGTGCAGACCAGATAATTTATTTATATCTCTTCATGTCTCCAGTTTTTTTTTTTTGTAATTGCCTAAATTCAGAAAAAGAAAAATATCACTGTATGGTACCCATGTCAAACTTGAGGCCTGAGGGCCAAATCCGGCCTGCCATAGTTTTTTATGTGGCCCTCTAGATTTTAGAGGGTCGCATAAACAGAACCATCAAGATGACAGTGTGCTTAAGTATTGTTTTATCAACCAAATCAAAGCAGTTTTGAACTACTTACTGCCAGATTACATCAGTTAGTAACTCCAGTTTTTTTTTTTTTTTTTTTTTGCAAATTTTTGCAAAAATTCAAAATCAACAAATCAAAACAGCTAACACACCTGAGCAGTGACACACTTTGCTTGCAAAAGGCTCTGATTGTGCCAAAAACGTTCAAAATAGAAAACAAAGGTCAATATTGCCTTTAAACAACACAACCTGCAACTAAGCGTATGAGCTCTTCCAATCAATCATCACATAACAGGCAATAAAATAAAAAACTTTCTTGTCATTGCAGTCAATTACATCACTCTCATGCCAGTGTCATTTGTTATCTTTAAGACTGTGTCAGATGTTCCTTCTTGCAAAGGATCTAGAATCAGAAATACTTGCAATTTTTTTGTCTTTCAAATTTTTTTCTTCTTCTTAGGAAGTTAAGAAAAATAATCAAATCTATTACAGCATAAGAAATACCCACCATTGATACTCAGTCTCTTCTGTCTTAAAGACGGGGCCACATCTGCCTTGGATTCATGCTGGTGAAGAGAAACACGTTGCACCATTTAAAGGGGCAGTGTTATGTATTTTCCAAGTAGAAATGCGTCCATTTTAATTGACTTAACACAATCAAGTAACTATACTACTTTCAGGTCTTATAGAAATGCTGTAGATACCATAAATGACTTAAAATAAATTTGACTTTGTAATTTAACACCTTGAAATTGGTTGAGCAGATGAGCAGTTCCACGAGGTTTTTACTAATTGCTATGGAAACTGCATCTCTAAGGCGGAGCTTCATTTCAAAGGCGGAGCTAGGTCCACCCAGGTGTTTTTTTACCAGCATTGCACTGAGAGTATGAGCAGTGTTTGTTAATTGCTGATGGCTAGTCTGAGGGAGTGGAGTTGGTCCACCCAGACACTTTACACAAATATCTACATGGTTGCCACGGGAGATTAAAGGATTTCTCAAATCATGCATGAAAGAATCAAAGCAACATTCCAGGTGTATTTCTGATGAGAGAATAACATCATAACATGATGAAAACCTCAAATAAATATATTTAATATAATGCTGCCCCGTTGCAGCCTGCAGACTGATTTCTAGTTGAAGATTTGTGTAAAGGAAACTACGATATCACGATAGTTAAAACTATGGAGTTTGGACTGCCTCAGTGACATCTGTGTTAACTATTTTGCAAATGGTTGAAGAAAATGTGTCAAACCAATGAGAAATGGTTAATACATTTGGAAGAGGACACGTCTTCCGGTCTGCTGAACTGAGGATAGAAACTGAGTGGATCCCAGTTTCTTTAAGTAGGTCAAAGCAATCAAGAAAAACTGTCATATCAAGAAGTAGTAGAAAAAATAATTACTCAACCAAAGGGTTGAATAATTATTTTTCCATTCCTTTATGCATTTTACGGTATACAAAAAAGCTACAACATAGAAACAATGACCTGAAATATTAGTCAAACTACTAGATCATACAAAACAATACAGATTATCTACATGTTGAGAGTTAATGATAATGGAGGGTAAGTCCTTTCTCAGGTGTTCACACAATGTACGGAAAATCTGGACAGAACTCCTAACCAGATGATTACCACTCTTTCTGCTGAGCCACAGCCACCTGTGATAACTTTGCACAACAAAATAAAACATGGCCGCAAATACTACCAGCCCATATGACCTAAGCTACCTCCACAGTTTGACAAGCTTTTGTGAAGATGGTCTTTGCTTAGAAACATTTGGGTTCACAGACACACTCCACTCTTGCCACAGCTCTCCGTTCGTTATGCTAATGCTGACTCTCAATAGCAGCCATTGTGAGGCAGAGCGGCTGCTGAGTTAAGCAGCAGCTTAACGATTATCAAAGTAGAAAACAGAAAACCCTGAACTGCCTGCCATGCTACATTTTAAAATCCACAATAGTAGCAGAACATGAAGAAATAATCTCATGAATGAATTATCCCAGACATCTACTAGAACGATTCAACTCTGCTGTTTTGAGCTGGTTATGTTTGAAATGACACATTTGGAAATGGAAAAGATTAATTCATGAAATTAAAAATAAATAAATTTTTAAAAATTGCATATTAAACATTTTTTTGTATAAAAAAAAAGTGGTGTTTTGGGAGCATTATGGTATGACATATTAACTGCAAAATGAAGGAAAAGGATAGTGGCTGAAATTTGACTATTTAATGTAGGCTAACATGGAAACATCAGTGCAAAGAGGGGGATGGATATACAAAATATATGTTTGTTTTATGAGAATATAATTAAAGATTTTGGAAGTGAGGGAATACTGAAAAATTTTAAAGACTTAATACTTTAAAATCTTTTTATGCTTCCTTTATCAAAATCCGTTGGTTCTGGAGGCTGAAGCTAACTGCTAAGCTAACGTAGACTGAAGCCAACTTTATTTATTTATTTTTTTACTTTATTTTCTTCGGTTCTTCGACAGGAAGGTGGTGTGTGAGAGAGGGGGAAGACATGCAACAGGCCAGGATTCAAACCTGTTACGACGTAGAGGACTGAAGCCTCTGCTGGAGGTAAAACCTCACCAGTTTCACCACTGCGCCACCGCCGCGCCGGACCGCTGCCATCTTAAAACAAGTCCAACCTCATACGCCTCATAGCAGTTCAAAAATGCACAGGCCATGATATCAGCCTTAAAATCGTTACTATGTTGAAATTTAGAGGTTTATTTAGAAAGAAACTGGTGATTATTTCTACACAGTTTAGTTAGTTTTATCAATATCCCGAAATGAAACTGACTTGCAGCAAACATCATAAACCAACAACATTCACACACAAAAAACAGGAAGTGAATGTAGGAGCTGGTGCATCACCATAGATAGATCTTTCTGTCCACCTAATTTCTCTAACCTCATTTAATTCTGTTGTGCTGTAGGAGTGAAATTGAATAGAATTTCAAGTTATAACATTGACAAATAACATTTACAAATAAATATGCTTTCTTGAAATGTAAGTCAAGACTTAATTCACATCGATTTCTTACAACAGATGGGAATAAATTAAATACAAACGGATGTGGTCTACATCGCCATCCAGTGGTGTGGGAAGATATTGCATGTAATCTCTTGAAAAGAGTTTGACATATAACTAGTTATAGTTTATGCATGCAGCTTTATGTTTGTGAGGGATCTGAATGTAAGAGAAGGATGTTTTAATTACAAACTTAAGGCACACAGATAACTCATTCTGTTGGTCATAAATGATCACATCTATTGATTTATGAGTCAAGATACAAGTTTCTGCATTCAGGAGAAAGAAATTTCCCTACTAGTAACTTTTTTCCCCTTAAAACAGGAAACCACCCGTCTTTCATTCTGTTATTGTTCTGCAATTCAAGCAGTAATCATCACTTCCTCCTTGTGTAAATGGTTAACTCAAAAATCTAGGCACTCTGAGCTCAGATTACGTCTACTTTCAGAGGTGACTGTGTCCTTAACAAGCTGCCTGCGCTCCTTCTTTTGCTTTCTTCAGCTTCATGCATCTTATTCTGTCCTGGAACTCTGACAACATTTATTTTGTTAATATCTGCCTGAAAACTTTCTAAAAACGTGAAATTAGCGAGTCATGTTTGTGGAAACGAACGAAAGCAAAACTGGATCTTACCTGAGCTGCTGTCCAAAGGTGAGGCAACACTGTTATTTTTTTTTCTTTTTTCTTTTTTCTTTCTTTTTTTTTTTTAAATCTTTGTCCTTAGGTTTGGATTTGTGCCTGAAGGTAAACTCAGAAGCAAAACAGAATGACTTGCATGCTTTTCATTTGTCTTAATTAGCAGCAGCACCTTAAGTGGAAGTGACCTCACAATCCTTACAAAATAAATACTGATTATTAGTATTTTCATACTTTTGAGAGGAAAAGCTTCAAAATACTTCAATTTATCTGCTAAATTGATACCCTCGTGAATTTTATGTACTATAATTCTAGAACACATTGTTATTGTGGTCTTAAGTTAATAATATTTGACTAATAAATTAATTACTTTGTCTACTAACTACTTGGAGCAGCTATTATGATAAACAGCTGACGTAGTGACAAAAACATAGAGGTGCACCATTGAGAGTTTTATTTTCAGGGATCACTAACAATTAATAATTTATTAATATACGATGTTTTAAACTTTAAAAGAATTCAACTAGGTAACCCTTTCTCTTAAATTACAGCCCACTAATTAACATGTAATGGCAAATACTTAGTAAGTGACTAATAAGAAAAAACAAATTGCCTGACTGTAGAAGAAACTGTTACCTTAGTATAACTGAAGCTGTAAAACCTTCAGTTTCATTTTGCCTGCTGACGTCCAGCTGCCTGTGGTAGCAGACTGAATGAATCAGATTCATTTCTAGGTTTTGTTCTTCATCTGCAAACGTGTCTAATTAGTCATCCTCCCTCAGTAATGGTTTCCTCACAAAAGCGTTGGTATTTATACCTGGTAGTGCTGCTTTGTGGTGGATTCACTAATTGGGTCAAACTTTTGTTTCACTCTCACTCACTCATGTTGGATTTATTTCAAAAACATCTCTCATGCAGTTATGTGGAATGCAAACTGCTGCTTCTGCAAAACGAAACTACTTGAATAAAATTTGCTGGTTCTATTCTACTTGCCAAGTAGAATAAAATCCCATATAAAATGCAGAACTGAGGAAGTGTAATGTTGTTATAATTTAGGAAGCACTTCAGAGAGATATAAAACATATTTAAAAAATGATTGACTTTTAGATTTATAAAGAACTATTAAAAATAATTATGCTTTGCTTATTTATTAACCATAGCATAAATAAATACAGATAAAACATGAATTTACATTTAATTCACAATGACCAAAAAACACAGATGTGTCAAAAACATGGAATAGAAAAAAAAAAAAGGTTTTTCAGGTATTTTAAACCATTCATATGGTTTAGGTTTAAGTGGATTGAGCTTAAAATCATTCTCCCCATTGCAACTCCAAAAAATCATTACGAATACTGCAAATATTTAAAGATTTCATAATGGATTGTCTGACTTGATTTGACTGATTAATCATTTGCTGCAAAATGGACACATTAATGATTTACTTTCTGCATGTGATCACAGAAACAATCATTGAGGAAAGTTTACTGCCTTGTTTGTGTAGCTGATTGCTGGTTGTGTGTTTGCTCTCTGCTTTTAGGGTTTGGAGCGAAACAAGAGCAAATTTCAGTGGGAAGTCCAAAACTATCTGTTTTGGACTTTTGCTGTCTCTCTCCAGCTTTTAATTTGTGCTTTGACTCTCCCCTAACAGTGAACTCTTGTTATCAGAACTGCACAGACTGGATCCTGTGTTATCTGTAAACAGAGCCCGCCTCTGCTAAGGACCAAGAACACCACAAGAACATCCCCTGTTTGTTGCCCTTAGAAGCCGAGAGCGGACTCACTTTTCAATTTTCCGGGGATTTTATTTTAAATTTCCCTCCTGACGATTGCGTCTCACATGGCCTGAGAGCTCACCAACAATGAATAAGTCCAGCGAAAACCCGGAGGAGGACAGAGTATCCCTCCAGAGCGACGGAAAGATGCAAGCGAACGGAGTGGCGAAAGAGGTTCTCGGCGTTCTCCAGACGTTCAGGCAGAGCATTAGGCGACCCGCCGAGAAGAGCCCCCGCTCACCCAACAGGAAGGAGTCAAAGGTCACATCCAGAGCAGAGTCAGAGTCGCCCTCCTCTCTACCGCCAGGCTCGCCCAGTGAGTAACGTTCAAACTCAGCCCCTAAAGCTTGTCCTTCTTGTATCTTTTACCCCTAGAACAGCAGGTGTGATGTCATTGAAATGACCTTTTAACCCTCTGAATATTCTCAGAAGAAGCATGAGCTAAACACTAGAGTTGGTGAACTTTGTAGCTGTTAGGTAATCCTTTACACTGGGAGAAATTCTACTGAGAGCACAGCTAAAGAAATCTGTGATCAAGCACACATCGTGTTGTAATGTTGATTTTCTTTTTTTTCCAAAAAGAACCATGTAGAAAACTTGTGTAAACTTGTCGTCCTGATGTTTGTGTTGTAAGTGAGCTGGTATAAGGGTGCTGGAGGACCGGAACGAAATCTGGCAGCAGCAGAGCTAAATAAGCCAACAAAATGGAATACCAGTCCTTGTTTATTCGCAGTGTCATTATTAGTCATTAACAGAACGATTTTAAAGATGTACCGTAGTATGTACCTTTTACAGAAAAAAGTCTCTTTTTTTCATATTTGTTGAAACTGTCACACACAAACCTACCAAACATGGCTGCTCACCAAACTGATGGGTTGGGCAAGGAGAGCGTTAACAAGGGAGGCAACAAAGAGCCCAATGGCAACTATATGGAGGAGCTCAAACAGGAAGATATGTTGACAGGACAACTGTAAGGAGAAAGCTATCAGAAATTTTTACGGTAAAACATTCTGATAGCCGTAAGCTATGTTGGGAACAAAGCTACTTTAGAAGTTACTGTAGTGAAAGGAGAAAACACTGAACTGCTTGGCCCACACGTCTACCGGTCTGTGGCAAGACTTGAAAATCTATGCTAACAGACAGTCTCCATCCAATCGTCACTTTTCTCTGCATGGTGGATATTAAAATGGCACGAGTCGGTCCTGAGTAGCTTGAGCTGCAAAATAAATGAGAGAGACCTCAAAGAAAAGGTCGAGCATTGTTGAGTTTGGGCGTAAATAGAAACTCGTTGTCACATCAACAGGTAAGCTCAGACGCTAGACCTTTGCTGACACTGACATTCAGGTTTCTTCAATCAAAGAAATGAAAGTAAAACTAAAGAGGACACATACAGTTCAGTTGGAATGAAGTGACAATATTTGTTTAGTTCAAGTTGGTGGAGAATTGAAGCGTTTTGTCATTCCTGCTCTTGTTTTTCTGGTTGGTCCTGTTCAGCAAACTGCCATTTTCGCACTAATGCAAACAGAGTTTACGCTCAGTGACATTATCCTCTGTACCTGGTAAAACAATCGGTTTGTTGCTGACAACGGTTACAATGTTCTGATTGATGGAGTTACACTAGGGGCTAGTTTTCACCTATCAGGAAACAAATAACTTGATATAGTTGTTTGTTAGTTTCATATATTTTTATGTGTTTACAACAATCATTACATTTCTGTCTCCACTGAAACTTACACATTTCAGCACCCATATGATGTAACAGCACTATACTACTGAAACTCAAATGTCAGCAAATATTTAAATATAGAACCCTAACTCTAACCCTACCCAAATATTTAAACATAGAGTACTTTATTAACCATTTTCAGTCAACCAGATTAACAGACATTGCATTATGTCAAGTGCCATCATCAAAATCACCAACACGCATCAAATGTGTCTGTCTATGTTCTGTTTATTATGGTTCAAAAGCAACTCCAATAGGTGGGCTTTTAGTCTTGATTTAGAGGAACTCAGTGTTTCAGCTGTTTTGTCGTTTTTCTGGCGTTTACTTTATAAAAAGTGTTCCAGATAGAGAAGCATGTGGGAAATGTTAAGGAAGAATTTCTCTAAATAAGTTAACTTTGGAAAAAGTTTGGCTCTCTCTCTTCCTCTGGATCCCAGGTCCTCTCGGCGGGCCACGTGTAGCCACAAGGAAAACAACAATGCGTGTTGACGTCACAGAATTACAGAGTTTAATCTAATATAAGACAATGCATAAACTTAGAAGTAAGACAATGCACAAACTTACACCAGAAACTGCAGAACAACGGAGACATACATTCATTTACCTCACAGACTTGGAAAAGAAGGAAAGAAAGCAAAGACGTGCAAAGACATCTTTGGAGAGTTGCAAGAGCAAATCTAATTTGTTACTTCTGTGTAGAAAGTTTTATCCTCTTGTATTTAATTTATTCAAATAAGGCGTGTCTTTGCTCATCCAATCCAGGAGCTGTCTCTGACCCTCTATCTGAAGCCTAAAACCCCTGCCGTGTATACGGCCTTTCACAGATGAGTGTGAAAAGCTACAACTTCCACTGTATTGTTTTCCCACAGACAAAAGGCAGTTCAAACGATCCTAGCAAACCATCTGCTGTAACTACAGGTAACATAAAGGTCAAAAAGTCAGAATACATTACTAATTTCAAAACCACAATTAGGCCATTTGAATCAAGACATGTTAAGTTTTAAAACTAGCTTATTTTAAATTTATTTTCTCAACAGAACCTTATCTTTACACCGCTCTTTTGTAGTCTTTAAACTCAAGTTTGAAATTCCCTGCAGACATTCCCCTGCATGGGACTTCAGTAACCAGATCTAGTAAACACTAAAGCTTCCCCAGATGCTTAAAAAGCAGCATGACCTTGTTACAAAATGTAACATAATACAACACGGAGAATAATTAAGCTAATAGTCACCTCTAGGAGGCTTTAAAATTGGTTGAATTCAGGTAATGTGGGACAGAATAGGTAGAAGATAGTACCTTAGAAATTAAAAGGTAAAACAAAGGGTGGTAATACACTGGTCTGTTAGAATACCACCAAACTCAAGGCCTGAAATATTCAAGGTTAACAGTGAAATTCCTTTTTTTCTTATCATGTTACAATTTACCTGATGTCCCAAACTTCTGACAGACCAAAACAAACACTTTAAATCTCCACAGGTGGACGGACAAACCCGTGAGTTTTAGTGGTGTTAAATGTTCCATCCAGATTTGTCCTGTGTGGTCAGTGGTTGTACGGGCACTCTTTCTTTCACCAGCTGTTACGCCATGTTATGATTGTGAGTTTATCTTAACGCTTCGGTTTCATTGACTGTAAGTCATGTGACTTTGTGTTAATGGTATTTGCTGTCGGCTGACATGCTGAGAAAACTTTCCGGAAAAACCTGCTTATGCCTTTGTGGTTCCCCGTCAGAGCTCTTAAAAAGCCATTGGTTTCCAGCTCAGATTCATTTGCATTACCCAGCTCTTGACACACACACACACAAACACACGCACACACACCCACACACAAATATATAAGGTACACCTGCTGATACACGACTGGACACGGATATTTACTCAACGTTGCACTGACATTGTCTCTTCCCCGTTTCTCCACCAGGTCTTAGTGCGGGCTCTCCAGCTGCATCACCCTTGAAGACCAGAGGGGGCTTCTTTCAAAAAAAGGATGAAGATCTGACAGACATGACACAACACAAACGCAAACCTCTAGCTCGCTCAAAGACAGGTACGTCTGTCGTTCAGCTTAGAATCAGTTTGGTTCCATAGTCTCAAAACCAAACTTCTGTCTCTCTTTGTTCCTGTTCTTTATGTTTGGGGTCAGTGGAGGTCATGGTTTACATTGTGACTGGACATGTTTCTGTTGAGGGTGCAACTCTGTGACAGCCTACAGAATTTGGAAACCAGTTGAGCCCTGCACGGGTCATTTTTCAACACCATGTTGAAATGAAAGTAGTTTTACAGTGGTTGGCATGCAAATGAGCTGAAGCCAACCACACATATTCACAGCTCAGGATTGGCTGGCTTGAACAGCTTTTTTTTCCTTTGTTTTTTTCAGGCTGTGTGACAGTTGAATTAATTTATGTTTCTAACCTTCATTTCATAATTCGTCAGTCATTAAATTGAAAGCAGTGCAGAAGTCACGCCGCTGTGTGAGAGAACAGTGAATGTATGACAAGCTTTTAGTATTTCAACAAATTGATAAAATGATTACAGATCTGACATGTTTAAACATGTTTTAGCGTCTTAAGTTAGCAGTTAGCACGGGTAGAGTGGCTAACTAGATAATCAAAAACCTTATTGCAACACTGAAATTTCTAAATGGATGCCAACATTTTAAAAATATAACCTGTAAAGGTGTGAAAGCTGAAAATGATAAAGTAGTTATATCACTGTAACATGTTCAGCCTTCCTGTTATTTGCTGAAAGTTTTACTCTCACTTGCTCACAGCACAGTTTCCTTTTAAATCGCTTCTTGCTGATTTGATGTTTCCTCTGACCTCACTGACGCTAAAGCAGCTAACTGACTCTTCTTCACCCAGTGTCGCCATGTAAGACGTATGGTGCATTCAGAGAAACTGCGTGCTTTCTGTTCTCAGATCCCAACATGTCTAAGCTGACCGACTCCCTTCTGAAGAAAGGATCCTCACTTCGCAGAAGTCTGAGGTTTCCCTCCAAGAAGGAGAACGACAAAGCGGCCAGGCAGGAGCCTCCGGCTGCTGAGGCCCTGCCTGAAATGACGGAGGAGAAAGAAACGGAGGTGGAGGAGATGGAGGAGATGGAGGAGCTGTACACGCTGCCTGAAATTCCACACACACCACTGTCAGGTACGCACCATCACAGGTTATTTTACGCTTCTCAATCAGTTTATTTGGGTACAGCTGAAGCAGATATAAATGGAGAGGGTTTCTGCTTTGAGGCCTTTCATCCTCCCTCCACATTGCTACATCTAGACAGTAAATATGGACTTTTCCACCCATGTAGAAGCTAAAAGACACCTTTGAAATGTCAGAGCACTCTGCTTGGTGGAAGGTTCTGCAAGAGGTGGACCTGGGGCTCTAAAAGGAACCGAAAGCCGTCATTACTGTCATTCTTTATAACTTTGTTTTTCATCTTTTGACCATGTAAATTATGTACTGCAAATAAGAGCTACTGCATTTTGTTACGTGTGCATGCCAACAGAATATAACTAACTTACATAAATATACATTCCCAGTTTAAATGGCCAAAACATAGAATCTGTAGTGATGATTTGCACAACAAACTGTACAAGCTGACATTTCACATATTAGAGAAATGCTCAGCTGTGGCTTTCATGTATATTCACACCTCATGAACTTTTTCACATTTTGTCACATTACAACCACAAAACTTTATTGTAATTTAACAAGATTTCACGAGGTGGACTAGTCAAAGCAGGAAAGTGAAAAGAAAGTAATACATTTTCAATGTCTACTACAAATAAAAATCTGAAAAGTGTGGCATACATTTGTAGTAATCTCTTTACCACAAGACATGCAGACACTGCAAACATGTGCTCTGGTTAGATGAGATGGAAATGAAAGGGGGATGCTGTTCTATGGCACAGTGACAGCGCTCAGCGTGCACTGAAGGATGGATGGATGAAAACCTCCCAAGGACAGGGGCAGCAACCTTAGCATTCAGCCAAAGGGAATGATTTAGATCAAAGCATATTCATGTGTTAGAATGGCCCACTCCTAGGCCAGATCTAAATGGCAAGAATTGAATATTGATTCTTACAGACGTTTTCTGTTCAATCCAATTGATCATGAGTTACTTTGGTAAAGTAGATGTGGCTTAGATACAAATGTGGCGCACATGTACGCCACACTTTTCAGATTGTATTTATGTAAAAAATTAAACTAAAGCCATGATGAATATCATTTTTCTTTTACTTCACAATTATGTTCAACTTTGTGTTTCTATGTCTCATAAAATCACACTGAAATACATTGCTTCTTGAAAAAAAATGGAAAGAAGAACATGATTATTTTGCAAGTTAATGTGTTACTGCACATTACTCTGGATTATTTTATTGTTGGCTACATTTGAATAAGGAGTAATCATGAAGTGAGTAAAATCAGTGATCTCATAGAGTTCATCTATTCAAATAAAATCTAAATGAATAGGCCAGGTTTGACATTTACTGTCTGGAAAGTCACCAGGTTTAGACATTTTATTATGTTTAAGAAGCAAAGTTTGTACTGTCCCACTTGTTCAGCGTTCTTGTTTCTCGCCGCTTGTGGGGAAACAAGAATTAAGGATAGAAAAAAGTCTCATGCAGCTCCGTTCATCCTACTGTCTGTATGTGCAGATCTCTTCTTTGTCTCTGTTTTTGCAACACAAGCAGCTAAAGATAATCTTGTTTCAGCTACAAACACACAACGTCACAGAAAACGTCTGTAGTGTAAACGTTCACAGGGGAAGATAATCCACTTCAGTTAAAACTGCTAAGGAAGATTTAGTCTTATTTGAAGAATTTGATGTTGGAGGAGGATGAGTTGAACCCATTTTGCTATTCCCATTAATGTAGAAACAGTGTAAATAATCAACCAGTAATAACTAATAACAAATCCACATTAAAGATGCACCAATCTGAGCTTTGTGCTTAGTTTCCAATCACAAGTTTTCATAAATATTAGACTGATTTTAGCAAGTTCTAACTATAAATATAATTTTAGTGGCAGCGTTGAAGATATTACGTTTTTTAAGCTTCTTGCAGTGGTTGAATATTAGAGAGCAGTTATTTTTAAAACAGCGACAAAATGGCTGGAGCAAAACGTTTTAAATTGCCTTTAATTGCTTTCACAAGCTAATCGCTAGCTTTCCAACCACACTAGCGATTAGCTTGAAAAGCATGCTAGCATTACAATCTCTGTAATGCTAGCATGTCAAAATCTCCATCTTAACTTGGAGATTTGGTCAGATTTTGGTCAGAGATTTGGCCAATTCCAGTGTATTCCATAATGAAGGAGCAAATTGACCCAAAACTGACTTCAGTAGATCTCAAGAAAGCTGATTGAATGTTTGTTGATATTTTTTCTTTAACTGTAGCGTTTGCTCTGTAACCAGTGGTTCATCTCGACTTCATTTTTAAACACTTTCCTGATACTGAAAGTGACTAACTTTAAGTGACTCTGGGGTACCTGAATGCAATTACTTATTTTGGTGCATTCATTAATGAAAAAAATGTCAGATTTTTGAGCTTTCAGTTACTGCAATACTGGACTGAAATGGAAACTGCCAAGTTCTTACATCTGTAGTCTTCTCAGGGTTTTCTAAAAGATTTCTTTGGACTTTTTAATTTATTTAACATCATTTCCAACAATGTAAAGTAGAAGCAATTTGAAACAGGGCTTGCGATGCCTCTTCTGTGATTTGCTGCTGGTTTTAAAGACACATTTTGTAATGCTGCTCCCTTATGTTTCCTGTTAGGTTTGGACTGTTTATAAGAAAGCAGCAGATTAAAAAATGGATTATGTCGCAGAAACGTCAAGGAATTCATTTGAAAATGAATCATTCAGCTTCCAGTAATTTAGAATAAAACTGAAGTCTAAGTGACTCTGCAGGCATGAAAAAAAGAAGACGTCTGTCATTTTTTCTTTTTTTTTTTACCTTCAGTTATGCAGATCAACAAGCTGATAGAGATGGAGGTTCTGGAGGAAGCTCATCTGAACCTGCTTGCCATGCGACTGGAGTTTCAGAAGGAGCAACAGCAAACTGGTGACGACTCCCCCATGGAGTTGGCAAAGAAGGAGAAAGACCTGGCCCTCCTCTATACGGACCTCAGGAAAAAGATTTGCACCATAGTCTGTGATTCCAACTCCTTTCCTGCCAGGAACAAGGCACTACTGGTCCATGTGGCTCGCATCATCCAGGAGGAGGAGAAGAGGGCCGAGGAACCAGGCGGCCTGCCAGACAGCTGGATGGAGGCCTGGAGGGAGGCAGTGTCCCAGGGCGTGCAGGTCAAGGTCAACGGCGTTCATCTGGAGAAGAAGGAACATAATTCATCCTGGTTGGCGGTCCATCTCGGGCTCTTGGGAAAAACTATTGTAGAGGATCTGGAGAATGTGAAGCGGGAGCTGCGATGGTCCTACCCACCCAGCTTCAAGGTCTTCAGCACCTACGTGAAGAGCTACCACAGAATCATCGGGCAGCACTTGAGGAAGCTGGAGCCGCAGGTGACCGAGCTAAAGGATCTGTACGCTCTACTGGACTGGATCCTCAACAAATACAAGAGGTGGGGGAATAAAGGAATGTTGTGTTACTGTATTTCTATTGGAAGGTTGTCAATCTGATGCTCTCATTGTTTGAAAGACAATGGACTTAGAATGGTTGCATAGGCAGCGGTTATGTCCACCCACTGGGATGGACATAACTTTTTAAACTTAGTCATTGGTTGTTGGTGTGTTGCACTATCCTGCAAAGGTATTCATACAAACAAAAACTTAAACATATTTTAATCAGATTTTATGTAACTGAACAATGCAAAGTATTGCACACATGCATTGGAATTACACATAACAGCCACCACAAACATTACCTGGGAAACTGGTCAGACTTAATGGAAATAAGGGGCAATACAGGAAGAAAACCTTTAGGACATTGCAGCCAACTTAAAACTAGGCTGGATGGCAACCGTGGATAAATGGCCAGAGCTACAATTAAATATTTAGATCCAGACACCATTTCATGACCTATGTTGCCAAAAGTATTTGATCGTACCAGAGGTGAAGGTGAGTCAGGAGTCAGGAGCTTGACCTGTAGCCTGTGAGGCTCGAATCTCCACTCCATCTGTATCAGTCGTTGTGTCCTTGGGCAAGAAACTTCATCCACCTTGTCTGCTGGTGGTGATCAGAGGGGCTGGTGATGCTGATTGTCAGCAGCCTCTCTACTGTCAGTCTGCCCTAGGGCAGCTGTGGCTACAATGTAGCTTACCACCATCAGGGTGTGAATGTGTGTGTGTGTGAATGACTGAATGTAGTGTAAAGCGCTTTTGAGTCCTCTGGACCAGATAAAGTTCTATACAAGTGCAGGTCATTTACCACTTACATTGTCTGCAATCACACACATACACTACTCTCAAAAAGTTAGAGGTAATTGGATTTCAGGTGAAAGTTGAGGAAAATGTAAGAAGCTCACTCTACCATTATGTTCTAACAATAGGGCATTGATGTAAAACCATGTAATGGGGAGTTGCTCATGTCAAGCAATACACTGAAACAAACTTTAACAACAGTGCTGGGAATGCCACAACAAAAATGAAATGTCAGTGTCTCAGTAACGTATCATGTGTCCTTGATTATCAACGAAAGCATCTTATGTTGTTCACAAGTCATTCAGTCAACTCATTGTCTACCGAGTCATGGTATCCCAGTCTTCCTGAAGGACGGCCCTTGGGTCATCGAGGTTCTCTGGTTCAGAGTTAAACCACTCAGATGATACCAGAGGTATTTTTTTTATGAAATTCAGGTCTGGAGAAATTGCAGGCCACTCCATGCAATTTCAGCTAGTAACAGCTAGCTGAAATTGCATGGAGAAACAGCTAGTTTTCAGTAGCTGTTTCCTACCGATTTAACGTTGATGAGTTCTGGCACTGTCGTCCATAAAGATGAAATCAGGCCTGTGTTGTTCAAGCAGAAACACAACGACTGGAGTGATGATGTCATTCAGGTACTATGGTCTTGTCACTGTACTATTCACAAGGTGTAGGACAGTTCTGAGCCATCTTCTGACACCGCAACTCCCCCACCACCAAAAGCTCATCTGGTGACAACAGTGGCTGATCATTGGCTGCTATCATTTCTGCTCAATATGAATCGACTTTCATCAGAGAACAACCCTGAGACCTACTGGTTCCTTATCCAGCATAAAACCTGTCACGGTGCCTGTGACAGGTTGTGTGGTCAGGTATCCTTGCAGGTCATCTAGCACACAGACACACAGTGGTAAATGAACTTGAGTGGCATCCCATTGTTAATCCATCTACTAAAGGTTTTCCACAAGGTTTAGGAGTGTGTTTATTGAGATTAGTGGACATTCTTCTGGATTCTATGCAACTTCGTCAGGTTCTTTCTCAACAACATTGTGAAACAGTCTTGTTTTACAGTAGTTTTCCAGCTGTGTTGTCCTCACGGCAACTCGCAAACCCACACTTGTACAATGGGTTGCTAATGTTGTATGCTAACCAGAACGGCAGATGAAGCTTGTTTGTCTGTTGCAATTGGCTCTGCAGAAAGCTGGCAGCCTTTGCGTCCTCTTTGTCTCAGCATCTATTGACCCTGCTTTTATGTGGCCTAAGACTTTGAAGCTGAGTTGCACCCACTTTGTCATAATACCATAATAACAGATTACTATCAAATTTTGTAAAAGCATTTCACAACAGGACAAATTGCACAGTTTGTGACCTACCAAGGTACCATGAAAGAATTCACAAAGTTCCTGAGTGAAAGCCATTCCTTGTGGATGTTTGCAGGAACAGTCGACACACCTGAGTTGAATGATCTGTATGGGTGTTTGCATCAACAATCATAACAGAAAACTAACATGTCTGGGCAGCACATAAAACCTATTTGTGAACTGGAGTACCAGCAAAAGGGAGGCGCTGAGGAGGAAGTATTAAAAAACAGCACAGATCATGTTGCTGACATTTTAACTTTGAATCAGACCACACCAAACCAACATGTTATGCTTAAAATGCAAATTTGGAGTCTAAAAATCCCCCAGCTGATCTAATATATATATTTAAAAAAAAACCCTGATATGGACAGAATGGAAACATTCAATTCAGGTCATGGACACATTTCTCACAAATTAGGTAGAGTCATAAATTCTACAGTCAAGTACACAGAATCATTCTTTTTATTTACTTTGAAACAAAATCTGTGTATTATAATATTCTAAACTGCAATGTAGCGATTGACCACTGAAATTTTACTAAATCTGATAATATGAATTCATTCCCTGACATACTGCAATAGGCTACAAATTCTTAGAAAATTCTGGATTTTGTAATATTTGACAGTTTTTTTCATGTCATGAGGAAGCCGTGTGATCGGCTCTGACTCCAAGTCAACAGGTCTGTTCACATGAGGCCTTCTCTCAGTGGGATGTGTTGTTTTTAGCTTGCTTCAGTGCTTGGCACATGTCACAACAGCAACATGTGACTGGTATTCTTTTTCACTCCAACAGTGAGAAGATCATGGGAAGTTTCTCCTTGCAGCCGGACATGGCGGAGGAAAGTGCTGACCTGCAACTACAGGAAGGATTCCTGAAGCAGCTTTTGGAGAAGTACTGCTGCAAAGTAAAGGTAACATAAAAAAGAAAGAAAGAAAGAAAGAAAGAAAGAAAGAAAGAAAGAAAGAAAGAAAGAAAGAAAGAAAGAAAGAAAGAAAGAAAGAAAGAAAGAAAGAAAGAAAGAAAGAAAATTTCCTATACCACCTATCAAGATAAAAATCACACAGGTCTTTACAATAAGAACAAGTAGGAACAAGCCTACTGAAAAAAAGCTGGAAGATGAGAAACTCAAGGCCTCAGCCAGCAGGAGCACAAACCCCCCATAACCCCCCCTCTCCCAGGTGAAAGAGCATTTTGTGACCTGTAGGGTGCGCTATCTGGCAGATTTTGGACTGTAGATAAAAGCTGACGTTTCAAATCATTCTAAAAGGGTATGAGTAAAATTTAAAGGGGCAGAAATATGTAGTCAACTTTTTTAGCTTTACTTCATGTTATTATGTTATTCCCTCATCAGAAACATAACTGGAGTGTTGATATGTTTCTTTCATGAATTTTTGACAAATCGTTTAATCTCCATGGCAACCATTTAGTTGTGAACAATGCCTGGATGGCTCTAGCTCCGCCTTCAAGGCACAGCTCCTCCTCAGAGCTGCAGTTTCCAGCCTTTTGAGCTTCTGCTCACAGAGCAGCTCTCCGCCACTCAGCTCCTTCAGACTAGCCAGCATCTATTAGCAAACACCTGGAGCAGCTGCACACATGCTGAGCTCATTATAGGAGCTACTTCTCAGTGGAACACTAAAGGGTTGTTAGAGGGACCATTTTTTTCATAACTTCAAATCAAGTTCCCAGAGTCTGCAGGAAGAGAGGAGCAGCACATCGTCCTGTGTGAAGTTCCCACAGTTGGTTGTGATTGTCATCTGCTGCTAAAATGGTTTTATTAACTACAAAGTCAGTGCAGCTGACAGAGTTCATGGATACTTTACCTCAGTTAGACCATGGTGTTGGTAGGATCAGGATAAACTGCTGTGTTATCTTAGAAAAAAATAATATAAAGACCTCTGCTCTTTTTTATTTATTTTATTTTCTTCACCGGCCTTTGCTTTGGTTCCATTATTGATTTTTTTAAAATCATTTTTATTTATTTCACCAGGTGAGTGATCAAGAACAAATTCTTACTTACAGTAACAGCCTGGCGGGGAGGGAAGAACGCAGAGGAAGGTCAAGCTGGACACTACAATAAGCAACAAACATTAGCAACACTGTTGAAATCATAAGACAGTTAAAAAACAACAACAACAATGCAGAGTATTTTTCATTCAGCTAAAAATGAAAAATACTTCATTTTTAGCTGAAGTATGTGAGGGTTTCTTTAAAATACCTTTACAAGTACCTAATGTTACGAACAAGCTCAACTTTATCACTTTTTGAAGTTTCTTCCAGTCTTTTGCTGCAGCATAATGGAAAGATAGTTCTTCATATTCAGGTTTAATTTGGGGAAAAGTGAACATAATGTAGTCGGCGTTCTTCATGTTGACAACAGTGTTATTTTTGGACACTGGACGTCTACGTCTTTTAAAACAGATACATGAACACTCCCTAAGACTGAACTGTCATTTACAAACAAGAAAATGTGATTTCAGCTCAAATCAAATTTCCAAATAATCAGCCTGAAATGATCCCGTTCCTTCCTGCTGAGACTCGTGTTTTGACAGTGCTGGCCTGCTGTTTCTCTGTGTGTGTGTGTGTGTGTGTGGGGTGTGTGTGTGTGTGTGTGTGTGTGTGTGTGTGTGTGTGTGTGCGTGTGTGTGTGTGTGTGTGTGTGTGTGTGTGTGTGTGTGTGTGTGTGTGTGTGTGTGCGTGTGTGTATGTGCTGCAGGAGGACATGAGCGCTCTGTTGGACAGAGTGATTGAACTCGAACATGAGACTGTGTGGAAAGACAAGACGGAGCCCCAGAGGGAAGATAACCTGCTGCTCTCTCTGTTTCCTATGGACATTTGGACTGTAAGACCCCCATAGTGATAAATCATTCTGCTTCAATTTAACTAATAAAAAGCAAAGTCATTTTTTCTTTAAATCAATATTTCTAATTAGAAATGATGAAGATTTAAGAGCTTGAATAAAAAACGTTACATTTTCATGCAGCTTTTAAATGCTACCTATCAGCAGAGAAGATTATTTCCAATCAGTATATTAATTAATAATCTAACCTGTGTGAACATATCAGCTGTAGCCTTGTCCTACTAACTCTACATGAATAAGCACATGAGCTGACTGAGTGTCTTTAGTTATATTCTAATCAAAATGTTTAGCTGGAATTTCTTATTAAAGTGAAGTAGTTAACGTTATTAGAGTTCAGCCATTTTTAAGCATTATGTTTACAAACTATTGTGCTTGTTTCAACTTTAACTTTTAATTTGAATGGTTATTTTTTTAAAACTCTCCAAAATTCAGTTTTATAGTGTATTATTTCAGTGCTTTTATCAGAAATGATGTCACATTTTGGTTTAACCACTTATGTTCCCCAACTCTGTTGGAAGGAAATGTTTTAGTTTTAGTGTCTAAAAAATAATATCATTAATGTGCCATGTAATAACTTTTGATATGATATGAATGATATTGTGATACATTTTCTTTTTGTACCTTTTTGTCTCTTTTTCAGCCTCCATATTTTCAATTGGATTATATATACAAACTATTCATGAAAGTTACACATAAAAGTATAAATATCCAATTTAATGCAGGGTTGCATCCATTTGATGGCAGTAGAGCCTCATGTTCCCGTTTCTGCCTGCAGGCTGTTAAAGGAAAAGTGGACCACTCTGGAAAACTGGACCCTGATCTGGTGAAGAAAGTCATCGTTTCCTGCCTGGAGGAGTTGAAAAGTTTTCCCAGGAAGTATGATTACAAATAATACTAATTTTAGTAACATGCACATATTCAACATGCACAAAACGTTTGAGTTGATCTTAAGTCTTGATTATGAAAGTCATTGTGATCAAAAAGATTTGGTGTAGAACAAAGGAAATATCTCCATAAGAGAGTTTCACTCAGTTGTGTTGGAAACCATCACAATCATTTCAAACAAAAACACTTCAAATTAAATAAAAACATGCAGATAAAACCCAGAGCAACCTGTCAGAGTAATAATACCAGTGAAAAACTCAAAGTTTGTTCAATAGAAAAAAAAACTAAAACCGAAAAAAAAACATCCCAAAAAGATTTGAAACAGAAAAATTATTTTGATCTGAAGAAAAGTTTGAAACTGACAAAAAAAGAGACTTGGAATTGACAAAATAGATTGAAAATAGATTTGAAACTGGAAACAAAAGTCCAAGTCTACTTTTCATCTTCAAGTTTTTTTGTTTTTTTTTTCAGTTTCAAATTGTTTTTCTTTTGAGCAAAGTTCATGACCCCGATGTAGCTCTGAGGTCAGCTTCCCACAGGATGGCGCTAAGACACCTATGAACTGCAGGTTGGGATTTCATTTTCAAGTCTCAAAATACCATTGAATTCATGTAACTAATTAGTCAAAAGCTCAAATAGTTTAGGAAGCCATTTCAAACATTTTCGTATCATCTAAACCTTTTCACATGATTTCCTTTCAGTTTTTCTATCCATACTTGACTTTATGGCACATATATATTTTTTCAAATGAATCTTATGGAAAAGACCAACATGTTGCCACTAATTGTGAAGCAGGTGGTAGTTTACTCATAAATTTACAAATAAAAATCTGAAAAGTGTGACGTACATTTGCATTGAGTCTCCTTTACTTTGATCGCCTTGAATAAAATCCAGTTAAAGTGTCTTTTAGCTGTTCTAAATGCAGTAAGTTTGTTTCTAGCCTCAAAGGTTTGAACAAACAGAATTGTGAATCGTGAGGAACCCAGCAGAAAGGATCCAGAACATTTCACTGAGCTCTGTTCAGTCTGTCATTAGAAAGAAACAAACAGACGAGCTTAAAACTGAACTACTTTTATAGTAAATGCAAAATGTGGCCAACCTCCTCCCCCCCACGGAAAAAAAAAACATTGTTCCGAAAACAAAGTCAGATCCTAATTTCTCCATTTCTATTTGAGGGGATTCTGAAGACGTGTCGTTGCCCTCCCACTCTACAATCATGTGTTACTTTGTGTTGGTTTGTCAGTTATAACAACAATACAGTACCTCACAGATTATTAATACATATATATTTATATCTATATTTTGCAATAGGTCATGAGGGTAGGAATGGACGTGTGTGGGTGTTTCCCTCCTCGGTTTTTCTTTATTTGTGGCAACTTCTTCTGGAGACTCTGTGGGAATGTCAGGGAGATCCCCGCACAACACTCACACAGAGGCATTCATTGAGTCAAATCAACGATAAAATATGAGATTAATTTCACAAACATTATGGAGGTGGAAACAGGACTTGTTTGCATATATATGTAGTTAATCTGAACGCTTTAAAGAAAACTAAACATGGGTTTTAGGTTGAGATCACTGTCAGAATGTACACTTCTTAAACTAAAAAATATTTTTGCAGTCAATATATATCAACATGATTCTGATTACTGCTGACAGATCTAAAAGCAGGGCGATCTGTCAGTTCTAAAGTTCACAAACTGCAACTGTCAAGGGCAAAACTTTGGCAACGTGTTCTTCCTCAGATTAGCTTTAGCTTGACATGCCTCTTGTTCAAGTTACCTCTCTGTGCTGTGGACACATTTACTGCAGTAGAGACTCTTCCACATTTCTCTGTAGATGTTTTTAAGGCCCAATTAAAACTAGCTTGGTTTCAGCATTTAAGCAAAATGAGGTAAAATGAGGTATTTAGATATAAGAAATATTGACTTGGGATACAAATGTACGCCACACTTTTCAGATTGTGATTGGTAAATAATTCTAGAAAATTTCTTCCCTTCACAGTTATCTGTTACTGTGTCGGTCTGCTCCAGTGGTGTCCAAAGTACCCAGAACGTTTTAGATAGATAATACTACAAATGTATTGTCATTCTTTTCACTTGCTCAATAATAAACTAAGCATGCAATATTTTTATAAAACAAAGTTCAATTTTATTTTGAAGGCAAACGATTTGAGGCGAACCCTGAAAAACTTGAAAAGGAGTCTTGCATGTTTGTCTCATTCAAAGAAAGGCATCCAGTTTGCAGATTCTTTGGGACTCATGGGAAAGAAAAAAAATAAAAATAAATAAATATATATATATATGTATATATATATCTCCACACACACACACAAAAAGTGAGTCGTCTCGGCACAAGTACCAGATCTGGGTCACTCTTTCTCTGAAAGCACCTGCTGTGTTTGGTGTAAATTCAGTAAATACAGATTTGGATGCATTCAAGTCTGCTTTAGAGTGGAGGATAAATGTGGTCAGATTGACTACAAAATTAAAGAAAATGCTAAAAGGCTACTTATTAAGAGTATTCATATTTTGTGTTGTACTAAACTTTTTTATTTCTTATCATTTTTTTCCTAATGTAAAAAATAACCAGTCTCTGTTAACCATCTTTGCTGGAGGACTAAACATGTTAAATTCTTGAATTGCATTTGGGAATCAATGAAAGTCAGTCCAAGGGCCATAAAAAAGGCCCTCAGGCAACATTTTGGACACCCTGTTCTATTCTATGACATAAAATCTTAGAAATCCGAGTTTCTAACTTCACATAAAATGAAGTAGTTCAAGAAAAACCCCCTTCAGTCTGGCAGCTCCGCCTCTCTTCTCCTCTAACTAAGACGTCTTCTCTCCTCTCCAGATTTGAAACCCAGTTCAAGTGCCAATGTGGCGCCCTCCAAACACAGCCGCTGTGGACCGACTATCACATAACCTACATCAACAGCTTTCAGGCTTTACAGTAAGTCACGTGATTTCACATAGATACCCACAATGCACTGCAGGAGAACAAGATGCCAAACCCACAAACATGCTGCCCCCACTTCTGCCCACAGAAAAACAAAACAGCTGCTGGGGCTCGACTGCAGATGACAAACTTTAAAACAGAAAGTAAAAAGTAGTCTGTACATGTCGAAGTGACTTCACACAAAAGAGTTTAGCGTCGTCTTTATTCAAGGGATTCATGGAAGCAGTTCTGTCTGCTCGCAGCTGCATGGCTCTACAGTCAGTTTCAGTCAATAAAGGCTTTGTTTATGACTTTTTAATAGGAGCATTAGATAAAGGACTACATTCTGATGCTAATTTAACACTGAGCTTCAGATTATAAAATAGCACTTTCAGAACTCTGAGAATGCAGGAACTACAATATGAGTGTTATAGAAGGCAGGATTCACAAGCTGCCTCTTGTGGAATGAGAAATCCAGGAGATGTGTGATGTTTTCACTCTGGTATTTGATTCAGCTCCTCTGGTTAGGCTCTCTTTTCTGGCAGAAAAACAACATACACCATTTAAACACAAGGACTTCTGTGTTGCATTAATTATGTTTTTTTTTGTTTGTTTTTTGTTTTGTTTTTTACAAAATCATCATATAATGTTCACCAAAGAAAGGAAGGTTTCTTTAATATATATTTTAAAGAAACTCTAACTCGTCTTTGCTCTCAGTGGTACTGGTGAAAAACAAAACCTATAAACAAACAAACAATGCTTAGCCTGGTGGGGACACAAGTAAAGCCTGGAGGCCCGTCAGGCTTATGACACACTGAGGGAAATACTATGGCTGAATTGGACCTTATTTAAAGTTGATGATTTTGTAAATCATACAAAATCATCCATATATGATTATATATGGGCCGCTTGATAACACATCTGCTACCATCAGGCTTAGTTTCTGAGCCTGATTTCAGAAACCCTCACAGTCAGTCAGGTGAATAAATCCCTCCACAGAAAATTTGGTAATAAGTTGAACCAAAAGAATCAAAAATCAAATTTGTTTTGCTCAAAAAACAAATGTTATTCTTATTCACAAAATTGATTTTGCAGCTGAGGAGAAAAGTTTAGTGAAATTATTCATGTGACTGTTAGATTAGATCCTCGTATTCAGCTGTCAGATGTTTGAGGACTCTCCTTTATTTTTACATCCAGATTTTCCTCTGCAGATCATGCAGCTGTAGCCTGTGAGGTAATGTTGGAAAGTCTTTCCAAAGGTTTCGCAACTGCGTGCTGACACAAATTTAAAGGGATAGTTATAGATTTTTTTTTGTTTGTTTAGTTTATCATAATAACTGATACTGAAGCTCATGATATCTGCAGTACATTCATGTTTTGGCATCTGTATGTGGTGATTAGTTTGGTCTCAGTCTGAGGGAAACCAAGGGGATTTCTACTTTGTTAAAAAGAAAAAAAATCTTTAAAAAAATCATATGGGTTTCACATCTACATTTTTGAACTTTCAAACCATTATCAGGTTTGCATCACCCAGATCTACACATTATGTAACCCAGTCCAACACTCTGTCTATCTGATTCTGTATGAAACACTCTGCATGTGGAGACAGAGACGGTTCTGATCTCTGGCGAGACTTTACTTGATCCGGTGGCGCTCTTCTTACAAGTTCCACAAAAAAAGTGTTATTATAAATGTTATAATTTATTGTCCCATCCAAGTCCTTCCTTTTATGATTGGCCCTTCTTGTCTTTTATCGGGCTTTTATTTTGAAAGTAGTCTAAAAAAACAGAAGTACATTTTCTCAATTGGTTTTAGCAAAAACGTTCCTGATCAAAACTGAATCTCATTCCTACATTTATTCTATGAACTATATTATGAATTGTTTCTGTGTGTTGACTTTGACATGCAGAGAACAAACCTCAGCTCTACCATCAGAAGAGTTTGCTGCGTTCCAATCTCTTCTGATGAAAGAGTTTGGATGCATCATCCCAGAGATTTCCATCTGCTGGGAGTTTCTCAGCTGTCAACCTGTCTGCAGCAGAGTGAGAATCAGGCTGGAGTGGGAGAAGAACGAACATTTAAAAGCTTTCTTGTGACAGTGAAATTGTGAAAACATTGCTTCATCAAAGAGGTGAAGGGAATACTCACGAGAGACTGCAGGGCTAATCAGAGCCTTATAAAGCATGAGAGGTCACGTGATTTCATGGAAACGGAGCAGTGAATGTGAAACGGCTCTGCTGTAAGTGAGACAAAATAGGAAGTAGTTGGAGCGTGCAGGCTTTCTAATCAACCCCTCCTGGCCCCAAACCATGACGATTACCCCAGGCGGCCTCCTCCTGAGCCTCTGTGGTTTACTGTTTCACTCAGTAGGGATTACTTATCTGCACGCTTTATGTCTGCTTTCTGTGTGCCGTCTGTACGCTGCTCTGATGTTTAAAGAAACAAGTCTGCCTGATTTGTTTCAGCCAGTCTGATTAAACAGAGATGATTCAGCTCAGGATTATCCAGAGAACCTCCTTCTAGCTTATAAATTATGGAGTACTCATACTTATAACAGGAGCATCTAGTTCAGTGTTTCTCAACCCTGGTCCTCACCGCCCCTCTGCTCTGCATGTTTTAGACATGCCTTTATTCCAGAACAGCTGATTCAAATGATTGCCTGACCACCAGAAGCCTGTTAATCACCCAGAGATACAATTCAGGTGTGTGGCAGAAGGGAAATGCCTAAAACAAGCAGGACAGAGGGGCGGTGAGGACCAGGGTTGAGAAACACTGATCTAGTTTATACATTCAGGAATTAGAAGAAAAACTTCTTTTAACTTATCTAGAGAAACTACTCATTACCTCAGATCAACATTATCAGAACAGGAATCCAGAGAAACTCCTACTAGTGTGTAAATTACTGACTCCTTATTCTTAACATGGGGTTGTGCTTTTTGGTTTCTTTTTTTTCTTCTTTGCTCTTTCCTTTGGTTTGTTGTTTTGTTGTAAAAAGTGCTTTTACTAATTCATGTAAAGCACTTTGATTTACCTTGTTGCTGAAAATGGGCTATATAACTAAAATGACCTTGCCTTCAATTCAGTTCAAATGTACTTTATTAATCCCAAAGAGAAATGACAAGTTGTAACTCGTACAATATTGCTTCAAAGAGTTGTTGTAGCTGATGAAGGCTTTGATCTCCTGCACCAGTTTGTATCACAGCGGTCTTGAAAAAGTCTTTGACTGAAGATGCTGCATTGTTGTATGACGGTCTTGGGAAAAGGACACTCAGGGTTGTCTGTAATATTTTTGGATTTTATGAAGGATCCTTTGGTGCACCATAACATCGTCCCCAGAACAGAACCAGTTGTCTTTTTCAGGTTGTTCAGCGTTTTTAAATCCCTGGTTCTCATGATGCTGCTGAAGAAATAATGAGTAATCCCATAATGATGGGTGTGATGGCCAAATCCATGGCCACACTCTGAAGGCAGAAGTCAGTAACTCTTATGCACAATTTAGTTTTCATAATTTATTTTTTTCATTCAAATACAACACTTTAGTTTCAGTAAAACATTTATTAGTTGATTTGGATACATTTGTTCTTTATGTTGGCGCGCACATTTAGTTAACATGTATTTATATCAACTTAAAAGTTTAATTTGTTTGTCACTAACTTTGTTTGTTTTCCCGGTACTTACCTGCCTTGGAGTGGCCAGACAAAAGACGGGGGCCAGGGCTCAGCAGGCTTAAATGCTGATTGGATTACACCACTAGTTCCTGCTGGCAGGGGAAATTTGTAGTTTCTTTATTTAGATAAGTTTTGTATTTAAGTAAATATTAGTATTTAAACTTTAATATTTTTGATTTTCATTTTTTTGGGTTTTAGTTTAGCCAAACTTAGCTGTACTGTTAGTTGTTTTGTGTTATTTGTAATTGTATTCTGTTTAGTTACCCCTATTGTGTCTTAATTGGTCTGATCAGCCAGTATATAAACCCCTATGTGTCATTTCTTTGTTAGGTCAGTTATGTTTGTTTGTGCAGCCAGTTTGTTTACATTTTTGCCTGAGTTCAGTTTTGTTTCTTTGACATCTTTTATGAGCTCAGTTTATCTTTTTGTCATTTACAAATTTTTGGGTTAAAATAAAAAACCCTATTTTTCTAATTAATATCCTGTGACTCCTCCTGTTTTTAACTCGGTCCATCACAATGGGTTATAATCCCATCATTACAACTCACACACGAATGGGTAAACATGTTCGTTCATCAAAGAAATGCTTTAAAGCTGCGCATAGCCGCACAAGATTGTGATCAATGGTGCTAAGACTGGTCTCCTGGCCTTCTCCAGTTAGGGCTGGGAGAAGGCAGAGGGCCTCGTTCTTTTCCTTTTTTTTCCATAGACGATCTGTCTCATACCACACAACATGGTCAAAAACAAGTATGTAAAGAAAAAATGTTTTTATTAAAGTTACGTCCTACAGCTGTAACATAAATTTGCCTTACGAAGTTTGTAATTATCGTCCTCAGGAGCGTAACTGAATCTCAGTGTGAGCCTGAGATGTTTATGAGTAAAACAGGAGAACATGATGAAGACCGAGGAACACAGCTGACCTTTTCTTAACCTTACTTTACCAGGAAATTCTCTTGCAAAAATTTCCTGGCGAAGACTGGCAGCGGCACACAGAGATTACAGGAAAAATAGACACCGTCACTAATCAATCAAATGAAAATAAACTTCAGCTAAGACAGTGAGACAGATGATTCCTTCTAAAAATCAGTAAGAAGAACCGTAAAAGCATTTAGAGACAAAATTTATTTTCGTGTATTTCTGCAAATGGTTCCAAGAAGATGAAGCAGAAAACTGAAAAGGTTTCTTTCCAAGTTCAGTTCAGACTTTAGGCACCAAACGTACAAATAAGTCCAAACTATGATGACTCAATTCGCTTTGGAGACACTTTAACCAAGTTTAGGATCCAAAACAATATCCTAAGCTTTAACGGCCCACTGTTGCATCTGTTGTTAGAAAGTGGAGAGAACAGCAGACAGAGACATACCTCTGGAACCCTGCAGCTGTAATTAGAATAAAATGTAATCTACCAAATATTGAATCCTAATGTGTTTGAGAACCCTGTTCTGTTCTACACAGCTTTTTGTTTCAAATTCTGGTAACATGACAAAAACGTGAAAGCTTTCACGGAGTAGGAGTGCGGCTTCAAAACTGACGTTTTCTTTCATTTCTTATTGTCGTCTGTCGACAGGGAACACATGGCAGCGTACCAGGACAGCTGTCCACACGAGGTGGAAGGCTTCAAACGGGAGGTCAAAGGTCTCATCGTCAGGCTGATGGAAGTTTTGGAGGAACAATTTAAAGAGGATGTCAAGGTAATGCAATCTGGTGTTTTCAAATACTATAGAAGCTTTATGAGGCAAACTGCGACTTCCTGTTTTCATCCTTTCACTTCCTCTTAAAACACAGCTGCTGCTGTTGTGGTTTTTTTAACATGAGGAACTGAAAACAAGATCTTTACCACCTTGTCAGAGTCGCTGCTTAGATGTATAGAAATGAGGCACTTAGGAGAAACCCACAAGTTGAGTAATAAGAAAATGTGTCCAGAAGGGAAATATGTAAAACATGCTTTGTTTTTTTTTACATCTGCATTGTTGATGCAGATGTAAAAAAAAAAAAAAGATGGCCATATTACAATAATCTTTACTGAAGGCAAATCCTTTTGAATATTAAGCAAATTCTCCTGTCTTGTCTTGCTGTATCAGCCTTTTGTTCTGGAAACATTAAAAAATAAATAAATTTAATACAGAATCCAATAAAGATATTTTCTTCTTTTTTTGTGATTTCTTTCCAGCCCTTCCTCAGGAGGATGATGACGAGGAAGTGGCTCACCAACGATGATGACTTCAAACAACTCGATGGCCGGATACAGCAGCTTTCCCATCATTGCGACTCCATGAGGCCTCCGCACGTAAAGGTGACGAGGATTTGACTAGGCCGCAAAAAATATCAGATTTTATGGATCTGATTCAATCCTGTGAACAGACCACTGAAAGCTGGACCAAAATAAGTTGTAATTCTGCTCTGATACCACTGGTCAGAAAAATAATAACTAAATAATACTATTCAGCATTTTTGTTTACTGTAGCTTAATTGACTTTATGGGTTTAAAATAGAACTAAAGTCTGACTTTTACAAATACTGACATGACCATTTCTCTCACTGTCTGACATTAAATTGCAAAGAGCCAGGCTAAAAAGAGAGAGAATATTTTTACTACTTTGGATCCAGTAGTTTACACACATTTCAAGCCTTTGGAGCTTCTCACCATAGTTTGCTGGAGTTTTGGCCCATTCCTCCAGGCAGAACTGGTTTAAGTCAATAATTCCTCGATATTGATGAAAATGTATTAGTTCCACTGGCAGATTATTTCACTTATAACATTGGAAAAACGTGAAATAATCTGCCAGTGGGACTAGCACTCGTTTTTTTTTATCAATATCAAGTAATTACTTACTTAAAACAAGCTCCTCAAAGTCACTTGTAAGTTAGCTTTGTCTTATTTCAAATGTAGAAAGATGTTTGCACTACAAAGTAGACCAAAATTTTTGCAGTGAACAGAGATGCGTCCGTTGTCCATTTTGTAATCACAAAACCTTTTTAGTTTTGCCTAGAAATGTTTCTGTGAGGTGGAGTTTACACTCCAACACTCTGACTTTGATTGTCCTTAGAGCTCATTGGTCATTTTTCTTTTGGAAGACTTTGAGATACAACGGGACACAACTGGCGCCCACGCTTTAGCTTCATCTTTCTTGTAGCTTTGTTGAGTCCCATATCTTAAATCTAATGATGGATGTTCTGATGTCCCTACGAGGGTCTTTGTCCCTGAGTGCATTTGCAAACTGCAATCTTCCTTTTTATTTTTATTTTTCTTGTGAAAAAGTGGCCTTTCAACCATGTCCAGTCTGTCTTGGACATGTTTCAATGTGGATCTGGTTTGAAATATCAGCTTTTAGCTCTATCTGGGAATTTCTGTCTTGGAAAGCTTGCATAATATATGTGATCGTAATCCCTCAGGATAAATTAAGTCTTGTAATTTCCCTGAAAGACGGAAAAGGAAACTCTTAACTTTTTTATTAGCCATCTTAGAAATTCCAGTGAATTGTTGTTTGGGTCTGGTGTGGCGGCCAGCAGACCAATGAATTGGTGGAAGCTCAGGTCTAAGGTCACATAATCTAATGCTTTGGGATCATGCAATACAAACACACTTACCATCCTGCGTTTTCTTTTCTGGTTGCATCCTGTTATGATAATCCATCACTCTCTCTGTTGGACAGGAGTTTGCCAGCCGACTGCATTACTATGTTGTGAAGGAATACGTCGGGCAGCTGATGAAGAATAACTACTCGTGCAAGAACCGGAACCACGAGAAGGCTGGAGCCAAGATCAACGAACAGTGGAACAAGCTCATCGATCTGTTTGACGACATGGTAAAACAGAAATCTTAAATAATCTTGATAGTTAAACAGTAGCACGAGCTAATCTGGACTGTGTACTTTGCTGCAGGCCTTTTAAGTCAGACAGTATTTGAACTTCATAGACAACAAAACATGTTTTAGCTCCACATTATGCCTTAGTGTCAAAAAACTGCTGGTTCTTGTTGGAACCAAGCCATGAGAAGGAGGTTTGATATGTACAGAACGATACTGGTAGAAAGTTTCGACAGGGCTGGATCAATACCAATAGATACACCTGGTAGAATATTCCATATTCAATATATAGAATATACATAGTTCTCATGTGATGTCACACTTCTGCAAACTTTGTAGCTGACGACCGTCTTGCTGGCAGTTGCTATGGAGTTGCTATGAAAACAATATACAAGTCACAAGCTTAGAACTAGCTTCCCCCCTGTTCCTAACTTATAAACACTATGAGTACATCACATCTATCACTTGATTACAATTTCTGAGTACTCTACCCACCACTGTGTAATATTAAGATAAATATCAGTGATATTTACTGCCGAACTAGCAAAATTAGCTTAGCTAACGTAGCTTTTATCTGCAAGCTAAGGCGGACATACCTACTTGTATGTTACTACATGTACTCACTCTGCCAGTCACCAGAACCTTGTATTTCACACAAAGAGTTTGTACGTCTTTTACAAAGCGATTTTGTTGATCTATATTTCTGTTGCATGCTGGTCAAGAGTGTCAGTATACTTACTGACATGGTCATGGTCTCGAAGCCATGGTTCATCTATGCTTTGTGCTGTACTTGCCTATGAAAATGGCGCGGACCACTTTGGTTCAGGCTTTTGGGAACGTGCAGTTCTAGCATTCTGGGAAATGTAGGCAGAGGGAAGGCTTTAGCTGCTCAACCTCTCACGACTAGCTAAACACAATTGGAGGCATCAATTAACTCACTCGTTCTTTGGTTACCTGGCAACAACCTGTTGAGTACCTTGTGCAGCAGCAGTTTCAGTTTTCACCACTGAGCCTCATAACTGCTTAAAAATAAGAAAACAACAATGTAGAGTGAAACAGGAAAGGTCATGCCGCCAGTTTGGCAGTATTCCAGATGTCTAAAACAAAATCTAATCAATAATTGTCGACGCTTACTGATACGAAACGCTTATATTATGATATAATTTTCAGCCGTATGGTCCTACCCTACGTTTGGACCTGCCTAGCAGTAAAAACAGCCACATAACAACCTGAGCAGAACCTGTTCTTGTGTTTGTTTCTCATGTAGAAATCTAGCCATGAGTGGCTCCACCATGTAGGACTCGACCTGAGCACCATCATCAGACAAAACAAGACAGACATCAAGAACCACCTGCAGCCCCTAGTGGAACATTACCCAGACTTCAGGTATGACGACGTGATGCTGTCATCACAATGTTTTATTGGTTTGTCATTGTTTTCAAAAAGGCATGAAGATGAAGAAATGATGGAGTAGAGAAGTCGTTGTGCTGATGTGATTCACTGGTGTAGATAGTTGCTACTTGCTCATTTTTAAAAAAAATATAAATTACAGATTGTTTTCAGAGGATGCAATACCACTTAAGAGTCGGTCCTTGTTCTTTTATTTTTGTTTTTTCCATTTCTTTTTCCCACATTGACATCCAGGTGGTTTTTCAGGGAAAGTCTGTCTTGGAAAGAGAGATTTTCCAAGACAAATTCATCATCTAAACTTTGTTGAATGTCGACCTTCAGAGTCTTGGAACTCTTCTTGGATAGACGGTTAGCATCGTGTTAAAGTTCATCCCTGGTGTTTTCCCTTTCTCTCATCTAGCTAACACTGGAATGCCCCAATGAGAGAACCCAGCCGGAGATGCTGCTCTCACAGCAGTCGTCACATGATTACATAGCTGCTACTTTCCCTTTTAAATCCCCTTGGAAGCATTTTTGCTTGAATTTGTTCAGTAAATAATAACAGTGTGGAACCTGTTCAGTGTGTCAGTAAACCTGATTTTAGATTTAAATATTTGTACTACCTTTAAAATACTGGATTATGTTATTTGATCCTGACACAAAACCTCCAGACAGGAAGACGTGCTTTAAGAGCTGTAAGTGGACAGAGTGAAGGTCTTCTAGAAATACCATTTTCTTCCTTTCCACAGGAAGAAAAACAGAAGTGATACGAGATACGCTGCAATTAATCATAAAATAAACCAAAACAAAAGCATAAGAACGATGTGGAGTGATGGAATGTTTGCGTGCAGCCGCTTTGAGTCAGCTGATGGAGGGGTTTTCTGTCCACCCAGGTTAGTTTATGATAAACTGGACAGCCTACTCAAAGTGAAACACTCTTAAAGGTTATTGCATCACTTCGCCATGTCCGTGTTTGAAATCTGTGGTTTTGCTGTCAAAATAAGAGAAAAAAAATAAAAATTCACCAAAGACATTACAGACGGAGCTTCCTCTTTGTGGCCGTGGCAGCACAAATTAGAGATAAGACAAACACATAGACTGTATGCAGCCAAACCTCAGAAAAATATCAAATCAAATCAAATTTTATTTGTATAGCACATTTCAGCAGCAAGGCATTTCAAAGTGCTTTACATAAGTTTAAACAGTGAGAAAGAAAAATAAAAAGAAAGTAATAAAAAGATAAAAAGAAAAGATAAAATCATTCTGTTGGACTTCCTGTCCATTCAAGTTATATGATCTACGCAGACCTTCCATTTCTTAACACGGGTATTAGCCAGGCCCCGCAGCCTAACAGGACAAGGCCTCCAGCCTTGCAGCACCAGGCTCCGTCCGCCTGGTTCGCGAAAATTTTGGGCTAGGACTTTCGCTGTCCTACGCGGATTTTGTGCATTAATTGGTTACCTGTTAGAGTCTAGAATTTACAGGGTTTTATATACGCGCAATGACCCCCAGTCACTCGCAAATACATTGAAGGCATCAATTGCCATAAGTAACTCTAAACAGGTGGGTTTTAAGTTAAGATTTATATGCTTAAAAAGCACAGTTATTTTACCGGGATAATTCAGAAAGATCGTTATGTTATGATGGAAAACTTCCATCTGGTGAATGAAACACAGAGCAACACATAACGGCCCCTCCATGACAAGTTGTTGGACACTGACAGTCAGCTGGCTGAAAGTAACCACTACTCTGTTCCTTCATTTATAAGGAATAAAGTAACTTGTAATATGGGAATTACCTAATAACTACTGCTACTAAAAATAAAAATTTTTTGAGCTTTACGTCATTTTATAATGTTATTCCCTCATCAAAAACATAACTGGAGTGTTGCTTTTATTCTGTCATGTATGATTTGAGAAATCCTTTAATCTCCATGGCAACCATTCAGCTGTGTAAAGTGTCTGGGTGGACCAACTCAACTCCTTCAGACTAGCCAGCAACAATTAGCAAACACTGCTCATCTGCTGAGCTCGTTATAGGAGCCACTCTCAGTGCATCGCTGATAAAAATGTTGTTAAAGGGTTAGTAAAGGGGCCATCTTACGATGACTTCATGAAGGCAGAGTTTCTTAAAGAGAAACCCAATTTCAAGGCTTTCTTTTAAGTCATATTTCATATGTACAGCATTTTTATAAAAACTGAAGGTAAAACAGTCACTTGATTGTTCTATAAGATGATATTATGTAGATGGAAAACACACTGCTGCCCCTTTAATGTCTAAAATGCTAGCAACAAAAGGCTAAACAAAATAGACACTTTTGCCACAATTTGGACATTTTCACTCAGATATGTTGCTGGTTGTTCAGACATGAGAGTAAAATTTAAACCGTTGTAAAAGCTATTTTACATTGTATCAAATGGAGATAATATTAACACAATGTGAGGAGTGCACTTACTTTTACCATATACTGTGTGTTTATGTGTGGTTTAATGTACTTGTGTGTTTTTGTCATCCACCTGCAGCAAGAAACATCTGGTTGCAGTTCTTTACTTCAGGGGCCTCCAGAGGGGCCGCGAGCACCACCTCATTCTGCAGAAACTCACCGCGCTCAGAAAGGAAGTGGGCAGCACCAGCACTGACAGAGGCCAAGTTTTATTTGGGGACATGCAGGTCACAGCCAACACCGACTGCCTGTCCAACCCGCTTTTCTCTTGTCTCAGCTTCCTGCAAACGCACAGCTGAGAAGGAAATGCAGACGAAACGTCCTGTTCAAGCTCTGCATGGAGACCGGTTCTAGGAAACGCCACGTTGCACTTTTTCTCAGGTTGTGTTATTCTGCATCAGTCTGGTCCGGTACTTACACAACAAAACTTTGTTTGTTGTTCTTTTGTTGGACTTTGTTCCTCCCTCTGCATTACGGAGTTCAGACATTTAATAATGAGCATTCAGCAAAGCAACACTGCCTAGAAATGAACTAAAGCACACAAGATTAATGTTGTTTTTAGCTAAAGCTAGACTATAGATGTGTCTGTACCATAATATTTGATTTTTAAAAATGATATGTTTCCTGCTCTGGAAAGCAACACTGTGGGTTAGAGTCACATGTTGGTTAAGTTCATGAAGAGTAGAATCAATTTACGAAGCAAAAAAAACACAAAAATATGGAATAAGTCAATTCAGCTAAAATAAAAATGAGCGAAAAGATTAAATATAAGAACAAACAAAAAAAAAAAAAACAAGCAAATTATCAAATATATGTAAAGTCGAAGAAAGTAAAAGCTGGTATTTCATGTCTTTCTAAAAGCGTTTGAGTAAAATTTAAAGGGGCAATATAATGTAAAATCAATTTTTTGATATTTGCAGCATGTTATGAGATTATTTTCTCATCAAAAACAAACCTGGAGTGTTGCCTTGATTTTTTCATGCTTGTTTGAGAAATAATCTAATCTCCATGACAACCATTCAGTTGTGGAAAACAACTCGGTGGACCTAGCTCCGCCTTCAAGACGAAGCTCCTCCTCAGAGCTGCAGCTTTCGTCTCACAGAGCAACTCCCCGACTCAGCTCCTTCAGACTAACCAGCATCAATTAGCAAACACTGCTCATCTGCTGAGGTCATTATAGGAGCTAATTTTCAGAGCAATCAAAAATGTTGTTAAAGAGTTAATAGAGGAGCCATGTTGTGATGACTTTCTGAGTTTCAGAAAGAGCAGGAGTTATTAAAGAGACAGAGGCCCAATTTCAGGGTGTTGTCATATTTGACAAACATGTACAGCCTTTTTATAACAGCTGAAGCTGACATACTTGATCACTATGTGCCTTGGAAAACACAGAATATTGCCTCTTTGATATGAATGAAAAGTTATTTCATATAGATATCCAGGAGGTTTCATCCAGATTGTTGGATTGTTGTCCAGTAACTGATGATCATTTACCATATACATATAATTATATGATGCTGTGGGGGGGGAATTTACCTTCTCCTGACTAATACCTTCATCCAATGGGACTGTTTTGATCTTTTCCACCTCTGTGAAAACGATGACATCATCACATCAACAAATTCTGCCAGAATTGCTGAACTTTAAGTAACGTCAGGTGTGAATATAATAACTTCATGCTGAAATAATGTCAGAAAGTATTTCTAGAAAAACAGTTTGTGTTAACTTATGTCAATGCAAACTTTTTATATTTGTTTTTCAGTTGATAAGCACATAATGTGTCTCACATTAAAGGTGGAAAGCGTTTGAAACAGACTTACTGTGATCTAAGATGATTGCATTTGCAGAATTGTAACTGGGGTGTTTATTACTTTGTGAGCCACTGTAGATGTGTTGAGTGTAATAACAATAGTTCAGGTAAATCTACAGATGGTTTTCTGAGTGAATGTTTTCTCTCATCACATTTTGTCATTAAAAATAATACCAAGAACTGGAAAACCCACTGAAGGAATGTGTTCAGAGGCAAAGATCTTCTTCTTTTAAGTAAAGCATTTTTATGCATTCTGAGGGGGTTTTCAAGCTAGCTAACTCAGATTCTTCCGGTTTGGTGCCATCCCCTCGCCTACTTTCTCAGTGTGTCAGAATGTGTGCACTGGTTCATCGAACATGATGCTGAACTGGCCGTTTAGTGCAGAGGCGTCACAGGAAGCATCAGTTTAGAAAGCGAAATAAAGTGTAAAACCATGTGAAAATAAAACGTTGAACATTTTAACAATTGGAGCTTTAAAACTTTGATGGAGTTTGTCCTCTTGTCCTGTTTATGTTATTTGAATTCAAAATGGGTTTTTTATGTTTCAGTGTCAAACATAAGATCCTGGGAAAGATTCATTTTGGGTTATTTATCTGTTTCTAATGCGTAACATGACCTTTCTACTGTATGTTGATAAACGGACCAAATGTAGAGAGGATGTTTTCTCATCGTCATGACAACGATAAGCACTTTACTCTAGAGCCATATTCACCAGATCGCACTGACACATACAATCATGTTCTATAAGTTAGAATCTAGACTTTGATGAGGCTCAGATTAAAAATACATTTGAAGCAGTGTATTAAACAGTTTTCTTTAAGCCCACATTACTGTACTTGAGATACATTTTTTGTTATTGGTCTGATGTAATATTGTAGTATGAAATGTTGTGTTTTCATGAATTGTAAGTAGAAAAATCATGAACAAATAAAAACAGAACGCTTGAAAACAGAAGTCTGTGTGAAATTCATCTACGTGTTTCGTTCAGTCAACTGAGGTACTGAAAACAAATATTTATTTAAATTAATTGTCTAATTTATTGAATGTAACTAAATATTCACAGACACACTAAGCATCATGTCAGGAAGAAGCTGGAATCAAAGACACGTTTTCATTGTAAGACCCTTTGAGCTACAGTTGCCTCAAAAATAAGTTCCTACACATTAAGAAATAATGAAAATAACTGTGAAGGTTGTGTGATATTCTTAATCCTGTACAAAAAGACCAAGGAGAATAGGAATGATTTTCTAAACCCACATTATTTATCTAATTTCTGGTTTAAATGTGTTTTAAACCAGCAGGAGGAACTGAAGTTCAAAAGGTCATAAAACTGATGCTGATGCTTTTTACTGTAAATACCAACCAAAACCAAAGAAGTCATTGGGAATGAAAGAGAAAACAAATGACACACACACACACACACGCACGCACACACACACACACACACACACACACACACACACACACACACACACACACACACACACACACAAATGATTCCCACGTTAACAAATGCAACAGTAAAAACTCCCTTCAGGATATTACATGAGTAATATGATCTCTGTTTTTTCAGTCAGCTATAATAGAAACAAACTTTGTGATGCTAACGATGCGGCTATCTGTCAGCTGGGTGGAGGGAGCAGAGGTCAGAGGTCAGAGACCTAACATAATACTAAGAGGAAGTTACTACAGGACTACAGAAACTCTGGCTAAGTTATCTTGTAACTTAATTATCGCAAGTCAAACCAAGTTTATTTGTACATAAAAACACAATACATGACCAATTAGGAAACAAGCATTTTTTAAATCATGAAGAACTGTTACATACTGATCAGTGTTCCAATTATTGTAAATGAAAGGCAGCTGTGAACAGGTGGCTGTTAGTCCTGATTTAAAGGAACTCAGAGGAAGTTTAGCGGGTCGCTAACCGCCTGGAGAAAAAACATCAGAATTTGTTCCTCTGCACATCCGAAACACCCAAGCAGCACGTTGTCATCGTTTTACCACAGAAGTAAAAACCGAATCATTTATGTAGCAATAAGGACATTTTCTGCAGTATAGCAGAACTGCTTTAAATGTCATGTCCTCTAAGAATACCAAGCTGCTGCGGCGCGGTGTTCAGAAAGTAAACCTCCTTTCACTTCTGTACAAATTCAGTCAGTCAGATGTTGGGACATCATGAGGAAAACCAATTTTTCTTAAAAATGTAATGAGTTACAAAAAGAGAACGGTTGCTTCCTCCTTTTATTGTAAAAAAGATTCCCGAAGGTCGTGTTATCTCAGGTAAAAATGCAGAAAAAAAATAGCGTGTTGATTAATTTACATACATTTTACATCAATCAGGCTGTTGTTTAAACATCTTCCTGCGTCGTCTGACATAGTGAATCATTGTTAACTGCACCAGAGAAATCAAAGAACATGAGATTTAACATTTACAGCTTAGAAAGAAACCAGAAAGAAAAGCTAAATTTGAGGAAACATGGAACGATTTATCTAGGGAATGAAAAACTGGTTTCATTTCTCTTTTATTTTGGAGAACCTTCTTATTTTCTTGCAGTAGAGGTTTCTCTGCCCTGTGAAGGTGAAGTGCCAGACTTGTGATTGAGGTATAATTTTTCAAGTTTTCTATTTCAGTTTTCTATTTCAGTTATCAGTATCTTTGCTCATTATTTGGATCAGTCAAAAGGTTACATTAAATCTTCATTTCTAAACTTGAACTGTGATTTTTCCACTTTAGATTACTTTTTTTTTTACTCTTAGATTAGCCATTTTATAAGTAAGTAACACATCAGTTGAAGGTCTTACTTTCTTTTTTGTCTCTTTCAGGAAAAGGCCTCTGTTACCTCCACATCCCCTCCCTTGGCTTCATGCAATCTTATGTTGAGACATTTTGGAATAATTTCTGTTAATAACATATTTTTTCTTCAACTATTACAGGTAGCAAAAATTCGAGGACAAGCGCAACTTCAAAAAGTTGAAGACCACAACTTTTTGCAAGAGTTGTGACTGTAAGAAACTCTTGCAAAAAACCTTGTTAATGGAGTGTAGGCACATGACTTTGAACCTATGTGTGATTTTGGATTGACTTGTTTTTCTGTAAAATGTCATTATATTTATTATGAATTTCAAAAAAGACTCTGGACCAAAATGCTGTTAGAGACTCGGGCAACATTTTAGTCCCAAAAACGATACGAAAACAAACAGACACACCCACACCCGCCCCACCTCATTCTTTTCCAGACATCTGGTCCATAAAAGCTGCAGCTTGTTCGTTTGACTATCATGGCTGAGAGATTTGAAATGAAAATGGGAACAAGAGCAACAGAAATCAACTTCTGGATCTCTAATAGAATCACTTATTCTAATATTTGCTATCTTTCTGCTATAGTCTTTATTTGGGAAGATTTTTTTAAGTCAAAATTTTTGTGTAAGTTCAACCAGAAGTCAACTTTTGGAAAAAAAAAAAAAAGTCATATTGAAGTTTTATTTTCTGACCCTCACATAGAAACTATCCAGGAAAAAGTTCTTAAATGTGACTGCTTCATCAACAGGAATAAATTGTTTTTGTGAAGCATAAACACCAGACGTACAGCAGAAATCAGATATGTATATGTATAATGTATAAAAAGGTAACTTTGTTTTTCTTACTAATATTAAATAAGACTAAACATTTCCTATTTTAGGTCATTTATGATGATCAAAAATAATTTTGATTTACTGTCACAATAATTGGTGAGATATTTTACTTTACTTGTTTTTTTTCTACAAACTTTTTTCTTCAAAGTCAGAAGTTTATACATATAAAAAGATTGCTACACTTTGCAAAAGTTATTAAAGATGATGATGTCAGGCTTTTAAAAGCTTCTGTTGACTTTTGAGCTAAATGGAGGTAGAAGATTAAATGAATGATGAATTTCAAGGCGACGCCCCCCTGCCAGCAAGCCTAGGCATGCTGGCAGAGCAGATTTCTTCCTTGTGCTATATCATGAACAAAAACAATCCAGTCACATCAGTAAACATAACAGGAAGAGAACCGTGGGTCTCCTCAGAGCAGTTCCACAGATAAGATATATGATTACATGTAAACAGAACCAGCATGGAAATATGACATGGAAACGCTGGTTCTGTTTGCCGGAAATGGTGTAGGAGGCTGCGTGGGCCATCCAAAGCTGCCATGCAGGATGGCTGCTGCGTGTGAACAGCAGCCGTCCTACTGCTGTTCACACGCAGCAGGATGGCTGCTGATAAACGTCATTTCTTGATAAAACAAAAACACGTCTGTTTTTTCTGAGCCAACGATCTAGTTGTGATTCTGTTGTGAAGCGTAAACAACAGTTAAATTGAGAATATGCATGAAAGTCTTTTTCACTTTTTCAACCAAATCTATGTTCAGTTTTATTATTAATCAAAGACAAATTTAAACAGGTGAGTTTTTAAAGGCACTCAGTGTTTAGGCTGTTTTGCAGTTTTCTGGAAGTTTGTTCCAGATTGGTGGACCATAAGAACTGAATCCATGTTTGATTCCTGCTCTGGATGCAGAGCGGAACCAGAACCAGAAGACCTGAGAGGTTCTGGAAGGTTGATACGACAACAGCAGATATTTAATGTATTTTGTTGCGAGGCAGTTCAGTGATTTATAAACGGACATCAGTTTTTTAAAGTCTATTCTCTCAGTGAAGGACTGTAGAGCTGGGTGATGTAGAGCTGGGTGATGTAAAGCTGGGTGATGTAGAGCTGGGTGATGTAGAGCTGGGTGATGTAAAGCTGGGTGATGTAGAGCTGGGTGATGTAGAGCTGGGTGATGTAGAGCTGGGTGATGTAGAGCTGGGTGATGTAAAGCTGGGTGATGTAGAGCTGGGTGATGTAGAGCTGGGTGATGTAAAGCTGGGTGATGTAGAGCTGGGTGATGTAGAGCTGGGTGATGTAGAGCTGGGTGATGTAGAGCTGGTGTAGCCGGTTCCATTCGACTCATCTATTGTATGTACTCTGCGTTGTGTGTGTGTAGGTAAAGAAAGAAACCAGCAGTCGAGGACTCAGGGTGTTTTGTAGCAGGAAGGCAGGTTTATTCTGTTCAATAAAAATGCATTTAGCACAGCAGTTCCCGGGCTCCGGCCTCCCAACACAGACCTTAACCAACCAAAAGAACCAAGATAAAAACGTTTGCATGGTAAACTCGATAATTGTCTTTAATGTGGGAATTAAATGCCCAATAGTGTGCTGCGCTACACATAAAACAATTTAACAACAAAATATAACAAGTTGTGAGCTTAGTGAACATACTTTTAAGAACATTTCGAATATTTTAACACTTAAACAGAAGACAACTTTATACACTTACCTCTGCCCAGCGCAGCTCGGGGCGAACACACAGGATATGACGCCAAACAGGAAGCAAGAAAATAAAACCGTCACCACCAAAATAAAATTCAGAAACTAAGAAAAACAAATATACATATATTGTGAGGATGGATTTGAGGTGAAATATACACCTTTTTTTACAGACTTGCTACGCTGGGTGATGTAGAGCTGGGTGATGTAGAGCTGGGTGATGTAGAGCTGAGTGATGTTCTCTATCTTCCTGGTTTTAGTCAGACCTCCAGCAGCAGCATTGTGGATCAGCTGCAGCTGGAGAATTGATTCTTATTCAGTCTTGTGAGGATTAATTAAGGCGACTAAAGACGAGTTTCTCTTGCTGTGACATTCGTCCTTTAAAACTGAAAATCTATATCTATATAAATTAAACTGATTGTTTGAAATGTTTCAACACACACTTTTCAAACTAAGCAGTTTGAGCCACGTGTCCCATCAGCAGCACTGAGCTGATCCAGTCAGATGTCAGTGTGGCTTCGGTCCAACTGAAGCCTCATGCTCACACTGCAGCTTGACTTCATTATTTGGTTCTATGTTGTGTTGTTTGTTTGTTAAGCTGTTTTTATTTTTCATTTTGTTTCCTTTATTTCTTTAACTGTGTCTTATTCTATTTTATTTAATCTTACCTTTTCATTTCCAATGCTTATTGATCTTGCGCAGCACTTTGATCAGCTGTTTTTTAACATGCTGTATTAATAAAACTGACACTGTTGGGGTTATTTTTACCAACAACGATATTCAAATACATTGAAGTTTTTGGTTGTAATGCAGGAAGAAGGGAAACAGTTTAAGGCCAAGAAGTTTTAAAGTTAAAGGAAACAGATTCAGACTTTAAATACTCAGTGGTTCAAAAATAATTTACAGAATCTTTGCTCACCAAGTAATGAACCTACATCTGAAATCCTGTTTCTCATTTCACACTGGAGTTACGTGATGGGGGAAGGTGGTGAGAAACAGCACAGATTCCTGCCTGGACGGCGGCCGTGTGGTGAGTGTGTTAGAGGAATGATAGAAAATTGCTGTGTGTGTGTGAGTATGCGCGTCTGCGTGTGTGTGTGTGTAGGTGTGTGCGTGCGTGCGTGCGTGTGTGTGTGTGTGTGTGTGTGTGTGTGTGCGTGCGTGCGTGCGTGTGCGTGTGTGTGTGTGTGTGTGTGTGTGCGTGTGTGTGTGTGTGTGCGTGTGGGTGTGTGTGTGTGTGTGTGTGAGACCTGGAATATGATTTATCTCCTCCAGCTGAAGCCAGATGTCTGTGAGGCTAGTTGTGTTTTCTCCCTGCTAGAAGCTCCTCCATTATGGTTTAAGATCGAGTTGGATCCCAGGTTCCAGGAAGAAATTATATTTGTGTGAGATGACGGTGATTCTGCAGTTAGAACAGATCAGACAGAACTTGTCTGCTCGCTGTTCTCATTCTCGCAAAAATGACTGAACTCTTCCTCATTTTCATCAATCACCGATGCTTGGTAGCTTTTTTTTTTTCTGTGATCAGAATGATAACTACTCAAATCAGTAATCACAAAAGTGTAATTTGATTGTAACTCATCAATCTACTTAGTTGTATTTATGTGTCAAAAGTCCTACAGTCTTTTTTTTTCTATCTGAATTCATCTGGAGGAATAAATTTTCCCTGTTTGTGAGGATTGACTGCATATGTCATGAAAATATATAATCAAAATATATTTGATATTTGATATTGATTTGATATTGATATTTTAAAGGGGCAGTATTATGCAACATCGACTTTATTGAGCTTTACATCATGCTAGAATGTTAGTCAATCATCCAAAACATACCTGAAGTGTTCCCTTGATTTAAGAAACACTTTAATCTCCATGGCAACCATTCAGCTGTGCAAACTCCTAGGTGGACGTAGCTCCGCCTTCAAGGTGAAGCTCCTCCTCAGAGCTGCAGTTTCCAGGCTTCCCAGCTTCCACCTCACAGAGCAGCTCCTCCACTCAGCTCCTTCAGACTAGCCAGCAGCAATTAGCAACACCTGGTGGAACCGCACATCAGATGAGCTCATTATAGGAGCTACTTATCAGAGCAACGCTGGTAAAAATGTCGTTAAAGGGTTGATAGAGGAGCCATGTTGAGATGACTTAATGAAGGTGAAGCTTCAGAAAGAGCAGGGGTTTTTTAAAGAGACAGAGACCCAAATCAAAGTGTTAAATCATAAAGTCAAATTTCTTTTTAGTCATATTTGATATAGTATTTTTACAATAACTGAAGTAACTGAAGTTATCACAGTGACTTGATTGTGCTGTATATTGGCACTATGTGCCTGGAAACCACATAATGCTGCCCCTTAAAACATAGGGTGGAACCATAGTTTAGTTCAGAGAACTGTTTCCTTTCTCTGAATCTGCTTTCCTTTCTGGTCTGTGTTTCTGGCCGTTTGTCTCTCATCTGCCTTCACAACAAAAAGTTACAGAGAATAACAACATTTTTGACAAATGGGATCAGAATCACACGTGCGTGTTGATTTGCTTTAACTTCAACAGTTAACTTTCAGTTTTTTTGTCTCCATAAAAGCTACATCAGACGTGGCACTCTGTTTTCACAGCTGAGACACCCTGACCTGCCAGCAACTAATCCTTCTTCTCCTGCTGTTAACATTTTGCTTTTCATCAACATAGAATCTACTCTTACATCAGCTCATCTGCTTATCTACTCAGTCTGCAACATTGAGATTAGGAGCCATTAAGAAAAGACAAATATTGTGTCTCCTTCACTGTATAAATAGGAAATGACTCAACTTTTGAGGCTGGACAGAGTATCCATTAAAAATATACAAGCTAATTACAGTAACAAAAGACGCATGTAAATTTTACAAAAAATATGTTTTTGTGAGTGTGTGTTTTTTTTTACATATTTATTAAAACTGTCTCTACACAGCAGATAAATCATAAAAGATCAAAATCCTCCAGCTCCTCCCTGAGCTATCTGAAGAAATGTTTCTGATTGGTTGTTTCTGACCAGGAATCAACCAATCAGAGCCAGGAGGAGATCATCATACACTGTTATTAACAGTTATATGGCATCCTGACTTAGCGGTTAAGTAGGTTAATGAGTTTTACTCGGGCGTGTGTTGTAGTTGACTGCAGCTGCAGCCAGACCTGCTTTAAATACACTTTGAAACCATGACAACGCATGTATCTATCTAGTTATCATATTATAAACAGTTTAATGACTTTTTTTCATCATAACTTGTTGCGTATGCTGAACTGACAACTCCACTGATGGTCGGACTCACTGCATGTATGCTATCCTGACAGCATATGGCTATCTGATAGAACACCGCTCCTCTCTCTTGCAGGTACTGCTAAATATTTTAGGGGTACACAGTACCCTACCCTACCCCCCTACTTTCACCCCTGAACAAAACTACCTTAATCTGCATAGAGACGCCAGAGGAGGAACGTAAATGTTAATCTGGCAAAAAAAAAAAAAAAAGTTAATCTAAAACTAAACTGAGTCCCTTGAGCTGCTTTTATTTTTTCCCCTCATAGTTTTCAGTGAAGTGACCGGCTTAGCTCTCTGAGAGACAAAACCACTGCTGACAGTTTGGTGGCATGTTTGAGGATTGAGGTTTTCATAAGTACGACAGTCTACATGTATGTCAGATCTGGATTGGTAAGTTATGCCACGGAGTCAGAAGCTGAGAACAACAAATAGTAACGGACTGCAACAGGGAAGACTCACCTTTAAAGTAGTGATTTTAAACAGTAAGGTTAAGTTGTAACTATGGAGTTAAGTTTTTTTTTTTCAATCATGGTCCAGTAAATCGTTCCTAGAGGCAGAGTGAGGCAACCTTGGCAGCTTGTGTTTCCATGATGTCATGCAGCTCAGTATTCAGGCTTAATAACACAAAACTTTTATTTTGGTACCTAAAGAAAAACCTGATATTACTTAAGATTTGAAATAGTCTCATTCTTCACCATAACCAAGTAGAGCAGCACGTCCAGCTGCTGGATTTGGTTTTTCCCAACAGGATCCTGTAGAAGCTCATACATGACCTGCCTCCAGATGACTGTTTTTCTCTCTCCATGCTGTATTGCAAGACAAGATATTTTTTTATGATGATGACATTTATTATGGAGCATCATGAGAAGTGTAGGAAGACTGCACTGTAATACCTTCAGAACTGCTTGCATTGTTTTTCTTAAGGAGATTGTTCTATGTTCCCATTTCTACTTTTGTTTCTTTTTTTGTGCTCTGTCTTGTCCTTCACAGTGACCTGGTTTGTCAACAAAATGCATACAGTAGAAGTGTAAATGTGAATACTTCTACTACTTAATCTCCCACAATTACAATTTATCACACTTTTCATCAAAACTTAAGCTGTAGTTCACATCAAAACATCCTTCCAGAGAACACAATCATGTTGACAACATGACAAATCATTGGACTGTCTTATCCCTGTGCAGTGACACAGTGTGAGGCCCTGACATGTTCACTGACTTACATTTTTACTTTTGAGAGATGAACTGAGGCTGCTGTGTGGCTGTTTGTATGAATGCCTTTGAGAAATGCCCCAAAATGACTGAGAAAAACTGTAATTAGTTCATCAGACAGACAGACGTCTCATGATAAGCTGCAAATAAGTAACTTTGGCATCATCAGCCCCCTCTGGTGTACACCAGTATCTTTTTACAGTCTTTACATGGTGCACACTACAAGTGGGGACCCTTGGCTTGGTGTTTTTATTTTTGTGTGTGTGTGTTTTTTTTGTTTTTTTTGTCCTGCCACCCCTTTGGTGTTCTGTCCTGGTCAAAAAGCCATGCTGGTTATATGAAAATCCACCTCATCACAACTTCCCACAGAACCTTTCCAGCCTCTGCTTAGTTTTGCCAGTCAGTTTTTGGTCGGTCTACAGTAGCTTGTATTTGGTACTGAAAAACACAGTGTTATCTAGTTTTGTGGTGCTAAACAAAAAATAAAGGTTGGCGTCACAAAGTTTGTTCAACAGCTTCAACTTTAGTAAAGAGTTTCACAAGAGCCTGGGGAAGCTTTCCTCTCTGAAAGAGACCTTGCCTCAGTGCTGGTGTTTATAAAAAGCCTGTCTGTGTGAGTTTGTAAGGCGCGGGGGGCTGGGGGTGGAGTGCAGAGGGGTGGTTGGACTTTCCACAGCACTTCATTATAAGTGGGAGCAACATGGGAGGAGCCAGCAGAGCTAAAAGACACCAGCTGAAGTGTTAGAGGCAGAGCAGCGGCTGCAGGACCAGGGTGAGTAACATCCTCTGAAGGAGGATTCATGCACATTAACTTTGTCACTCCGTTCAAGTTCCACGCTGATGTCTAACTAAGACTGTTTCTTAAAGTGTTTAAGACTTGATTCAACATACACTCTTAATTATATGGTGCTCTCATTTGTATTTCAACAGAAGCTGTTTAGATTTTTAACACTAACATAACAAGCGTATTAAAATCATTCGACATTAAAAAGTAGCAAAAACTGACTAAGCACAAGCTTACACTAAATCGTCTCTTCTTACGAGTTTATTTCCACTGACTGACATTTTGACATTTTTTTTCTTTTCTCTTTTTCTTTCTTTTTTTTTTTTAGCTTTTGTGGTCCTTTGGTCTTTTTTCTCTTCCCGGATTAGGATTTGGACTGAACCAGACTTTACAATGCGAGTTTGCTCAACCCCAGAAAGCCTCCGGCTGAACAACGTCCTGAATCAAGGAGGCAAATGGATTAGAGGAAAACTCAAGAACATAAGGAAACCGTCCAGGCCTCAGGTGGGCGTCGACTCTTCCCCAGTAACAGAGGAGCCCCAGTCCCAGTCATCTGAGGACGAAGATTCCCTAGATGGTAAGAGACAGTCCAAGATTTCACACTTCACTCGAACCGTCAGCCTTCAAAATCTCTGATTTAAAAAAAAACCATTTCTTCTCTCTTCATTGTCTTTAGATACTCTAACCTTCGAGGAACTTCTTGAGCAAAGCTTGTACGAGGCCAGCCTTGTGCTGATCAACAGAGAGAATCAACTGTTTGGGAAGGAAACCGACAATGAAGTGCAGAAGTGTCACGCAGAAGAGATAGAAAGGCTTTCTGCAGAACGCAGCGCGCTGGAGAAAAAGATACAGCAGACTCTGCAGCAGAGTCTGACTCTGAGGCCCGAAGAGGTTGCTGACGAGACGGCAGTCCAGACCCTGACCACGTCCTTAAAATCTGCTGTGAAGGCCATCTACCAGGAAGAGCTGCAGGACCTGCAGAGGAAGCAGCTGAAGAGTCGGACTCCAAGCAACTGGAAGGAGCTCCATGACTCAACTCTTCGTGGTTTGGTAGAGAGCCGGATGGACAACCCCTCAGTGACCCCCACAGGCCAACCCGGACAATCGTCCATCCAGCTGGACGTCCACGGCATGGGGAGGCAGCTGAAGGAGGACCTGCTCTTGGTGGTCAACGTGCTGAAGAGCTGCTACCCACCGGAGGCAAACATCTGTCAATTTTATGCGTGGCTGTATCACCAAAACCTGAGCGCCAGACTCAGTAAGATTGTGGACTTTGTTCTGGATGATAAAGACTGTACTTTCATCCTGCGCTGGGTCAACGAGTATTACCCAGGGTAAGGCATAATCTCCATTTCCCTTTAAAACAGTCATTCTGCACATATACGTCTTGCAACACTTCTTTGGGAATAGTTTATGAGTATCTGGGCTTGGAAGCAGTCCTACATTTCTAGTCAGTGCTGTTGGATGACATTTCACTCTGGATAGTTTGTTTTCTTTGGGGAGTTTGACTTTATATGGGAGTTTTAAAGCTTTATGAACACAAACATTCATTTGGGGACTAGAAAAGTTCAGACCACTTTGTGAAAAGTTCATTTATATCAGCAACTTTGTTCATGTGAAATACATTACTGTTAGCTACTGTGCCATCTTTAAAAACACACATCATACAGTAGAACTGTGACAGGTTTAGCATACATATCAGTGAAAAGGAATAACAGTTCAAAATGTAAAATATAAAATATTTTGCTTAAAGCAAATGAAAACATGACATTTAGAATTTAGAAATTAATTTAGAAAGCCAAAAATATGCATGTTTTAATATATGAATGCGGGCTTAACAAAAAGTATGTTTAACACCTGCTTAAGAGTTGTTATTTTCAAAAGGTACTTATAATCTCACAAATGAGGCTCATTGAAATGCATGTTCCAAATGATTAAATGTAAATCATAGCTGAGTTAGTCATGTGTCAAAGTTATGTGGGGAAAAAATGAAGCGGTTCTGCTTTTAATTCATAATATTGCTCAAAGGACTCTGTCAGACAACTGCTGAAGTTTAACATTACGATGATTTACTGTCTTACAAAAAGAAAAAACAATAATTTAAGACAAATACAAGAACACAAGAGATGCTAAACAGAGAAGACAAACATAAGAAAAATAAAAACACAAACCAGACGAGGATGGATAATAATAAGAGAGCAAAACACTGATACAAGATCATGACAGGAATAATCCAAAGGAAAAACAAATAATCTGTGCAAAAGAATAAACTATGAAACCAGATTTGAACAAAGAGTAAAAGAAACTGACAGAATATGGAAAGATTTTGACTAACATAAGAAAAAAGGGAATAAAACAACAAACCAACAGGAGCAACCCAGAGAAACTATTCAGGAGGGGAAACACCAGATGAATGTCTAAAAAACATAAAGTACCACTAATACCAGCAAAACTATGAAACATAATGCCCAGCCCTGTTGTGCAGAGATTTTCCCGTCAGTTCTTTGTTTAACATACAAGCTCAACACACACACACCCTGCAGTTGTTTCAGAGAGTGTGTGCAATATGGCAGTTGGCATAATCATGCAGAACTGCAGCACTGTGTGACTGAACCAGCTTATGTCAGCTATGGTACGTGTTTGTTCTTGTTTCTGAAGGTTAGGTTGACACAAAGTAAAAAATAGAAGTCAGTCTTAATTTGATCAAAAAGTCCTGTATCCCTTCCAATAAATGTCCTGGTGTGTTTCATCATCGTTTCAGAATCCTTAAGAAGCCGGAACTGGCCAAGGAAATTGATTCAGCAGCACTGGGGCAACTGCTGCCTCAAAATTTACTGGACAACCTGGAGGAGCAGTACCTGACCACACAGGAGGTAACGTAATCATACAAGCAATAATAATAATATTAATAAACTGGATGGATAGTGTACAGCTCAGACATAAATGTCACTATTCAAACCGTTGTTTCAGTTAGTTGGGTTAGATGTGCTATAAACTGTAGCAGATTACAGCACAAGTTAATTACAGTTTCTTGACAAGTTATAAAAATGAATAAACAAGTCAAATAAATAAATTTTCTTAAAAAAAAAAAAAAAACTACCAGGCTGCTTGAGAATCTGTTAAATTATCATTACTTCATTTCTTGGAGCCAATTAAAGCTGCAGTATGTATAAATATATCTGTTATTTTTAAAAATTAAGCCCTTTTCTAAAACTAGAAAAGTCTCAGCAAGTGCTTTTTATTTTATTGCGTCAAAAACCTCCTCCTCAGATTTTGACATTGTACTTTGTTTTTTGTTTTTTTTTGTTTTGTTTTTTGCTAATTATGATGCAATAGTGGTCGTGACATCACTGGTTGCTGTCACTAATTTATTATCAAGTTTAAATTATTTAATTAAAGGTTTAAAATGTCACCTCTTTTGTATGTGTAACAAAAATGTCTGTGCTATGTTGAAAGCTACTCATGGTGACTTTATAACCTTTCTGTTTGTTCAGACTGAGCTGTCAGTTTACCTGAACAACGCTCTGGAGGAAGAAAGGAAGAAATTGACAAAAGGAGAACAACCTCCGACAGAGGACGGCTGCTTCACCAGCCCTCTGGCCCACGACGTCATTCCGGTAGCTACGTTAGCTAAACAAGCTAGCTTTACCATCTACTAAGGAAAACATTAACCAACAAGGAAGTTTCTCTTATTAACAGATCTAACACTAATAACTCCTTCTCCTTCTACATGTAAACAATATTTTTGGATTATGATAACACCAATATTGTTCAGAATAAGTAAAATGTAGAATGTAATGTTTATTGCTTGTTTCACAATAGGTGACTGTATGATATGATAGAAAGAACTTTAAACTTTCTTGTCGCTCAAATATTTTATACAAATAAGCTTGACTTTATTTGACTGTTGTTGATAAATGTGTTCCATCTGTTCCTGTTTTCAGATTATTAATGGCATGGTAACCGTGGCAGAAACAGTCACAGGGAGCCAGCAGAAAGCCCAGAGGATAACGCGTCAACTAACCGATATGCTGCAGAGGTAACACAACACCTTCTCGACTCCCCCCAGCTGAAACGTTAACAATGTCCACAAAAACTTATCCGAACCGACTCCTGCAGGTTTAAAGCTTTCCAAGATGATATCATCAAACAGAACAGCAAACCACACGTCAAAGCTACCCTGGGCTGTGTGGAACAGTTCAGGTGTGTTTCTGATCCACCAAAAGATGAGATGGATTATCATTCAGAGCTTCATCACTCAGCTGCGGGTTTGTTTCTGTTTCTACAGGGACATCCTCCAGAGGAAAAGCCATTTGTTCCAAGCTGATGTTCAGGAAAACTGTTTGACTATCCTGTCTGACATGAGGCAATCCGCCCGTACCTGCTTATTAAGCTCCGTGCACAAGTCCCTCAAGGTATAGGTTGTTGTAATAAAGACTGAAACGGCGTTTTCATGTTGTCTGTGTCGCTCTATTTAAAGTCGTCTGTTTAAACCCAACCAGCCACAGTACCAGAAGCTGGGAACTGGAGACTGGCTGAAGAAGAAGAGTGTGTTTGAGAAGCTGCTGAGCAGCTTGGAAAACAGCATCCAGGACCTGGAGGGCCTGGCTCCGTCCTGTTACCAGGTAACACCCTCCTGATTCCAGCACATAGTTGTCCATTTGTTTTTGCTTTTTGGTAATAGCAGGACTGAAATGTTCTTTTATTGTTTTTAGTGGGTGATTGGTGATCTTCACCTGGAAGTGACACAAGAATATGTGAAGAGGCTCCTGAGAGGAGAAGTCAAGCTGAAGGACAGAGAGCATCAGCAGAGGGCCTTCGACGCCGTGATGGACAACGCTGAGAGTTTACACAAGATTTTCACCAGCATGGTGAGATTCGGTCAACATCTCACACACACGCACACACATACACACCAAAACAGTTAAGGTTGTGGCCTAAGACTTGTACATTTTCTGAATCCTTAGGGTCTGTTGAGTATTTCGGTTGTTAACTCTTGTGTCCCTGATGTCCCTGGGTGCCATTTGGACAAAATAAATGTATCTAGTTTAGGTGAAAGGCGTGGAAAAATGTGCATTGGTTTTGGTTTAATGAGTTCTAGTGACCTGTGTTCGGACTCAAAACTTAGAGAAAACCACTAGACTGCTCTTTAAGACGATACAAAACTCTATATTATAGATCTTTGACAAATGTCCATAGCATGAGCCTAGACTGGACATACACCTGTCTCAAAAATCAAGATTTGTCCAAAAGGGTTATTAACTTGGTCATAGCTGATGACTATGACTAAGCTAACATTATAGAAGGGCTATCATACCAACATACTGTTTGGACATGATAATAATAATAATCTCTTCAAAAAATATGGTTCACCTTTCCTATTCTGAGATGGACCAAAATGTGAAGTTTTGGCTTCTGGCCCATAGAATAACACTTTAACATTTTCCATTGAAAAATACTGATGAGTCAGAGCATCAAAGGAGAGGAAGGCTTGGAATGAAAAGGGTTTTTATTGTGCTGCATTTATATAATTTCATATAAATATCATTGATTTAAAAAAAAAAAAGTTATTTTCTGAGCTACCAAAAAACATGGATGTTCTCCATGACTTCTTTAGAAAGATAGGACACACACTGCCCCACTCGATTCTTCTGAGTTACACACAGAGATCAGAGAGCCAGAGGAACAGGAAGTATTAAATATTTTCCTGAGAAAAACAGGAGAGGAAAAAAAGGAAAAGCAGCTGCTTACTCAGCTCTTGGAAAAACAGAGGCCAGAAGTTTAACTGAACTAATATCAGCAGAGTGAATGCAGCACGCTAGCACTTTAGCTAGATTATATTATTATATTATATTGTCCTGAATTCATCAGCACCAAAGTTATTACCTCCAACCTTTTGAAACTTATAAGCTTTTTATCAACAAGTAAGCCATTTCACAATGAACAGTAAGGACATTTTTATCATTAGTAAATTGAAATCTCAGGACTGTGAAGATGCCAATTTCACCTCCAGAAACATCTGATGAACTAAATGCAACAAACCTCAAAAACCGTAATGCTGAATATTCTGCTGCGTTTGAGTTTTATAAAATTTTGTAAAAAAAAAAAAAAAAAAAGAAAAAAAAAGTTGTTTTATAATTAGAGTAAATATGGTGTAAATATAACAGCCTGATATGACTTTGATTATCCTGGCAATTAGGCATTTTATCAACATAGAAGATTAAATGTAATTATCTGTATCTCATAGCAGGATTGGGCCGATGAAGACGGTTTATCCACACGGCCCAGAATCATCTCCTGTTTTTGTTTTTAGAAGACTTTCTGTTTCCATAACTTAACCTGGAAAACTCATGCTTGAGTATTGTACTTGATTAAAACTTTCACACCATGATTCTGATCCTTCAATTGACTAAAATTATATCATCAAAACTGATTGTTTTAAGACTGCTTGCTTAGGAGCATCATGCAAATGTAAAATAATAAAACCAGTGTGAAACCTGCTAATTCACTTGGAAATAAATAATTTTTAAAAAAGAAGGGAGTCTGATAAATATGCAATTTCTCACATTAATGCAGTGTAAAAATGGAAGATGTTACCTACAACCTGCAGCTAATTTCAGCTTGGTGTCTTTCCAGGGATCTCAGGAGGAATGGCTGAAGGAAATCCTGACCAACATGGCAGAAGTGCTGAAGCTCCAAGACGTCCCCGCCCTGCAAATGCAAATAGTGTCACTGGGACACGCTTACCCCGACCTGAGGTAAAATTCACACCAGTTTACTTTTTCCTTTTTTTTTCAGTGGGTCTGGCCTCAGAGATAAAGAACGATAGAATGTTGTTTATGTCAAACCACTTTGATGGAGGATAAATCTATTCTGAGGAGGACAGGAAGTGATCTCTGCCAGACATCTCCGTACCTCAGATGTTTCCTGAGAACAGCAGCTGCGTTTTATACCCCAGAGGATGCTCGGCACTTTTAGACGGAATATTAGCACAGAAATGCATATCTCATGTTATTATGTAGCATAACAGCAGGGAGTCAGTTTGTGTGGAGGATTGTAGAGTCTCTGAAAGACTCTACAATCTGGACATATACTCTCTCTGATAAATAGTCCATTTTTAAAAATATTTTCGTTCCCTTCCTTTTTTCATCCACAGTGAGAAACACGTCTCAGCTTTGCTCAAACTCAAGTCAAACATCTCCAAGGAGGACAGGCACAAGGTCAAGGCGACCCTTTCAGACACCCGCAAAGAGTCCAGCAAAGGCGCCGAGTTTCGTCCTTTTTTCTCTAAAGTAGTGGTCAAATAACCTGCCCTGCTTTTCTTCTGTTAGTTCTTTAAATGTTGGTGGAGAACTGTGACATGCAGCATTAGTGGTAGGTTTTGTGAATGCTCTTTTCAATAAGCTGGTGTGGGAGTACGTCATAATTTGGTCGGTTTGTACTCTGAAACTAAACCACTGCCAATGTATGACTTGTTTCTTCTCTGAGTGACATCATGAGTTTCTGAGGATGACAAAAAAACGTGTGTGTGTGTGTGTGTGTGTGTGTGTGTGTGTGTGTGTGTGTGCGCGCGCTAGTTTTTGTAAATAAATAAATAAAGCAATAGTTTTATATCAAATTTGTGTTAAACATGTTTCTTCTTCACTTTTTCAAATCAAAAATACTTTACTTATCCAAAAGGGAAATGAAATTTTGGTGTAACTCTTATCATCAAAGTATCTTCAAAGAGTTGTGTTGGATGGTGACGCTGTAGGCTGGAAGGGTCTGCTGTAGCAGTCAGTCTTACAATAAATCTAAAGAAGCCTCTGACTGAAGACTGATGCTGTTTTATGGCGTCATGACTGTCACCACATGCTAACGGCTAAATATCCACCCAGCAGAGACGATGCTTCACAGTAACATGTCCGAGATGAAACCATCAGTTGTTAGAAAGCTCTGCCGATCCATAACATTTGATCTTGCTGCTCCTCTTTAAAGCTCTGTCTGTTTAGAAAGCCGTGCAGAGAGATGTTGGAATAGGGGATTTGATCCATGTACATAATGATTAGTGAGTGTTCCTCCTCTGCATCCATGAAGATTCCTTTTTTTTAACTTCTCTGGGATTTGGGACTCAGGTATTATTTGAGCTTTTGAGATGCTAATCAGCTGCGCCCGGTTGTAAAAACACACGTTGTTGCCATGGCTACACATCATAATTATCCAAAAGTTAAAAAAAATGAGAGAGAATAAAAATCCTCCCAGCCACACAGCATCCAAAACCATATGGAAAGGTTCAAAAATGCAACGACTCAACTAACTAAATAAATTATGAACGAAAGTCTGCAAAATGAAATCAAAACACAGATCCTCTGCTGCAGCTCAACTCTAGTATCCAGTGATGAAATGACTTGCTTTCATACAGTGAAAGATATTTCATATTGTGTCATGATCATAAATAAAACCATACAAAATGAAAACAAAAAAATAAAAAAAATAGTTTCTGCTCATTTGCTCACCCTAATAAAAAGAGTACCAAAACTATCCGACCAGGAAAACCTTCCAATAAGGGCACAATTTGACAAACTAAAACCATTAAGTACAATAAAAACTGGAAATGAATGATCAAGGCACATTTTTTGGATTTTTCCTTGGGGATGTTCTGCTTGAACAGTTTCTTGTTTTCAAGTGAAAAGTTTTCTTAGAATCAGAGTAGAATACGTTCCAAGGACTTAATTTGTGAGCAGCAACACAACAAGGACAGACTAGTGCTGATATGAGAAACCTGATTTTATTGACCATTACATAATATATTGATATCAAAATACATGTTTGAGACACACCAGTCAGACATGCAGTTGTCACCATCAACACCACAAACACAAATTTCATCACAAACATGGCATCAGCACAAAAAAGGAACATTTACATTTACTCCCATGACCAAAGGTCAACACAACACCACGGTTAGGAGGAAATGGCGGGGGGGAATCAAAGATTAAGCAATAACAGGCACAAAAACTCTTAATCATCAATGCCACATGTAAGTAATGACTCACTTAGAAACATTGTTGTCAAAAACTCTGTAAATCAGTTCTTCAGTTAATTGAGAACCCATGTATGCGCATGATAACCCAGGCATTTACAACATTTTCTTCTTTTAAAGCCCTCTGCTAGCTTGAAGCTGCAATATGGCAAAAAATTTGGCAAAATGCAAACTTCCTCATTTACTCAAATGAATTACGGCACACAGGGAGTCGTATAAAGATTTCTCCCTCCCTTTCTCAAGTGAACGATGGGATTGTGATCACAAACAGCTGTGGAAAGATTCCACACGGCGTCACATGGGAGAGTCGCATTCTGGTGACTTTCTAACATCAAACAGATTTGATCTGAAAACCTGAGAACTGGAGGAAGATGGCCGCCTGCAGTGTTACCAGTTTTCAGTTGTATTGATACAACTGAAAAACCACCTCATCCTAGTGCAAAAACCTTTAATCCAAAAAATATTAGGGTTGTTTTGTTTTGTTTTTTCAAAATTGCCTTGTTTTCATTAAGTGAATTCATTTTCACAATTTCAGTTTGTGCAATTATATGGCTTCTCATATTTATAAATTATGAGTTAGAAAATACATTTTTGAAAAAACTCATGTCAAACTCACTAGGATGATGTGTTTTTTCAGTTAGATGTATTGTAGTTACATCCACATCCATTTTTAATGACTCAGCACGTGAACAAGCTTACACACTGATTTAAATTTCATTTCTTATTTAATGAAAACACAGCAGTTGCAATTGTGTTTTTTCTTTTCTACATTTGCAGAGTATAGACAAAGATTTGCACACATTTGTAATGAAAACACATCTTGTGTAGCCAACATGAAGGACTTCTCTGCTGACCAAAGCAGCAGAACGATCAAACAGCAAAATCAAGATTTACATTGCAAGCTGCTAGATCATCAAATAACAACAACACAGCAGACTTCCAGGTTTCCCATGAAAGTGTCGGACAAAAGAAGGTGAAATCTGCAGAACAACTCAGGGAAATCATTGACTCTTTGTAATGGGGATTTCAGTGGCCACTCAACTCACTGAGGTGTTTCCAGCCAAGAATAATCAACGCCCCCATGCCGTTCCAGAGGATCTGGGAAGGATGTGAGTGTACAGAGGGTATTGCAGCAGATTACTGTCAATATGTCACACTTTCTGTCACCTTCTTGATGTAGGAGGATATGTATGCTCAGGAAGAGAGGCGGGATGTACAAACACGAGAACAAGCTTTTAGTGAAGGGAAAGCGGGAGGGAAGGATAAGCTCATTAAAGGAAACTCCCTTGTGCCAGGAAGTTGATTCACTGGTTTAATTACACTGGAAACTCCACTGGCTTTACTGGGGATGGAAGACCTTCTCACGTCTAAATAAAGGCTGAGGCTATAGTTCACGCTTTGCCTTTCATAAGACTTACCAGAGCATCCAGTTTGCATCAGCACACACATCCCTGCCAGGTGGTGGAAGGATAATGATTTGTGGTTTGCTGCTCAATTATCTCAATACCTCATAAAGATTGAGCTCACCAAAGTATTCAAGAGTCAACTATGGGGGTAATATGTTCATCAACTGAAGCTGGGCCCAAATTGACAACTCCATAACAGAACTGCTTAAAAAAAATCAATCAGGTTGTTGCAAATGCCCAGTCAATTGATTGAAATGCCATGGTGGGAAACAGTCACAAAACTTAAACTGAAGCATTAATGTAGAAAATTACTTCACATTCCCCAAGCTACACAACAAAGTTTCTTAAATTAAAGTTTCAAATTAATTTACATTAAGATGCTCAATCCCTACAGTCTTTGTTAAGGGCCTTTTTATAATCCTAGCATGCACTTGTCACTGGCTGAATTTATTTAAATTCAGATGTATTTGACTGATCAACTGTTTCTCAATGTTATCCATGTGAGGCATTAAACTAGTGAAGCTAAACGAAAGAAACACACAACACATGCATTTCAAAGTAATTAATATATTTATCAAATATGAAATCATACAGAGAAGAGTTTCTTGTTATGGATGCATATTGGTGACATGAATCTTGTTCGGAATTTTATCGTCTATTGCGACGCTGCTTCCAGGAAGTGATGTAGTTTTTACTTGTCTCTGAGAGAACATTTCCCAAAGGAAAAGAGTCACGGAGGTCTCCTATTGGGGAAATGCGCCCTCTGGTGGTCTTTCTCATAGCACAGCGATTACGCCACAAACTGATCATTTTGAATTCATTTTATTGACATTTGTTCAAGAGAATTCCTCCCTGATAAAAGGAACCAATATCCTTTAAAACAGTACCTCCATTTAATGAAACTGAGGCAAAGAAAATTAGAAATGCAAAACAAAAACATTTACAATTCAATACAGTACTCCCATGCCTATATTTTGATTTAGCAGTTGACTTATTCCCTGTCTTGTTTTGCAGGAGCCTTATTACAGGAACTTGCAAGAAAATTCAGAAAATTCAAGTACCAGGTAGAATAAAAAATAAAAGAAAAGAAAAATTATTATCTTTCATAAATAAAATTTTATAAATATTAACATATAAATGTAGCATATAAAAGCTATCTAAAACAGTTTAAAAAAAGATGTGATCATTAAAGGAAGGAGTTTGCCTGTACATTATTATTGTTAAATTCTCATGAATATTCTACAAACTCCTTGGTACCTCAATTCATATGAATAATCACAAACAAAATGTAATATGTGACGAAACAGTAAACTACAGTAAAGTAAGTAAACTATTAACATTAAAAGGCTTGTTGGCCTTTCTGAAACACATTCTGAAGCAGAACATGTAAAGAAAAGAACAAAACAGAGCGAGTAGAAAATCCCACCGCAACAAAAGAGACAACAAAACACAGAATGCCGATACCTAAATAAAGAACCTGTAGTTAAGACAGACTGCTAGTGAATCACACACAAGTTGAAGAATATTGAGTCAGACAAAAACAAAAACAACCCAAGACACAACCTGGGAATGCATGGCTCAGCTCTTACAAAGGTGCAGGAAACAGTCCCTTGAAATTTTGCATTTTTACAGAGGACTTTTTTTTTCCGTTTTTTTTTTTTGCTGAAAAATTCACACCTGAATGAAGGAGATTTACAGTAGACTTAGCTTGGTCTTAACGGAATGTGTTTTATCAATACATATACAAAATGTACATATGTCAGGTTTGTGCAGTTGCTTGTAGATCAGCAGCAGCAGAAACGCAAATATAAGGGTTTAGACTTGGGTTTGGGTGGACTGCCAGGTAAAGCATCCAGAACTTCACTGATCTGACCTTTCGAAAGACCCTTCCACTGCAGCAGTTTGGTTACGAGCTCCGGGTCCTCACTGTGAACAGTAGAAGTAAAACCAGGTCATTAGTGACATAAAAGCTGAGTTTCCATTACAAAAGTGCTCAAAACTTTGTTGACATTCTGCCAATGTCGAAAAAAAAAAATTGAGCTGTTTTCACTAAACTAAAAAAGCGATTGAAATCACACGTGAATAAGTTTGTTCGAAAGATAAATCATTAAAAAACAGGCAGCGCTGTGAGTCTCCTGTCGTCTTCTTCCTTTTGCTTTACTTCAGTGGCAACTTCTGGTTGTTGAACGTGTGACTTGTGATGTTTCCAAAACTTTTGATCAGTTTTTCCAAATCGTTGTTTCCAGTAAACAAATTTATTTTCCAAATGTCAAATTGCCCAATTATACGGTCAGTGGGAACGCAGCTAAAGACACCGCCTCAAATAATGATCAGTCATGAGTGCCAAGTTTCTGTCTATCTTTGATTGAGCATGAGATATGGATTCAGTTTTAATGCAGATATTATGTTGTATGGTAGGGATGGCTGGGAAGAGATTTAGTTGGAGGTGAGATGGGCTTTCACTAACGTCGATATGTCAAAGAGCGAGTCCGAGGTTTAACTGTAGATCAGACTAGTAAAAAAATAATGAATTTCTGCCATTTAATGAATGGGGTTTTTTGTGCTTGGGGTGTTTATAAAGCCAGTAGAGATCCAAATGGAAGTATAAAGTATAATATTTTGCAAAAAGTGAATAGAAAATAAAGAAAATTAGAAAAAAAGAGAACAGCTAATCAAATATTGAACACTAGACTAGTACAATCAGAAACCGGTTTACCTCTGTTTCCCAATGTCTTCCTGTTTCAATGAGATGGTGAGCTTGACTGAGTCGAGGTCTTTGCAGTCTGACACCTCTTGGATCACCAGTAGCAGGTGATTCCACTGCTGGACACCAGGAGCCTGGTTCAAATTGTACATGTTAGGAATGTCTGATGAGATTGAGACATCGCTGTCTGCAGTGACTGATCCTGGTCTCACCAGATCTGAGATGGTGGCGTGAAGCTCATCGGCATCCTCCTGGATCGCTTTACCAACATCTGAACTCCATTGCTTTTTCAGTACTGACTGACGATTTTGGAGGAGATGTTTGAAGTAAGAGTGAGCAACGACCTTATAAACCTCATTCATCACGATCTGGGGGGGCAGAAGGACAGAAGCAGTCAGATCTTGTACCAAACATTCAGACATAATCTATTGAAAACTGATCATTTTTTAGACTAAATGACTTATCAACAATAAGCAATTAGCAATAGTATACTTTTTTCGTCAGGAGAAACTTGACAAAAAAGATGGCTTACCTTTTGTTCATCCAAAGCATAAGGCATCTTGGGAAAATGGTTCCTCAGAGAGTCAAACAGCTCACAGTGTCTTTCACCAGGCCGGCGGAGTAAAACCTTCCCACGTGGCCTGCTGGCCGATCTGAAGTAATCCTGTAGGCAGCTCTACAGGGCGGAAAATGTGTTTTCAATGTAAAATAGTTACAGAATGTTTTCCGTGCTCCCATTTTGTTTTTGTGAGAAGTAAATGTGGTCACTGCAAACAGGTACCTCAGCAAGTTCAGTTGCAATTTTCTTTATGAGCTCCAGAGTTAGAGCCTCCAGCTTTTCAAGAGTTTTCTTGGTTTCGTCAACAGAGCCAGCTTTAACGCTTCCTTCAGCCCGGATGTGCTGCCTGAAAGCAAGCAAAGTAAATCATGTCAAAATCAGGGCAGACAAGTACACTTTGACCAATTCATATATGGTTTAATGTAAAAAAATAAAAAAATCACTGTGTAACAATAGCTAAAGTTATTTGTAATTGCTGAATACCAGAACAATTGGAAAAAATATTTTTCAGAGATTTCTTCCACAGTCTTTTTTTTCTACATCTTTCCATGAATTCAGATCTGGGCTTTTCCAATTGACCTTTAGCCATTTTGCCACTAATATGGCAGTATGCTGAAGGTCAGTGTTCATCTGGAAAACCCATTTGTGCCTGAGCTTTAACTTTTCCTCTCTTATCTCTTGAGATGATTTTTGTCCAATGCATCAGAAATTTGTGTACTTTTTAGTTTTACTTGAGGAATATTACTATAAAGTATCTCCACTCTTACTTGAGTAAACTGTCTGGTTACACTACCCACTGTGCCCAACTTCTCTAAAAGAACACCACACGTTTCAACCAAAAATGTAGACACAAAGCTACAGTTTGTGTAAAAATGAGAAGTCTTGTTTGAACAAGTTTTCTTGTTCTGATGTTAGTTTCTATCTGCTAAATCTGCTGAGACGTTTGAAGCTCAAAAAACAACAACAAAAAAAACAGGAATTGTTATATTTTGTCACTGTGAGAACTTTACCCTGCCCTACCGTGCATATATACTACCTATTGTAGTTAATAAGCTTTATATTGAATAAAACAGAAATGGAAAAGTGTTTATTTTGCCTTAATTAGTTATTCTTATTCATTTGTCTTTGTTTTTCAATTTACTTTTTAGAACTTTACACATAGCTTCATATTTTGTCTGTCTGATGATGTAATTTTAAGACATTAAATCAGATGTTCTGATCAGACACTTGGAGCTTTAGTAACATTTTTACTCTTACTTGAGTCATTTTGTGGGCGGGTACCTGTTTTATTGTGAATGAACCTTATGAAGCTTATGAAGCCATAACCTCATTCCAAGTGGTTTAAAGGCAGAGCTTTATTTTTGGAATTTTGTAAATAGAAATCATTTTCAGTAATCTTACCTGTCATACAACAGGAAAAAAAAATTAGTTTGATTTAAAGTTAAACAGTAAAAAAAAAAGCCAAGTCCTAAAACACCCACCTTAGTTCTTTACACGTTTTCAGAGTCTTCAGGAAGTGTATGGTTTCTGGGTTTTCCCTCCATGCTTCAGCTTTCTTATGGAGTATCTCCCCTTGCGCTGAGTTGTACCTACAACAAAAAAAAATTTTGCAGCATTGACAATTCACTCGCTTTTCAAATGATAATAATTCTGATTTCAGTGTAAATTCATAGGATATGGTATCTGAGACAAGATGTTTTATATCTAGATGCCATTAAATTAACAACCTGTTTTATAATTCAAAGCGTCTCACCTTTTCACAAAACTCTGCAGCTCTTGGAAGCAAACCTTCTTCACCTTATTACTCAGCAATCTTTTCTCCTGTACTAATTTGGGCATTGCATTGGTACACTGAAAGAGAGAGAGAGAAAGAGAAAGGTCCATTATTTGAAAGATAAATGTCACATAAATTGCCTTTATTTGTTACCTCGAAAAAGTATTCAGTAGGGTTTATCGCAATAACTTCTGGCGCAATTTATCATACAGCAAAACTCGTTATCGTGACAGGGCTAGTATTCACACCCTCTGATCATTTGTTATGGTACAATCATGGAATCAATCAATCAATCAGTCCGTCCGTCAGTCTATCCATCCATCCATCTTATTTTTATCTGACATTGGGTTGCCAGGGTAACATCTTCAGGAGGGAAACCCAGACATCTCTCTTCCTAGTGACACTCTCCAGCTCATTTTGGGGGAATCTGCTTACAGTATGAAGGAAGTTCATTTTGACAATTTGCATCTGGTATACCATTCTGTCATTAACTATTTGTCATGAATACAGGTCAGGACAGAAAACTGTTGATTTGACCAGTAAGTCAGCAGCTTTCCTTAATATCTAAAGACTTAAAAACTGCTCTACTTGAGGCAGAGGCTAGGTCCCTCCTCAGAGGTGTCTGTATCCGGTCCCTGACCTAGAGGAGCTGACTCACCTCTCCTCACAATCAGCTGTGAACCGCTCCACTGCACGCTGTAGGCTATGGCCTGAAGAAACCAACAGAACCACATCCACAAAAAGCAAAGACAAGGCCAGAGGTTCCTAAATGACACACAACCACGTTTCCTAAATCCTCTCCGCAACCAGGCTTTGAGATCTGGTCCATGAACAGCACAAACAGGGTTGTGACGAGGGACGGCGCTGGGAACAAACCCTACTTTGTCCCGAAAAGGCAAAGCTCTTTCATTTGGCATACAAGACTTAGAAAGTTCTTAAAAGCTGCCCGGCTCAGGAACAAATGGCATCATAAACTTTCACAGTACAAAACCGTCATAAACCTGCAAAGATGAGCCACCTTATAAATTCATGAATCACAAAATTGGTCTGTAGATGTGCAAAGGTCATAGAGACTTTCAGCTGTAGTGAAGGAAAGGCTGGTTTCATTGTCTTAAGAGCCATACATGAATGATAGAAATGTCAGATTTAAGTTTGTGTATGATAAATTGGAAAAAGTTAATTGGAGCATGAATAGTTTTATAAGGTACAGTAATCATGCTACCAAATGACAACCATTGCGGCAGTTAAATACAACTACATATACATAAATACACATAAATACACAGGCTTGTCTTACCTGAATAACGTCCACATAAAGCTGAGTGTAGGCCTCCTCACTGTGATCCATTTGTGTTCGATCAGCATCCAGGATTTTTCCCAGGGAATCTCTGAATTCCACCTGCAGACATACACAATCATGAAACTAAGTGACTAATAGGAGCTACCACTTCCACTCTGGTGATTAGGGGGTTTGATACAGTGTAAGGACCATTTTGTGTGTGTGTGTGTGTGTGTGTGTGTGTGTGTGTGTGTGTGTGTGTGTGTGTGTGTGTGTGTGTGTGTGTGCGTGTGCGTGTGCGTGTGCGCGTGCGCGTGTGCGTGTGTGTGTGTGTGTGTGCGTGCGTGCGTATGTGTGTAAGTAACATTTCGCTGATTGATTCCTACCTTTACCATCTCCAGCAGTTTCTCCTCTGCTTTTGATTCCCATCCATCCAGCAGATCAAGGTCAGAGTGATCAAGTTGATCCTTCCTATTAAAGAACCAAAACAACTGGGTTGCAACATGTGTACATCTAAAAATGCTTCGGAAATGCATTAACATAAAAATAAAAAAGTGATTCACGAACATCTTTATTGAAAGTATCTATATGTTTACATCATCATTGCTATACTGAGTTATTGCACAACTATCAGGTCAGGATCTCATTCAGGCGTGTAAACCCGAGCCGAGCCGACATGCCTCTTTACATTCATAGCAGTCTTTGAAGGAATGCGTGATAAACCCACGATTTAATCTGGGCAGGACCAGGAAAGACAATGGTACAAAGGAAACCTTACAATTATCTTTGCAAATAGTTTTGTGAACACGCAGTATGATCAAATAAACAAGATATGGTGTGTTAGTTCCTAATGAAGTAGCATTTGTTGTCAGATTTTATTTGTTTGTCTATCTTTCCCATTCGCCTGATGCCAAACAACTGCTCCAGGGTGTGTCCTAGAAACAGGAGTACAGATTTGGAAAACCCCCTTTAATCACCTTTAGCCCTGGATTTATTTTAACTGTGGAAAATTTCCTAGTTCTGTAGCAAAACTATAGTACGAAGATGGACACCTAGCTGGTAAAGTCACAGTGAACCGTTGAATTAAGCCCCAGTCTGTTATTTCTAAAGAATTACATTGATCTTTAGATCTGATCTTTGTTTTATTAACATACAGAGGAATATTAATCTCCATGAAGTCGTCATAACTGTGAAATATGGCCTTTTTCTGCACAAACTTTTCGGGGTTTCATGCCACGTTTTGTTTTACTTCTATTTTTGAGCAAGTAAAAGATGATGGGACAGTCAGCTATATGATTCATGCTAGGTCGCTTATTTGTCCTAGGATAAAAAGATCATAAGTGGTTCACATTGCTGTCAAAACAAAAAGTGGAAAAAAAAAATCAACACAATATTATAAGTTGAAAATATTTTAGAAAGTGTTTTTCCTCAACAACAGGTAGATTTGTTAACTTTGGAAGTTAACTGCTTTTTTTTTTTTTTTACTTGAAACCCTTGTCAACTCAGGAATTGAAGCGCAAGGTTTTATATTCCAGATTGTTTTAAACAAAGACTCTTTGTGCTGGGTGACATCTATTTTGTCTGTGGAGAAAAAGGAGCATCAGGATTCCGTGTTGTTTGAGTTTTTCGGTATTTGCATTTTAATCATTTGTTTGTTTGTGTTCTGCCTTAGTCATTCTTTGTCTTCTGTTTCTGCCTCCTTTGCTTTATATGTTTCCAGGTTAGTTGGTTCTTTTGTATTTATCACTGCTAGATTTGTTTACTCCCTTCCCCGCTCCCCTTGAGTCACAGATTATTTGACATAGTTATTTTTACAGTGTAACGGTGCAGCACACGGATACATACCTCTGTGAGACCCAGTTTGTCAGGATTACCCAGCTTTTGCTGGTGCTGATGTTCTGGAGCAGACCATCGATGTGAGGAAGTATCTGACAGAGGAAGTCAGCTGTGGCGTGATTATTTTTGACTATTTCATCTACAGCTTCCAGATGCTGATCCAGATGTTTTCCCAGGTCTGCTGGAACTTCTGGGAAGCTAAGGGGCTCGGATCTCTGATCACCGCCTCTCTCAGTGTGATGGGAGGAAGTCTGCTCTCTGTCTGAAGTGTCATCAGAGCACATTGAACGAAGCTCCTGTGAGAGCTGTCCTGTCTCAGATACAGGACCTGAAAGTTCAGAAAAAGATTCTTAAAAATTGACAATTGTCAGCCTAACATCTCTCTCTCTCACTTTCTTTCTCTCTTTGTGTCTTTTTGAATTTGTCTCAGTTAAAACATCTGAAAATATTCACAACTATTAACTTTCACCCATGTCATATTACAGTAACACTGCGCTGTGTTTTACAGCTGCTTCGTGTCGTTCTGTCTGAAAAACAGCGTCTTTAATCAGAGGCTTCGTCTGATTAAATGTGCCGTAACACAGACAGCTGTAGGAAGGAGATCGTTCCTGCCCACAGCCATCACCATCTATGATGGCTCTTTGAAGAATTTTGAATTAATATGAGTTACAGCAAAATTTTATTTTCCCTTTGGATCAGTAAAGTATTTTTTTAATTTGAATTTGAAAATTCCAATAGAATACATTAACATTTGTGGTTGTAATGTGATGGAAAGTTAAAAAAAAACAATCCTACAGGATCTTTGAACCCAAAAACCTGAGGTGATCAGATGTATCAGGAGAAACCTGCCAAAAGTTTGACAACAATTTTAGGGAGTGTTTACATGAAGCCAGTAATCTTCTGTTTTGGGAGATCTCCGTATCCTTTCCTGTTAGAAACTAGAAACTAACTTCTTGGTTGAGTAAGAAGTATTTTAAAACTAAACCTACCTAACTAAACCGACTTAATTATAAACAATAAACAACATTCTATAGAAATTTCTGTGGAATGGCTCTAAATATAGCCCGCTCATACAAGTCTAGCAGGTTTTAAGGCATTTGCCAATGTTTCCCTGTCACTTCAGTCAGAGAAAGGAGAATTGCTGCTGGTCATGCCCTAGGAATTTCATCACCACTCAACATGAATAATAAACCTGTACCTCCTCCACTTTGCAAATGTACATTACACAGTGGATCTCAACAGTTTGCTCTATTTAATAGAATGTTATTATTATTATTATTTTTTTTTTTTCAAAATTAATTTCAAAACCTTTTCATCACAACTTGCCACATTCCATGCCACATTTCTCCTTCTTACTTTCACCTTTTGGCATAGCAGTTTTGTCCATTAATCAGGGTTTTAAATGTGTGTGTGTGTGTGTGTGTGTGTGTGTGTGTGTGTGTGTGTGTGTGTGTGTGTGTGTGTGTGTGTGTGTGTGTGTGTGTGTGTGTGTGTGTGTGCATGTGTGTGTCTGTGTTTTTTAAATACGTTAACACTGTAACTGAGTGCTAAAGAGCAAACAAATCGTTTCAAGGAGCAAAAGGTGCGCCTTAGACACTCTGGGCTTGTTAAAACATGCCTGTTCGTTCTGCTAAGTTCTTCAGTTCTCTCAGATGATAAGAGAGAGGAATATTTTCTTTATTGTTTGGATGTACCGATTGCAGTTTTCTGACCGATCGTCGATTACCGATCTTTTGAAAAGCTTAACCTGTTGATTCCGATATTGGCCAATACCAATTTTTTTTGTCTGAAACGATGCTCGATACAGCAAGAAAGTTGTTGAGTTGGCAACAGTGGGGTCACTATTGTTAAATTTAAATGTGCAGACATAAATCTGTCAGTTAAGCCTTTTTCACTGGAGAGTAAAGGAGGACCGTGGTTGATTCTTACACATTGACCAAGCTAGATAAGATCGGTGGATAAGATCGACTTCATATGTAAAAATTGGTCGATTACCAATCTCCCAAAATTAAGGAAATCGGCACCGATAAATCAGCTGGCCGATAAATCAGTGCACCCCCAATATTATTTACTTTGAACATGATAGAAGTAAAATCAACAAGGAATGCAAAAGACACATATTTTTGCACCACAATAACCTTAATATATATGTCTACATTTGCACAATAAGATCATTTTTATCCAAGTTATTACCAAAGGATTCAAGAAAGTCATAAAATATCAGCTGAGCTTTAGGGATAATCGGATTCTCTATAAATTAGCTGTTAATTTAAGGTTATGTAGATTGTTGCAACTAAAGCATCTTTTTATCACAATCTCTCTTTCCAGAATACAGATGAAATAAATAGTTTTGAACTGATTTGACAAAGTCTTATTTTACAATACAATATGCTAAATAGTATGGTGTGTGGAGAAGAATGCTACCTATCAGATATTATATCTTTTGTCTTTTCAAGTAACTTCAATTCAGTTTATTTAGATAGCGCCAAACTACAACAAATGTCTCAATTCGATTCATTTACGGACACATTTCAATTGATTTTAAAACTCTAAAATATAAGATATATTCAATTTGAAAAATTAACACTTAAAGTTGAAGCCTGTGTGTGCCTTGCTATTCTTCTTAAATACATTTTAGAGTACTTACTTAAGAAGTGTACTTCCAATCGAACCCCGAGTCTAATTTGATAATCAACAATAGCTTTCACTGTGTGCAGCTTTGCTATGAAAAGATGGCCAATAGAAATGATAAGTTCTCACTCACGGTCATAGTCGTTATTGTTCTCCATTAAAGGCTTGGTGCTGTCCATTCTTTGCACCCTTTTCGGTATCTTGTCCCAAAGCTTTTTCATTTTGTCTTTTTAAATTTCCCTTTTTCAGTCCCAGGATGACTTCCTGTCAGCTCGTGCGCCGTGTTGTTGTGAATCGGCTCCTCTGTCAGCCTTTATAAGCTCTCAGAGTGGGGGGAGGGGAGGGGAGGGGAGTTTTCCACCGCAGAGTCCAACATTAACTGCACGTTTTACTTTCGCTTTCTACTTCATTGGAGTAACCACGGAGATTATTGTCCACCGCTTTCCCTACTTTGAGTTTGTCTGATGAAATAGTTCTACTGCAATTGTTTTATTTTAGCATAAATTAATTATTTATGCCCTTTTATGGACATAAAAGGTCACAAAAAGCCCCCATCTGGGCGTACTTACTGAGGTTCGACACCAGCATATTTAATACTGTGCAACTTAAGGACTATGAAAACATCTCGCCTGACAGTAACGATAATGTTGAAATGTGCTTCTGAGTTTCCTATTGGTGCTAAATGTAAAGGCTATTCCACAGCTTTAATGAGTCTAGGTTAAATTTTATCATCTTTATTTAAATATGTATATTTAAAAATCAGGTGGATCAATTGTAAACTAGATAATTCTAATAGATTTGTGAAAATAGAGAAAAAGGATCTGTTCATTGTTTTTACAACAGCATCACTTTATCTTTACAAAAACATTAAAATCAAAATAAATTGACCAGTCAAACCTGGACTGATTCCTTAAATCTATAATCAGGGTCATTCTGGAGATTAATCCCCATTTTTATTTGTTCAGTCTGTGCAGGTTAAATAAATCATTCTCCTTTACAGTGCTTATGTTTACTTTGCAGCCAGGCTCAACCCAAAATCTCTGCTCCATTTGAACATGACAGAGACTGAAAACCTCAACGGCAAAAAAAGTGAAGTAAAAGTAAAAAGTCACAGCTTTGTTGTCTCCTCGCAGAGTGAAGAAAAGGCACTTTTTCACAAACTCAAACTCATGTAAGAGCTTCCTGGAAATCATCGGTGGGCTGATGCTTTTATTAGCCATGAGAGCAACTGTCTGATGTCATAGGTTGAAAATGAAACGGGGCTGGAACATATCCTGACTGGAAAGTGAAAGTACAAACGTCTCACATAAAAAGTAAATTGATAATCACTATGGTTACAGTAAAGCTACACTAGGAAAGGTTTTAATGAGTCTACATGAAATGATAAACTGTTTCTTCTATTTCCATTTGCAAGGTGGGGCATACAGTTTGCTCTGAGTTTGAACAGAATATGTGACTTCTCTTAAGTCAAACAGAGAAAAAGAGACAGGACAAAACAAAATCCTATCCTAGCCAAACATTATAGAGAAGAGACAGAAACTTTAAACTTTTAATGTAATCCCTTCTGTGCACTTTTTTATTACAAACTGAAATGTGAATTTGAAAACAACATGAATCCTTCGGTGTGTTTATTTCCAGCCCTGTGATAAAACATTTGCCTCCATATAATTTTCTTCTGTTTTTGATTATTTTGGTGTGGCACTTAAAGCTGTGGCATAACTTTTATAAAAATAAAAATAATAATAGTAATTTAAAATAGAATGTTTTCATGTTTGTTGTAACTGTCACTATGTCATCACAGTACGGTATGAGACAGAGAGCACTGGGTTGCAAAAAAATATTTTTTGGAATTTGTCTATGTTTTCTTTAATAAATCAGGATTATTTTTGCACCGCTGAATCCAAAAATGACATCCATTTTTTTCAATCAGGTCAGGTTTTTATTCTAATTTGATTTAGAGAAATCTGATCTTCTGACTAAATTGATGAGATTTTTGTGACATTATCAGTTCATTTCCGTTCATATTTCCCATCCAAAAAAGATTTTAGGAGAAAACTAAATTGATTTCCTATAGAGTGTATTAATTAAATGTTACAAACTTGGATTTTTGTAAACTGAATAATAAACACTAAAAAGGGTAAGTACATGTAAATTGAACATTACGACTTCATTGTATAAAATGTTCCGTCTCTTTTCTGTTCTGATGGAATCTCTCCTCCTGCTCATCACTCGTTGATCAGATTCTCAGGAAACCGATCCAGATGTTTGAACAAGTCATGCATTTTGATACTCATGTTGCTCCATAGTTCAGAAAGTTGACCTGATTGAGCAAAACCAAAGTGATTTTTGGATTCAGTTAATCAAAATGACCCTAAAACAGTTGGAAACCCCCAGAATATTTTTGGCTGTTGACCAGTGTAATATGTGCAACAAAAAAAATCGAGTTCCTCCGCCTTCTCCTAGCGCTAACCAGAAATAACCAATCAGAGCCAGGGGGCGGGTCTTTGCGCTGTCAAGAATGTTTAACTACAATAAAGTTCAATCTGAATCTGAACATTGTCAGTTGTTTATCATTTAAGACATGAAAATAAAATCTCCACAAATTACACCCACCTACACACACACAAATGTTTGTGTTGCTATATTTGTGGGGACTTTCCATTGACTTTCATTCATTTCTACAGCCTAAACCTTACCTTTACCCTTTTCCTAACCCTAACCCTCACATACGTAACCCTAACCCTCACATACCTAACCCTAACCCTAACCAAAACTCATTTCATACCTTAGCCCTAAATCTGACCCCTGACCCAAAAACAGGGTTTCCCCTTGTGGGGACCAGGCTCCGGTCCCCACAAGGAGCAATTGGTCCCCACAACGTAGTATATGTCAGGAAAATCGTCCCCACAAGGTATTACAAACAAACGCACACACACACACGCAGGCACACACACGCACGCACTCACATTAGTAAACACACTCTGCTCTAATCTAGCTCAAAGTGTTCACACCCTCTTTAAAGCCAATCAGATTTTATTAGAGTTTGTCTGAGCCAATCATTAATTTGTCAACAAAATTCAACACTGCCGTGTTTCTTCTTCTCCCCTCCTGTTTCATTTCACTGTCTTCCACACATTTCAGGTGTTTTCCCAAAGATAAGCTCCAGCTTACTTCATGCACCTCCTTTTGTGTTAGCTCATTAAAATGGAGAGATCAACATTTTACCTGATTGCGTAATAAACTTTCCCCGTGGAATAAAATAGCACATTGTTCATTCCTTTTTTTCAAAACCTCTCCCTGGGGTCAGGCCAGGCTTGTGTGGGTGAATCAAAGATTACATGCAACATTTATGATATCTTTGGATCAAAAACACCCTGCTGGGTGAGCTTTTAAGGATAAAAACATGGAGGGATATTCCTGTGCTGCTTGTGGGAGGGAGGAATAGTCCCTTCAATTTCACCAGAATCAACAAATACTTTGTGTCGAGGCGGTAACCTGTTTTACAACTCAACTGCTTGAGGTAAACGTTGGTGAAGCCTGAATGCTATGTGGCTTTATTTAAATTCAACGTTAGATATTTGCGGTTTAATCATGGACAGTTTCATGTAAGCACAGCCTCCCGGCTACTGCTAGAAAAAAAAATCAGGAAATAGACCTGAGAAAATAAGAACTCTAGAAAAACTTCTTCACGGTTTATTCTTTCAACAGTTTCATTTTGAAGTTTCATTTCAGAGGCAGACGCCATCATAACCCTGATGAAGTCACCTGATTTTTGACCAATTAGATGTTTTCTATTAAGTAGCAGTTTTGGTATCTTCAGCTCTTGTTTAATAAATCATTAAAACAGATAAATGAGATTGCCAATAAGTTAATGCTTTATTTTAATTTGTTCCAATATACTCATTTAACTTCAAATAATGCATCAATATTCTGATTCTCTAAATGAAATGTTTTAATAAGACAAACTAATAGTTATCCTCTTTTTATGGCATGTGCTCTTTTTTATATATACAACGAGAAAATAGATCTCCATAAAGGGAAAATAATTTTCCTTTCAGGTATTTAATAGATATAACACTGACAACTTCTATTTGAGAGAGCGCACTCAAATCGTGGCAGCCGACGCCGTGGCAGCTGCCACAAAAGCCGAATGCTGACTCTGCTAAGCTGTGTCTGCTTCTGGCAGCTGCCACCGGTTCTAATCCTGGTCTGGAGTTCATATGTTCCCCCTATGGTTCTCTCCATTTACTCAGGCTTCCCCTTAATATCCAAAAACGTGATCATGAAGTTCATTGGTCTCTCTACATAGCCCTAATGTGTATGTGTGTGCGTGTGTGTGAGTAAGATTGTTGGTACTTTCTTTCTTTATGCTGCCCTTTGGACTGGTGACCTGTCCACGCTGTGCCTCTTGTCCAATCATTACATGAAACACCAGGCCCCCAAAACCCTTAAAGCCTGAGCAGGTATAAACAGTGGAGAAGCATAATTCAATTGTCTTTATCAGTTGCAACAAATATAATTAATTGGATTGCAAAATTCTTATGAAAAAATGTTTAACCTCAACAGTTTAGTATGTATTGCTAAACATAGTTGAAGTTGCTCACACTTTCAATAGACCAGGTGACCTCTGATGCAGACACCAGAGGTCACCTGGTGTCTGCACTACTACACAGAGTGTAGTGGTTTAAATAACTAATAATTAAAAAGCATTAAACAGCATTAGCTGTTTGGAAATCCCTTCAACTCCAAATACAACTAGATTTTTTATAAATGCCTAAATCATAACAGTAAATTCCACTTATTGTCACAATTATGATAAATGCATACATGTGTTTGAGCTTGTATATTTATTATTAATCCTATATGGATTTTTGAAACTTCCACAATAAATTCAAAACATATGTGTATACTGTGAATATACATATGTATACGTGTGTACATAGCAGCATATCGTGTTGTATAAGTATCAGAATGTATTGTAATATGTAAGTTTAGTATATTTTATATCGCATAGCATACAATATATTGTATATCTTACATAGTAGGCGTAACTGTATGTAACTGACTTTCGAGACATAATGTAAGAAAAAGCCATATAATTTCTGTATGAACACAGAGTGAGAGTAAATTAGTTTTATCTTCTTCCCACTACTTTTATTGCTAAATTTGTTCCTTGTTTTTATATTAATAGTATTATATAGAAATGAACTGGATGACTTAAGAGAAGTTTTGTTCTGTTAACTTATTTATTGCGTTTATTTGTATATGTATTTTTCTTTGCAAGTTCTTTTTTTTCTTGCCTGGGGTAAGACCTGAATTTTATACTTTTTGTATGTCTCCAAAAAAATTAAAAAATAAAATAAACTTATGCCACCTATTCCAAAATTTAAAAATCCTTGTGTTAAATCATTCAATCCAAGAAAATAAAGCTTCAAATAAATCCTTAGAAGTCCAGAAATAATGTTTTTCATCCCCATGACGAAACACAACATTTGACAACAAATTACAAACAAAACCATTACTTGGGAAACACATGGAGGGAAATCCCATCTTTATTGTGGAAGTGAATGAATAAGGCAGATCACAGAAAGCTAAAGCTGTGTTGGTCACATGGACAGGGTTTAATAGGGTGAAAATAAAAATCACAAAAGTCACCAAATTCATTTTTCATAGCAAAACATTGTATCCTCTAATAACAGCTCGCTTACAAGTTAATGCGGATGACTTATAAACAATATAATACACAAGCATTTTAGAGTTAAGTTCATGAACAGTTTTGCTACAGCATTAACACTGCGGTGAACTGAGGGAGCTGCTGCCCCCTGGTGGACAGGAATGAAACATGACGCTGAGCCTCATTCGCCTAACTCTTCTGCCTTTCCTCCTTCTCCCCATACGTCCTTTAGGACTTCTTATACTCAATTCTCTCCACCTTAACGTCATCTCCAATCAGCTGATAAACATACGTCACCACAGTAGAGGCTTGGATGTCCATTAGTACAAAGGAGGGGATAATGTTTCTGGAACAAAGAGCACAAAATACAGAATGTTACAAGAGAATAAAGGATTACCAAAGAACTGAAAAAAAAACACACAAAAAAAAACAAAAAACAACAACAGGTAAATACAGGCTTTCCTATTGTTTTCCATTCAACATTTTTGGACTTTTCCAGGATCAAATTTTCCAATATCACAATTTTCTAGATATAAATACTTAAAGGCCCAGTATTATGTGTTTTTCAGGCAGAGAGCCAAACTATTGGAGAAAAAACATGCTAAAGCTAGCCTAGCGCCTCTGAGATGTGCATTTACCCAGCTCTTTGTTGCTGTATATGAACTCTTCTAGAATGGTAACCAAACTAACAGAGTTGTTGCTCTGTCTTCAGTGGACATGTTCATCCAGAAGGAGCGAATGCTGCAAGTTTCCTTCAATAGAAAACTTTTTTTAATTTTTTTTTTACCAATTTTAATTATAAACTGAGCTTTGTTTAATAACTAGGATCAATATGGAATGTATGTAATTGGCCTGTAAACTTTCTGTATGATTGGACTCTTTGCAAAGTTTCTTGAGATGACATGTTAGGATGAAAAATATTGCAAATCATTTTTACCATAGAGTGCCTAATAACACCTCCAATGTACAATTGGGGGGAAAAAATGTGTTTCCTAAGTACTTCTAATTTAAAATAGTCTCTTAATGATACATAGGAAGTTAAGCTCGAACACGCCTTCTGTGTTCTGTGCTGCAGTAAATCAGACTTTCAGTCTTTGCTTGGATATTTCCTGCTTTAAAATGGACACAGGTTCTGGTCACGGCTACCTTTCCAGTGCGTTGTAGGCCCCGGTAGCAGAGCCGGGGTTGATGTAAAACTTGTTTTCGTTCTCGAAAGCCTCGAACTTGTGTGTGTGTCCCGAGATGAGGATGTCGACGTCCAGCTGTCTCTGGAGCAGCGCCAGGCTGGCCATGTCGCCCCAGGGGATGACCTGGTGGCCGTGGATGAGGCCGATCTTGAACTGGCCCACTGTCACCACCTTCTGCTCGGGGTAGTTCAGGTTCTAAGAGGAGGGCAGAAACAGTTTTGATTTTAGTGAACACACTAGCTGGAGTGATCTGTTTTAACCAGAGAGAAAACCCTGAATGTAGAGTGAAGAGCTCCTGGTATTTAGTGGTTCGATACACTGCCTTGGAAAAGTACCCCTACCCTTTTTTAGCTTTTCTGCTCTTTAACAACAAATCTCACTATATTTTATTATAATGTTGTAAGACAGACTAACACCAAGTAGCACATAATGTAGAGGGGAAAGAAGTTTTTTCCCCCTATAAATTAATAAAAACATTACTCTGGTACATCTAAATTAGGGATCACCTTAATTTCAGTATAAATTCTGTCTTGTTGTTAAAGCGACAGGGGTTTGAGGGGGAACATTACATAATAAGAGTTTAAATCAGCCTGAACTCAACATTCTCAGTGAAACATGGTGGTGGCAGCATAATGCTGTGGGGATTTTCTGGTAGTGTAGGGACAGATAAATTTGTGAGATTCAAACTGTGAAACTTTGAACCAAGTGCAGTGATTGCTTAGAATTCCCCAGATCTAAATAAAATTGATAACTTCTGGTGTGTCTGAAAAATTGATGTTTATAGAGCCTCTGAGTCCAGTCCGAATAGGATCAGGTTTTATGAAAATAATAATAATAATAATAATAATAATAATAATAATAATAATAATAATAATAATAATAATAATAATAATAAAAGCCAAGCCTTTCCTCTTATGGTCTAAGTAGAAATATGTATATGATATCTTTTGAAGGGGGACATTAGCCAGGCACAGGGAACCTCAATTTGACACATTCAGTGGTGAGGACACTTCTACTAATACACTAATAGCAGAGCTAATTTTCCATTTAGCGTTTTTTGCTCACTTTGAAAACATTTAGCACACTTAGCTTTCCCTTTCACAAATTACTATATTGGTATAGCGATTTAGCGTTAGCTTCCATTAAGTACTATATGACATAATGCTTTAGCGTTAGCTTCCATTAAGTACTATATGACATAATGCTTTAGCGTTAGCTTCCATTAAGTACTATATGACATAATGCTTTAGCGTTAGCTTCCACTAATTGCAATGCTGGTAAAGCACTTTAGTGATAGTAGAATTAATATTTATGATTAGTGATTCAGGCTGGAGCAACTAATGTTTTAGCTAGCGGTGACGACCACTGGAAATATCGGTCCTCTTTCTCTAAATACTATTTATTTTTCAACTTAAATACTTTTCCACTGAAGGGTGTAATGACTATGGTGGATCTTAATAAGGAGCACAGACCTCGTCAAAGTCTCCCCGCACAATGTGGACGTCCCCAGCGAGAGTTTTCAGGTAGTCGTAGCTCTCCTTGGTGCACAGGTTGCCTGTGCAGAGAATATGCTGGATCTTCCCCGGGACCAGCAGCTTCTTGAATTTGGCTGGCAACGTGTTGCACCGGTGGGGAATGTGCAGGTCACCTAACACCAAAACCAACTAATGTCGCACAAACACACACAAAAGCCAGTTAGTGACCCACAGATGAACGGAGGTGTCCGAAAACTGGAAAAGAACATAGTCCAAGGACAGAGCCCTGCAGGGTGCCGTAGGTCAACCTGTAGCAGAAAACAGTGGACATAAACTCCACTATAACCCTCCTATACACCCTTCTTAGTTACTGATATTAAGATTTTTTTTTACAATAGAATAATGCAACCCTTTTTTTTTCTTGTACTGAAACACCCACTAATCCAATACAGCTGATTAACACCTCACTCAAGCCAATCAAATCAGCAACATTTATAAGTACAATTCTGAACATATAATGTGTCTGAATTCAAACTGGCTTCTAAATGTCATTTCATGAAGAGTTTTTAAAAATCCAAAATTTAAAAAAAGACAACAACAAAAAAGTGAACTGATTACGCACAGCTGGACTTCAGACACTCAGTGACAGACTGGAGAGATGTCTACTGTTACGAAACACAGGAAGTGACACACAAGCATACATGAGCAAACTGCATTATGAAGGGATAGTTCAGGATTTTCTTCGACATGAGGTTTGGTTAAAAAGCTTAAAAATTTAAATCTTACCTGCATTAGATAGCTCTTGAGATTTTCATTGAGCATAAATCCATATTTGTTCATTTTACAGGTCTGACCAATATTTGTCCAATGTCAAAAAAGGTGCTAAGAACAGAGATGTAAAGTATTTATGATGCTTCTCTGTGCATAACTACCCAATATGAACATGACGGTTTGAAGCTTCATGAAATATCATCTGCAGAAAAAAATTACAAGTTGTTCTTTTGATGGTGGGAGTCCACTTTGACCCTGGCTCCTCTGCCTTCCATGACCAATTATCTGGTGAAGACCTCAAGAGAGTTACCTAGTACAGGTAAGATTTTAACTGCGCGACACGTAAATAATCCTAAAATACCCCTTCAATACTAACAAAATCCCTACATCCCACTGTAACTGCAACAGCTGGATAACTTCTGCAGTGGGTGCAAATTTCTCTTCTTAATTTAGAGCTCAGGTGAGTTAAAAAACGTGAAAAATCTGTTTATTTGGTTAACAGAAAATAAAATCCAGAAATGTGTCACAGGGGTGACTCGTACCTTCTAACAGAAGGCTAAAAGGAACATTTTTGGATGCACCAACAAGCTCGATTTTCTAGAATCACTGTTTACTAGAAAACAAAAAAAGCACACACACACAGTTGAGAATTGTTCTATGGAACTTAACTCCATATTATTCAAATTTGTGTGAGGGTTAACTAAACGTGAGTCCTCGTGCAGCAGAGTGCCTAGAAACGGATCTGGGCATTTACATCTATATGGTCTTTGAAACATTTTACCAGGAGTGGCAACTAATCTGTCCACATCCTTATATTTGGGATAACAATACAGATCAAGCGTATGTCAGCATAAGTTCAATTCACAGCAGCTCTTGGAATAACAGCGGCTCGTTCTGCTAAAAAGGCAAACAAACAACAACAACAAAAAAATGTCAGACCTCCGCAAATTTGCAATCCCATTTTCTTGTTAGTGCCACACAGAAGGGTGAGCAGAAAGAGGCAGCATAAAGCGAGCACACTTACCCGGTGACCAGTCTGGTTGGTTGGAGACAGACAGATACAGAGAGGTGAAGAGGAGGGGAGGAAGAGGAAGAGGTGCATGTGTACATGACACGGGATGTGTTCAGAGATTGGGGTAAAAAAAAAACAAACAGAAAGAAGTTGGGACAAATTAAAAAGTGAATGGATTAGATTGATTATATAATGAATTATTCAAAAACAAATAAAGAAAATTACAAACAAATTAAATGGTAAAGTGGTCAAGACATTTGTTAATGGTTGATGGTTAGTGATCATGCTAAGCTGAAAACAACGCAGGAACCTGAGTGTCAGCCAGTGCAAAATCAGGTGCCAAAGCAAATCTGACCGCTTTACTGTAATTTAGCACAAATAATAGCACAGAGATATTTTAACTGATATCCTAAACCCAGAGCCGGCCCAACGCATAAGAGATTTAAGCTGTTGATTAGGGAACCGAAGCCCTAAGGACAATGTAAAGCTCCAATTTGTAGTTACAAATTTTACAAATTGCTTTGAAGCTGTATAAATAGTAAACCCAAAAAGACTTTTCATTATTTTACATTTACAATGTTATGTAACACATAAACCTTGTTAGAGGTGGTAGTTTTGAATGCATCAGCAAATTAAGGAATTACATGATCATCTCTAAGCTTTATCTGATTGTTGTTAAACTCAAGAGACCATTAAAGTGCATGATGCCATTTGATGTACTTAGAAAAAGTTGAGATTTCTTCTTTTAAAATCAAGTCATAAACAAAAAAATTATATATTTTTATTGATTTCTACTTACTATGTAATGCACCACTAAGTACGAGTAATAACTAGTGTTTTTTAATCAATAAGGTGAACGTAATCTGAGCATGCTCCGTAAAATCCATAGCACTGAACACACAATAAGCAGAGCCACAAATCAGGTTTTGCTTAGAGTTCCATACAGTCTTGGGCCAGCTTTATATAGACTGACAACTACATCAACCTGAAAAATTATAAGGAAAAATGAATGAATGAATGAATAAAAACATAATGAGAGCAGCTTCCCTAGGAAAAGTATCTACTTTGCCTGTCTTAAAAAGAACAAATAAGCAAAGTGTAGCATGGGATAATATCCAGGAAGCATATTTCATCAGTTGCAGTACAAGAAAATGTTTTGCAAAATGAAGCTGCCTTTAGCTGGTTAGCCACTGTAGCGCTAATTTGATTGGTAAGTATAAAATATAACATGCTGTCATAACAAAATACTCCAAGAACAAGAATGGCAAACTAGGAAAGAACCGTGCAAAAAACCTGCTACAACAGGGGTGAGTGAAACTGTTAAGAGTGGTTTTCTGGGATACTAAAAACTCAAGGATGTCATGTGATCGTAGATCCATCTTTTGGTCGAGCTAAAGTAGAAGTAACCCTACAACTAAACCCTACTACGAGGCTGGGACGCAACGTCGCTTTCTTTATGTCGACAGCGACTTTGCTAATAAACCAAGCGTAGTTAAAGCTCACTACATGCAGGAAATGGCTCTCCTTTCGACGTTTCAGACTCACCATCTTGTCTGTTGCTGTTTGCTGCTAGTCCAGTTAGGAAGCGCCTACGAATGTAACGGAAGCTAATAGGGTAGACGAAACAGGAACGTCCCGGAAGGCGATATGTCGGCCATATTGTGTGTGGCATTTCTACGACAGTGCATACTGCTCAAAAAAATAAAGGGAACATTTCACTTTAATTTTGTGTGTGGCTCCAAATCCAGGCCTCCATTGGTTAATAAATTTGATTTCCAATGATGATTTTTGTGTGATTTTGTTGTCAGCACATTCAACTTTGTACAGAACAAAGTATTCAATGAGAATATTTCATTCATTCAGATCTAGGATGTGTTATTTGAGTGTTCCCTTTATTTTTTTCCCTTTATATATATATATATATATATATATATATATATATATATATATATATATATATATATATATATATATATATATATATATATATATATATATATATATATGCGCGCTCTGTTTGAGCCACTGCTCCCCCAAACTGGAGCAGTGGCTCAAACAGATCCCAGGAACAACATCAGACATCTCAGTCCAGAAATGTGCAGTTCTAGGCACAGCCAAGATACTGCGCAGAACCCTCAAGCTCCCAGGCCTCTGGTAGAGGACCCGAGCTCAGAGGATGAAAGAGACCACCCACGGAGGGTGAGAGGGGAATTTTTTTTATATATATATATATATATATATATATATATATATATATATATATATATATATATAATTTTTTTTTTCCCACCTACATACTCTGACATTTTTTTAATTAATCACAGTCAAAACTTTTCTGGAAAAAAAATCTGAAAATTTCTTTTAAAACACTTGGAAATTTCAAAGTCTAAAACATTGAAAATGTTCTACTTCAACCTTTTTTTCCAGAAAATTTCTGATTAATTTTTTAAAAATCCTTAGTTTTTTCTAGCATTTTCTCAACTTCTTAAACTCAGAAAATTCCGGTTTTTGTCTATAAAATTTCTGCGATTAGTAATCAAAACTTCAGTTTCTTCTTGCAAATGTTTGACTTCTCAAACTCAGAAATTTTCACTTTTTTTCTAGAACATTTCTGAGATACATCTCAAAATTTCTGAGTTCTTGGCAGAAATGGGCGTGATACACCATTATATTTTGTTAAAATACAAAAAAAAAAAGGTTTTCAGGACACTATTTGAAGTGTTTGGTGTCAAACTCCAGTCGTCAAGGGCCACTGTCCTGCAATTTTTAGATGTGCCACACGTACAAAACACTGGAATGAAATGGTTTAATTACCTCCTCCTTGTGTAGATAAATTCTCCATAGTCCTGCTAATGACCTAATTATTCTATTCAGGTGTGGTGCAGCAGAAGCACATCTAAAAGTTGCAGGGTATAGTGGGCCTCCAGGACTGGAGTTTGACACCTGTGGAAGGAACTGTTGATTCAAAGATACTGAGCTGCGTCTATCCATAAATAATTTTTTATTAAAAATTTTAACGAGTTAAGGAGACTCTAGAAGACACATTTAATTTGCAAATACACATATTTCACTAAATCATCACAATTACTAGTTGGAAATAGTATTTGCACGTCTATCCCAATCGAATCTGCCACTCATAAAATGACAGTTATGCTGACGTAGCGCCTTTAGTGAGAAAGTCACAGATATAACCACGTAGAAGTCGCCTTGATTGGTGCCATTCATTGGAATATAATGTGCCCACGCAGCCGCCATCTTTGTACGGGGATCCCTTCATGTAGAACCTCAGACTATTGTAACAAAAACTCTATAAGAACAATCACATGTTTTCAAACGATTTTAAGTAGCTTTTTTAATTATTATTATTAGTATTATTTTACACACAATGCTAAAAAAAATACAGAATAGTAAAAAACAAAAGAGTTAATATAAAAAATAATAATGCAGCCAATTTTTCCAATTTGAAATTAACTTGGGTATAGTATTTTCTTACATAAATAAAAACAATCCAAAATATGCTAAGTCTTAGTAAGTAATGCACTCCACTATATTCTTAAATATGTGTAAGTATGCATCATATTTAGTACATTCTGATTAATATTTTTTGTGGAAGATATCACATTCTAAACATGAATTTGAAATATAAGTTAAAAAAAATTAAAATATGTAATATGTATTTATTTTGGAATGTTTCTCTCCCCATCCTCTTGGGTCAATACTTTTACATTTGACGGTATTTCTCTGTTAGAAGAGCAGTTAGTTTGTTGTACTGTAGTAGCAGTCTTTGTTGCTCCCCTTAACTCTGTATTCTTTTTTCCTTCACATAGAAACAATCAGTCTGTAGCAGTAGATGGTTGTCCATCTTAAACCTGTTTTTTTTTGTTGTTGTTACTGTTGTTTTGTTTTTTTTGGCACATGGTCATACAGACGCATAAAGAGCAGATAAGCTAAACTGTACCTGCACTTGAAATAGATAGAAATTTGTTGTTACCGACAGGTGCATCTCAATAACACAAAACAAAAATGGAGATGTGAAGTCTGACATTCCTTTAAAATGAGAAACATATATTACACTGATTAACAATCATCAAATTTCTGTTAATTTTTAAGATCATGGCTTAAAGCTGGTAAACTGGTAAGCGAGTTTATGGAGCTGTCACCGTTTTAGCTCCATACAAGTTCATTATCTTTCCTCCGTGTCGTCCTTTTCGCACTGGTCAGGATCGCAGGGAGGAGCACTCCCTCAACACAAGATGGCGACGGCACTGACGTATGCTTTGGGTTTCAGGCGACATCTACTTCTACATGTCCATATTCGAAGAAAAAAAACGTCATCAAGCTAGACACTGCATCGTCTTATCCTTTCAAAATAAAACCCATGCAAATCTAATTTATGCAGTTCAGATTGCTAAAAGCCTCAAGTAACTATTTTTTATTACATTATGTACCTAGAAAATGACTCTCGTTGTTTAGCAATGTTCTAACTGTCAACATTTTTAGTGCTGTCAATAAAATACTAAATTTACCCCAGTACATATTTGAGCAGACTTTTAATGTTAGACAACAGAGAGACCGGATGTTGCTAAATTTATTCAACTTTAACGCTTGTCAGAAAAAAAAATCGACACGAAAAGCTGCATTTCGCAGAACATTCGAGAGGTAGGTGATAAATAACTGCATCGCGGCCCTTTCTACTGGTCTTTTTTTTAATTTTTCTACGGTGGACATAACTCAGTAGAAAAATTAAAATTAGCTACACGATGTTGTGAACGTTGTTTAATCATAATATCTGAATGGCGTCGACTGGGTTTGGCTAACCATGTTAGCTGTAGCTGCGTGGCGTCAGTTGGCCTTGCGTTTGGGCACGGGGCTTTTTTTCTGTGAACGTCAGCACTCTCAGTGGACATAATTAACGGTAAAACAGTAGTTTTGTTAGCTTGTTATTAGACGCTTAATATTTTTTATATTTGTGTGTTTACTTGACTATTTGTCATTAAACGCTTCGTAACCAGAAAGCATAGTCATTAGCCAATCAGGTTACCCGTCTACTTTTCTCCCCCGCTCTATTACAGGTAATTAGTACAGCGTTTTAATAAATAACGACAATTACGTGACGACAATGTTAAAACGGACTGCACACTATCGCCTGTCGCACCTGCTGATGCTGGCATTTCAGTCCGCCGTTAATGGATCCTTTTTATCCCCCCCTAAAAGGTTCCCGGACATCGAGGACGTTCCAGAAAGCTCTCCTCTGTCTCTGAACCTGGCACCGACACCATTTGGACGCCTCAGGGTTTTAAGCTTTGAGAAAACGTTTTAGACACCCTGCTGCCGCAATCGATACACCACCAGCTATCGACCACCGTTCACTGCGGCATTTGGACGATCAGCGTTGTGTTTATGTCTTTGTTTTGCAGAAACGGTAAGTTGTGGGAACCGAATTCGATATACATAATGTTTTGTTTTTCTTGTTAGCTACGTTTTACTTAGCTGGGTTATTCTCATGTATGCTTTCCCGTTACTCTGCAGTATTAAGCAGCGCTCCCCGTCTTCTCAGCCACTGTTCAAAATGGCTTCTCCCAGTCTCGCCACTCGTGTGCAGTGGCTGTGTGACGCACTCTGCACCAAGCCGCTAGCTGGGCTAGTTTGTTAGCCTCCACCCGAGTAGTTCCCCCTCCTCTGGTTTTCCAAAACGGATTTTCATGGAAATGTCATTCATTTTGTGACATTTACCGTAATAGTGGCTTGTCAGGTTATAAGCAGGTGTGATTTGTACGGATTCCATCAGTCGGACCACAGCTGATGGGCCTCATGTTTGTGACCTATTAAAAAGAGCAGGCCTTATATGTCAAAAAGCCAGAGGCCCCCCAGCATAAGACAAAAGGCTTATACAAATCCATTATTGTGGCCACAAAGAGGGGTTTAAGCTGAATGCTAAGAGGCTTGGTTTCCTTTTTCATTTAAAATCAATGCTGGCTGCATAATTTATAGAAAAAAAAATTCCAGCTAAATTTCAGAATAGATTGGCAATAAGCTATTTTTGTAAGGAGCTCTTTTGTACTAAACAAAACCATTCAGCATCCAATTTCTCTTCCTTTTTTAAATCTAAAAATGTGAACTTTTTTTTTGTTGCTTTTGTTACCTTTTAAAGAGATCATTTTGTGTATTTGTAGTGAGTTTCTGAATACTTTTTTGCAGTGAATCTGTAGAAAAAGTAAATCCTCAGAACAGGAGGTGCTTACGGCTAATCAGAAGGATTTATCAGTTTCAGCTGGATTTGATCTTTTTTTTTACACTTGTATCCATTGGATTCAGTGATATATTAGCAGATATGAACGTTCTGTAGTTTTATAATGGAATGTGAAGGTTGTTTTTTTTTTTCAAACAGTATCTACATTATGTGTAAAAATGAAATTGCTTGAGGCTGCATCAGGCTGCTTTGACAGCTGTGGCTCGTCAGCCTCTGAGGATGGAGTGAAGCTGTTGAAGAGCTCAGGTGGAGTTTTTCAGCCTTCAGCTTCTGCTAATGGGATGATAGCATAGTGACATGGACTTTCTTCTGATTCAGATAACTGACAAACTCAACTGTGTTCTCTAAAGATTGTAAAGGGCCAGTGATCTGTAGCCCAGTTTAAAAATACTCCAATAATCCCAAACTGAACTAATTGAAACCTTCAGCTCTAAAGCTGCTTCAGGCTCTTCAGGACCCTCCACTTAACAGTTGTCATAATAAGTCTTCATCATTAATTAAAAATAATAAACAACTCAAAGATGTTCTTCAAGTAAATGTACAAATTCTTATTTAATTTTTTAAAAAACCCTTTTCTTGTCATTAGGTTAACTACATGCCTTTCCCATAAATATGAAAAGGCATGTAGTTTTCTTTTATTTTTTTTTATATAGAAAATTAGACTGAAAAATGACTGATTCTTTTAATGAATCCATAAAGTGTTGTCAGAGTAGATATTTTCCTAAAACTTGATTTCTTTTGTTGTTAATAGTCTTAGTCAGTAGGTATAAGTTGCTCTTTCCATTGTGACAGCTGCGTCCTGTAATCTAGATGCTCAATACCTGCAGATGGTTATTAATCTCCTGGATATGAACATCTTAAGTTTTGAGATGTTTCCCACTGCTTAAGCAGACCATCTCTAAGCCTTCCTCTACTGTAAGAATGTCATCACTTTATTACAAACTCACTACATGATGACATCCATCTACAGGTAAGGCAGCCATTACTGATGAGAAAAAAACCATCCAATCTACCAGCTTATGTCTACCTGGTCTAAATGGTTGTAATACAGATGAAGGCCATTCAAACACTCCCTATGTTACACAACACACAGCCGTTTGCCTTTTCCACAGCTGCTTCTTCCTCTATGCTGTTCATCCAGTGGGGTTAGCTAGAGCCGGGCAGCGCTAGTCTTTGCTTCTGAAATATTGATGGCTGTCCCTCTCCTCCTCTTTCAGAGCTGTTGCGCAGCCGTTGGAACCTGTGTGGTGGAAACCTAGCCTTCAAGCAAGGAGCTTGCGGCCACAGCGGCACGACGTTTTTCATGTCAGAGACCGAGCACGCTTGCAGTCGTTTATGTCATCCCCTCTTTTCCAGACAGAAGATCCCGAAAAATCCCCAACCAAGATCCTTTTATCTTACTGATAGTGCTAACATCCAGCCAAAATGTCTGTCAACGTTAACCGCAGCGTGTCAGACCAGTTCTATCGCTACAAAATGCCCCGTCTGATTGCCAAGGTAACCCCGGCAGGTTGAAGTTTATCCCAGTCATTTAAAAAAAGAAAAAGTCTGTGGCGCTGGGATTTATGGTCTTTTCTGTTTTCTGTTTAGGTTGAAGGCAAAGGGAATGGAATCAAGACGGTTATTGTCAACATGGTTGATGTTGCAAAGGCTTTGAACAGGCCTCCAACATGTGAGTAAACTTTACCGTTTTACCTCAGCTTATCTGGGGTGAACAATGTAAAAAAAAAATAAAAAATTAAGTTATGAGACCTGCCATTTTTTGTTTTATCAAAATAATGTGTTTGTTGCCATGGAATTTTGATGCTGCATTCAGTAATAAGTGTCAAAAAAATCACAATCTCATGCTAGCAGAAAAAAAGTGAAGAATAAAAGTTTGGTTTTCTTTTAAAGTATTTATGAAGGAAGTTGACTTAGTAGCAGCACTGAACAGTGTTGACTTACTGTTTCTGAGGAACATTCAGTGCCACAATGTGACTGTTGAGTATAGTTAAAAAGAAATATGGAGATTCAACATTAAGCTCCCAGTGTGGTAGTTAAGTTCATGATTTATTTAGTCACTTGAATATAAAAATAAGTGGTTTACTTCTCTAGATCAGAAGTCTTATAGAGCACTTTTATAATTTAGGTTTAATAGCAGTCTTATAAAGTGTGAAAAACTATTAAATCCTGTTTGAAGTTTAGATGAGCATGAGAAATAAAACACTATGGGAAGTGTTGAGTAAGTGGGTTGGATGTGAATCCAGAACTGGTCTGTTTATCTACATACCAGTGTGGAGCTTTTACCACACAGTCAAACCAGAAGCTAAATTTATAATCACATTTTATAACGTATGGAACACACGGATAAATGAAGACGGTTAAATGTTATCAAATGCACAGAGCAGCAGAAAAAATGTGAAATTTGAGGTGGAAATTCTGTGGATATCTTGAACAAAAAGTAATGAAAAACTGATAAAGTTTTACAGCAACTTTCTAATGCACAGAAGTACTTTCACATTAACACAGATTTAACATCGAACATATCAGTCCAGATTGAATCACTTTTAGAGACAATGTGTCGTGTCTGAATTTGTAAAGAAATGCCTAGTTCCATTATTTGGTAGGCTGGAGTCTTAAATTCAGTGCATTTAGATTCTACAGTGATGTTTTTCTCTACTTAGATGAACTATCATGTCATGTTTGTCTACTTTAATAAAGATGCCAGGCTGAGGGAAATGTGGCTCAAACCTGATCAATATCGTCTCAATACAGAATAATATTTCAAAATGTGTTCCTGTAATCATGCAGCTGTAATAATTATAAAAACAATCAGATCATAAATGCAGTGAAACCAAACTGAAGACTAAAATTTGAATTTTATGAACATGCTTAGCATAAGACATGGATATCTTAATTGTGCTATTTTTCTAGTTACTGTAGTTCTAACTGTTGGCCTCGTCTCTTCTCTGCAGACCCGACCAAGTTTTTTGGTTGTGAACTCGGTGCTCAGACCCAGTTTGATACCAAAAACGATCGTTACATCGTCAACGGATCCCACGAGGCGAACAAGTTGCAGGATATGCTTGATGGGTTCATCAGAAAATTTGTGCTGTGTCCTGAGTGTGACAACCCTGAAACTGACCTGGTAAATAGTTTTCTGCTTCCTTAAAGATATTTGGCCAAGCTGTGCAGTGGGAAACAGGACAGAACTCTTTATAAATTGTTTTGAAGAAACAAGAATGGCATAGTTTGTCTTGAGAAGTTGTGCTTAAGGATAATACTTTGCGTAAAGGGGACAGAATAGTAGTAGTATGTTCATGGTTCATTTCTGTCTTCCTCCTCAGCATGTCAATCCTAAGAAACAAACAATCGGCAATTCCTGTAAGGCCTGTGGATACCGCGGCATGCTAGACACCAGACACAAACTCTGCACGTTCATTCTCAAAAACCCACCTGGTAAGAAGTCAGGGGTCACTGGCTCAACCATAAAATTAACTTCTTCTCTTAAATTCATTCATTCATAACACGATTTTTTTGTTTGCTTTGCTCGTTTCCTCCTGTCAACAGAGAGCAATGATAGCGGTTCTGCATCTGTCAAGAAAGAGAAAGAAAAGAAGAACCGCAAGAAGGACAAGGAAAACGGCTCTGGCAGCGGCGAGACTGGAAACCAGGACAACATTGATGCCCCTGAGGCTGTGGTGTGTTTACTGTCATTCACATGATGGTTCAGTGGAGGCTCAATGAGATGGCTCTCATTGTCAGTCAGGTTAAAGGGGCAGTGTTCATTCAAAATTTACTTATTCAGCTCTATGTAGTGAAACCTGGAGTGCCATCCATGTTTGAAATCCTTTACTCTCCATGGCAACCATTGAGCTGTGCAAAACACCTTGGGGGACTTCAAAGACAAAGCTCCTCCTCAGTTGCAGTTTCTAAGTTCCTGATTCACAGAGCTGAGCTGCTGTCCTCTCAGCTCCTTCAGACTAGTCGGCACCGAATGGCAAACATTATGAGCTACTTCTCAGCAGCTCAGGTAAAAACGTTTTTAAAGGGTTAACAGAGGAGCCATGTTGCAATGACTTATTGAAGGTGGAGTTTCAGAAAGAGCAGAAGTTTTTAAAGAGGCAGAGGCCCAGTTTCAAAGCAATAAATTACAAAGTCAAATTGATTTTACAACAACTGAAGTTACTTGATTGTACTATAAAATGGCACTAAAACACATAAAACTGCTCCTTTAAAATTAAAACACAATAGCAAAAACGTTTAATCACATAGATAGACCTCCAACTATGAGTACCGAAAATATCTGCTCCTTTTGGTTCGGAACCGAAATACATATACTGTTGTATCCCTAAATGTTTGTTCAATATTTTATTATATAAATGATTATTTATAGAACCAGGTGCTTAATGCAGTTTCTTCATCCTTCCCGTTTCCAGGATAGAGACGATGACGATGAGGACTGGGCGGAGGAGACGACGGAGGAGGCACAGCGGCGCCGGATGGAAGAGATCAGCGACCACGCCAAGAATCTGACCCTGAGCGAGGACCTGGAGAAACCTCTGGAGGAGAGGGTCAACCTCTTTTACAGCTTTGTGAAAGTAAGACCGCTGAGACTGAGTACGTTTCATCAGAAGATTCTGTCTGATTGGCTGAGGGTGCAGAGTCTGTGTACAACTTCAACAGCAACAGAATTGGACAAAAAATAAAACGCAGAAAGTTCATCCTTTTTTGTGTGGCTTACAGTACTTTACTAAAGGAAAACCACCCAAACAGTGTCGAGTTTAGCAGTCGAGGGACCAGTTATTAGATTTACCAGAAACAAATCTTTCCCCGCAGTTGTTCACCTCTTTGTTTGTTCTTAAACAGCAAAAGAAGGAGAGCAGAACCATTGATGGCGCCGACAAAGAGATCCTGGCAGAGGCGGAGCGTCTGGACGTGAAGGCCATGGGTCCGCTCATCCTCAGCGAGCTCCTCTTCAACGAGAACATCCGGGACCAGATCAAGAAGTACAAACGCCACTTCCTGAGAGTACGTCTCTGTTATAACAGTCTGAAAATCCACAACTTCATTTAGAAAGAGCTACAGCACCAGCCACAGCTGGAACAAAATGAACAGATGACAAGATAAAAAAAACATAAGTGACACAGCTAATCACAAAATAACGTATTACAAACGCAACAAAACGATGCAATCATTTAAAATGCATATCAGTAAAATTAAGTCTGTTGGTTTAAGTAAAAATAAGTTTTCTCACAGGTTTTAATTTAAAAAAAATTATTTTAAAATTATTTGCATTTTGGTTTATAATTTAACTTTTACTTAGTTTTTGGTTTTCAGTTGAACTCACCAAATAATGCATCGTGAAAAACCTTTTGTAATTTAGTAATTGATGTCAGCTTGCCAATTACTTCAACCTGATGTTTACTTATTAATGGTGAATATTTGCCTTTAAAAAAAAACAAAAAACAGGCATTTCTAAAGATGGGAAATGAAAAACGGCATCTACAGCCATTGGTACCCCTGATTAAACTACAAGCATTACCAAAGGAAAAACAAACCCAGCTAATGAGTTCTCAGGTTTCATGTTAACACTCCAAACTTTCAGTTACAGGAATGAAAAAAACTAACAGGTAAATAAACAGTGGTCATTAGGCACATTGAACTTTAAGCATTGGCTTTGGAAAAACCCTCATCTCCTGTCATCAGAATTATTTTGTACATTAAACTGAGAATGATAAGTTCTTCAGATGATGGAAAACATTATTACATTAAATATTTAGAGCAAGACATATAATCTGAGAGTCTCATGACTGATACTCAATTTCTAAAATATAAAATGAAGACAAATTGATGTAATACACAGCTTGAGGCTGCTTGTTTTATTGTCTTTTGCATTTATACATAAGCAGTTTTATTTCTCAGTACAGAAGTTCTTGACTCAGTCCATCAGCAGACATGATGTCCAGGTTCAGTGACTTTATCTGAAAGCTCTGGCAATCCTGATCAATTATTGATATCATATTTTAACATAAATACATTTCTGTGAGGACTCATGTTTATAGTAAATTATTTTAATGGTTTGAATGTATATGAAACCAGCGCCTTGTGGTCATCAGTGGTATTGCAGTTAAAGATTCTTCCATGCACACGACTAAGAAAACATAACTTTTTTTCTTTTTCTTTTTTTCCTTCTCCCTCTTTTTTTTCCTCTTAAGTGACTAACTTATCTGCTATATGTTTTTCATATTCACATCCTAGTTCTGTCACAACAACAAGAAAGCCCAGAAGTATCTGCTGGGAGGCTTCGAGTGCGTGGTGAAGCTCCACCAGGTGCAGCTGCTGCCACGCGTCGCCATCATCCTCAAAGACCTGTACGACGCCGACCTGCTGGAGGAGGACGTCATCTTCGCCTGGGCTGAGAGGGTCAGTGAGCTGGCAGCCGCCGTCGGTTCAGTTCTCAATGTGTCCAAAAAATATGAGCAAAGGCTCAAAAGTATCCCAATCGTACCACTTTGATGTTAGTATTTTCACATCTTATTTTCTTGTATCCAATGTTTCCCCCGTCTGCTCTCATTTCCTGTTTTCCTCAGGTTTCTAAGAAGTATGTCTCCAAGGAACTTGCCAAAGAGATCCATGCCAAGGCCGCTCCTTTTGTCAAATGGCTGAAGGAGGCGGAGGAAGAGAGTGAGGGCAGCGAGGAGGAGGAGGAGGAGGAAGATGACGAAAACGTCGAGGTACGGCTTTTCTTTCTTTCTTGTTTGGGCAAGAAGTTCCTGGAAATGCCCTCAATGCTCCAAACTGGCAGCTGATTGTTTTTGCAGTGTCGTTTTTAAAGTGGTAGTTCCTATGCCAATTCATAGACACCTGTCTGGAAAATAAAATGCATTGATTCATGCATTTAATAAGAGAATAAAATAAAACAAAAAAATTATTTCAGGATTTTTGAAGGTGATCTGTTGTCTTTTGTAAAAAGAAAATTCAACAAAATTATTCAAACAAAAAAACAACAAAATTAAAGTCAAAGCATCCCACTCTTATCTAGTGATGCACTGATCAACCTTTTCATTCCTGATACAGATATCTAAGATATAGAATCAGCTGATGGCGATTCTATACAGAAAATCAATTCTGAATAAACTTCAAATGTTTCTTTTTGTTAATACGGACATAAAAAATAGGTTGACTGCACTGGTCAAAATATAAAAATAAACTTTATCAAACCTTCATTGAAATGGTTCAGAAAGAGCAATTATGAATTCTATACATGATGTAAAATGGATGATAAAGCATGATGTCGCCCATAGCTCCACTTTAAGTATTAGACGGATGCAGACATCTGCTTTCTTCCATTGTTGTTTTAGCCAAAAAACCGTTATCGGTGGTTCAAAGATTGATCTGAATCTCAGTGGGAAATATTTCAGAATATACACAATTATAAGATCGGAGTATTTAACCCCATTGCATTACATTACTGGTCTTGACATGAAAATAAACTGATACCAGTATGTTTTGGAGGAAACGGCAGTACATGGGTTCAGACATCTAGAGGGAATGGATGCAGAAACCAGTTGCTTGTCAAGCAACCCTTGAACTCTGCGCTATAAATATGCTTACAGGAGCCTTCTGACAGTGGGCTAAAAGTTTTTGTGCTTTTCTTCTCACAGGTGGTGTACTCGTCCTCCGCCCGCGAGCTCAAAGTAGAGACCGTGAAACCAGACACACCAGAAAAAGAAGAAGACGATATTGACATTGATGCAATCTGAGAGATTCTGGATGCTGCTGCTGCTTTTCTCTTGTGTTGTGGCTTCGACTTAGCCGGCCCTGTATGACCGATACGGCTCAGCTTTTCCCTTCTTGATTCCCCCCTGACCCCTCCTCTCCTACTGCCCTCTATACACCCCTCCGGCTTTACAGCATGATATAGTATTATAGCGCTTCACCTGCTACAAAGTAACTGTATAATTCTGCTATGAGTTTATTAAATGAAGTTGATTTGTGGGATTTTAATCAAGGGTGTTATGGGATCTTTTTCACTGCACTTTTTCTTTCTTTCCTCTTTTGTTTTGAGGTCCCTGTATTTTTCCAGTCAATAAAGAATGTTTTGCTATCCATCATGCCTGACTGTTTCGGTTGAAGTGCTGGAAATTATAAAGACGTTTACAAGAATTGGCATACTTTAGTTTTGACGTCGAAACTTTACTGATTCATACATCTTAAGATATATTCTAGCTAGAAAAGATAGTTTCAGCTTTTTTGTGATGGTATTTTTCCACAGTTATGACTAAACATGAAATTACATCTCCTTATACCAGAATAAGCTTTAGTTACTGTAGTGGAGCAGGAGTAAGACATGGCCTTATAATACAGCTTTTTATGTTAATCTGGTGCTGATGCTAAAGCAAAGGGTAAAATGCTTACACTTAGCTTAAGTCTGTATTTGGAGTACTGCTTGCACTGTAGTTGAATTATGTCGTGAGTGCACAAACACCTTCAAGGGAGGAATTTAACTTCAAAACATGCATACAAAAAAAGGGAAGGAAATATTGAAATATTAAAACAAACTGATCAGAGTATGTGATAAAGGCATATGTCATCGAAAGCTTGTTTTTGGCTGGCTTGTTTTAATACTAGCTGAAATTGAGTTAAATTAACAGAAAAGAAGTGGTGTGTCACTTTAAGAACCCTCAGAAATCCGTGCATCTAGTCAAGAGCACGCGTTCATCTGCTGCTCTAAATGTTTAATAACTACATTGAATAATTCAATACATTTATACATAAAAAAAATCAATGACTAAAATGTTAATTTAAAATATTAGATGTTATTTTCTGTCTCTGCCTTCCTAACACTGGAGTGCGAAGAGCAGCACGGACATTCTTCTTTGAAGCGAACAACACAACCATTTCCTCCTGACTGGTGACAGTCCTCGCAATACTTTGTAGTCCGGTGGGACCGGGGTCAGTCGGTTTCCGCCCGTTCAGCTAAACATGCTTGTGAGGCTTTCAAGTCCTGTCGGACACAAAAGTGAATGAAACAAATCTCATAAAAACAGAAGCCATGGTATGTGGGACTTAACGCTCCTTTTTAACAGCATACAACAAAACGGATCAGTTTTTCTTTTGCATCTGCATGTGAAAAATAACATAAAGGGGCAGTATAAGATAAAATTATTTTTTTTCTTTAGCTTTTAATCATGTTATGTTATTCCCTCATCAAAAACATACTCATAGTGTTTTTTAAATTCTTTCATGTTTTAGAAATCCTTCAATCTCCCATGGCAACCATTTAGGGGTGCAAAATACTTCCATACTGCAGTAAAGAGAATTAAAGATGTTTTTATGCTGAAAGATGTTTTAGAGACCCTAATAAAACTTAAACACTTCCATATTTACTGTAAAAAAATGATGGACTACTAGAACAAATGAGAATAGTGTCCACTCTATAGCAGTTATTAAAACTCGTCTACATGTGACAACCATTGCAGACATTGTAAGCTTGCTAAGGAATGTCTTTATGAAAAACAACTTGAAATCAAAACAATTACTCTCATTCTTTTAATTTGTCTATTAAACGGTTTAATATTGTCAATGCTATTAATACAAAAGCAAAACAATGTAAATTTATTGTGACCCATGAAATTGCAAAATACCTCCTTCCCTTTAAATCTGCAACTTTCACTATATTTTGTGCTCTTTTTTGGTTTAGTTTTTTCTTTCTTGCTCTCTCTCTCTTGTCCTCTCCCGCTCTCTTCCTCCCTTCTTTCCTTCTTTCCTTCCTTCCTTCCTTCCTTTTTTCTTTCTCTAACATAACAAATGGAAAAGATCCAACATCTGTTGTACTGATATAAAATGTCTGGAGATTAGTAAAGGACCTTTTACAAGGCAGGACTTTTTTCCATCTTCATTTACGTGCTTTTAATCACCTTCTCCTGTCATCGGTTTTTGCTTTTATTCTGTATGGATGCAGAAAATTCAGTGAAATGTGAGAACACTACAAGTCTTTCAGAAATATTCAGTTCATTTTTTTATTCCTCGTGTGCTGTCATCTACCCAAATATCAGAACTTTTCTTCAGTGAACTTTTCTGTGAAATTCAACAGTGGAAGTACATATTCCGCTGGTCAGATGTTTTATTTATTTATTCATTCATTCATTCTTTCATTTTTATATCAGTGCTTATATTTTTAGTAATAATACAGCGCCCGGAGAGCAATTTTAAAATAATTAAATCTAAGATTTTCTGATATCCGGGCAAGCGAGGAGTCCTTGAATGCATCTTAATCCAGCCCAGCCGCTGAGTAGCCATTTTGGTCCCACCTAAAACAGACAGACCCGCTTCACTTTGGGCCGCTGGAGATGGGAGAGACCGAGCCTATGGCGAGCGTTTCAGTCATCTGGACCTTTTAAAACCGTCTGCCAAACACCCACCTTTACCACCGAAGGTCATGTTGTTTTTTTAAAGCGAGTCATTTTTGGGGGGAAGAAAGAGGACTGTGGTGATTTTTGGAAGTGACGACCGACAGCGCCTTCACGTTAGTTTAGTTAGCTTCACTGACTGAAAGCCGAACGGACAGACGGACTCCGGCTAACCTGTCGAGTCAAACAAAGGTTACAGCATGAACATGTTATGTGCGCAGCTTAAACACTAAATATAAGTTGATTGTATTTTTTTATTTTAGTATTTTTTTTACGCTCCGGAATATCTCAGGTGCTTGGCTCTAACACGTCCGGTCTGGGCTGAAAATTGTCACGATCCATGCTGAGCCTGTTTTTCCACAGAGAACTGCAAAGCAAAGCAATAATAACCAGATTTCTTGGCTGGTGGATTTAAAACTGAGGATTATATTTTCACCTCAAACGGCCCCTGGTTAAGGAAGACCAAATAAATGATGTCAACAAAAACTCCTTTACCGACGGTCAACGAGAAGGTGACGGAAAGTGTAAGTAGAAGAGCTTGTTTATCGCATGCTTCTTTGAATTTCACTGATTTGTTTTTATCGTTTGTGTGCATGACAACCCAATTGGTCCTCGGTGCGAGTTATACTTTGATTGAAAATCGTAAACAAGTACAACTTCTACATCAAATCACGTCCAGTTCATCCTTGATGTGGATATATATATTTATTCTAAGCTTAATGCTTTTCTTGACGCCAAATTTATATTCTTACATATAATAAGGTGCAGTCGGGATGTTTAGGCCTAACCACGAACAAAACTAAAGTACTTTGCTTGCTGATTCTGGCAGGCAACAGTAAGTTTCGGTCTCGGCTTTCTATTGGCTGCCGCAGCTGTCACCAATGGGTTTCATCCAGTCAGCTTCCAGATCGGAGCTGCTTTGGTCCCACCCCTTCGTGATAGCTTGAATCCCCCCCTGTGAGAAACAAAACGTTGTCAAGTTGTTTGTGATGCAACTATCTGTGCTTCCGGCATGAAATTTAAAAAATAAAAGGCCTCGGTCGGAATAATTTCAACCCGACTTATTAATCCTTTACGTGAACCGAAAATGATCATTAAAAAGAATAATGCATCTAACATTCATATACTCTACGCTGAATCAATTTTATTAAATAAGGAAGTTAAACTAAATGTATGTTTTGTGCGGTTTTACTACTAAAAAGTAGTATGTAAAGCTGTGCACTCCACAAATCTGGCATGATATATACATATATATTGCAAGTAGAAAACTATAAGAAATCCCATTTACATTTTGCAAAAAACAAAAAAAAAAAAGTAAAATGTGATGAGTGCAAAATTGAATGTTTTTGATCAACATGCTAAATTCCTATAAGTGACAATCTGAACCCACAGTCACCATGGCAGCAGCAGCATCATGCATCAGGATGGATGGAGCTGGACAGAGGCTAGAGTTTTCCTTTCCAACACAACATCCACTCTGAAGATGCAGCCAGAGCTAATGAGTTGCATCAAAGCATTTTTATGTCTCACAATGGCCCGTTGTAAGAGAATCTGGGTCAAGACTTTAGCGCTGATGATCACAAATGTTCTCCATCCAGCCTGACTGACCTGGAACTGCTCTGGAAGGGAAGAAAAAGATGGCAAACATTTCAGTCTTTAGGTGCACAGGACTGGCAGACTGGCACCAAAACACTTGATTTCATTGTAGATACATGGTGGTTTTGTTGCCTCCAATTCTAAAAGTATCACTTCAAATTTTTCTGTGTAAATGTGCTGGGAAAGCATGAGAATTTTCTTCTGTTTTTCAAATTCTGTTAATTTTTTTTTTTTTAATTGTGTAGAATCCCAATAAAATTCATAGAATACTGTGGTTGAAGCTTGAAATCTGTAGAAGTTTACACTGCTCTCTCTTACCCTGCTGTGAGAGAGGAGAGAGGACATTACTGATGGACCCGCCCACCAGCTCACATCTACACATCCCCGCTGCTGACAACTTATCGACTTTGTTGCTTAGCAACTTTTCAGGGTAAAAGAAAATTAGTATTGGTCAGAATCGACAGGTCACAGTGATCGCCCAGAAAACTGCAATCAGTGCACCGCTAATAGAAGGTTCTGCTGCTGTCCCACAACACAATGAAGACAGACGTGGCTTGCTGATTTTTGTAACTCGGGTCATGTCGACACGTGTGCCGTTAATGGTCCTTTACATATATGTACAAAATTTTGTCAATATTTTGCATATATCGAAAAACAAAATTTTTCAACTGGAGTTTTTCCATTAAGTAAGAAACACAGTTACAATCACACGTTTGTTCACACAATAAGTCATTAAAACACGATTCTCAACTTCCTGCTGACTATAATTATTTTGAATATTTTATAAACGATTTATATTTTTACATTAGTTTTATAATTTTTTTCCCCTAACTACCAACTTTTTTTTTTAAAGGTTTTGTTGGCGTTAGTGGCCTTTATTTGAAAGTAGTTTGACAGGAAAGTGGGTAATGAGAGAATAGGGAAGATGTGCAGCAAATGTCACCAGGCCGGGAATCGAACCTGCGACCACCACCACAAGGAATAAGGCCTGAATATGTGGGTCGTGTGTCCACCACAGCACCACCTAACTGCAATGATAAAAAAAAAAATCATTTAGAAATGTTTTTTTCTGTCCACTCTATCAAAACCTTATTTTTAAAACAAGTTGCTTGTACCCTAATGAGATGAATATGAAAATTAGCTCAGAAAATGAAAGAAAATATGATATTTTGGGGGAATTGTCAAATGTATCAGTATTTTTTTTTTACTTTGCGTTTATTTTCTTATTGAAAAACACAACTAACCACTAAAAGAGTTCCCTAGTATTAGCCTGTTTTATTTCTCCGTTTCTGCGGCTGCAAGCCCCAAACACCTGCGCGTGACCTCCTCTGTCTCATGACTCGTCACGGTAGTGGCACTCAGCTGGAGATAACACGGAGCACAAACAGCTCAGAACTATTGATTCAGCGGGAGGAAGCGGCTTCTTCAGCGGCTAGCGTGCGGCGCCTGCTCGGACTCCATTCTGTGTCAATAAACCAACCAATAAGGAGTTTTAGATAGTACTTTTAGTTTATGGGAACACGGATAAGAAATGTAGGACTCCATGTTCCCAACGCGAACGAAGGTGCCTTTATTTTGAAAACGTATGGGGCCAGTTTCCGGTTTGGGCGTGTCGGCATTTGGCTTGACAAAACGGGAGCTCTGTTACTGGGGCTCTGGAGTCGGGACGAACCGGCATTGTTGGAGCTTATCAGCGGGCTGAGACATGACAGGGTCCCAGGCAGCCAGGAGACACCGCAGCTTTGTGAGTAACTTCTCCGAAAGAAACGAAGGACTTTCATCGAGGAATGTTTTTCTTTCTTTCTTCAGTCTCCCAACAGGAAGTCAGGAGCTGGAAAATGAAACAAAATGTTAGGATTAGATGTTGTTTTTGCACAGTTAGGTTCTAATATTGAGTTATTTTATTCCGCCTGCAGTGACCTTATCCTAGTTTATATTTTTATCTGCAGTGCTGTTTCCAGTCAGAAGCCCAAAAATATTCCTGTGGAGAATGAAAATCCGTCTGGCTGAGTTCAGGGTTAAACTGACCTTATTATGGTCTACTGATGTTTTTCACGTCTACTTCCTTCAAGCTTTGGCGTTTTTCAGGGTCGAGTGACTCTGATTGGAACTGCAGCTCCTCCACTGAGTTTTTTTTTTTTTTTTTTTAATTTGATTTCATGTTGTTTTGGTTTTCATATTTGATCCCTGTTTAAAAAGAGTTGATCTGTGTGGAAGTTTCAACTGTAAAAGTTAACTTTCCCACTTTATGACAGACCCTGAGCATCCAGCGGGGGGACCTGATCACACCCAGGTAGCGCCACAGACAGGTGGGAATGGACTTGAAATGTTTTGAGGATATTTTCTCTGCACTTTGAGACGGCCTGAGACGGTTTATCTGCATTAGTCTGGCGGTCTGAGCTCAGTCTGTCCAGAGACACTGAGATTTTTCCTTAAAATCTCCCAGTTAGAGACAAATCAATTCTATAAAACTAAAATTATTAAACTGATATCTTAAAAGACAAAAAAAGTTCTGTCCTTTCAATCTTGGCTTCTGTATGACACGCTGTGGATGATGTCTGTTAGTGTGACATCTGTCCCGATCAGCATTGGAACTGTTTGTACTCTGCATTTTCTAAAATTCCGTCCTTCAGTCACGTAATTACGGGTTTCATTGAGATATTAAAAAGACGTAAATTCAGTCATCCTAACTTGAGGCTTTAAATATTTATGAATATTTTCAGATTTCCTCTCATTGATCTTAAACATTAAGGTATCTAGTAAATCTGTACGCTCTTTGCTTCTCCCATAAAAGCTTTGGTGCTGACTTTTCATGTTTGAGAAATGCAATGGACGAAAGTCAAGACGTTTATTAGATTTTCTATCATAAGTCTAACATTTTGTTTGTCTTAAATTTGTACATCCTTTGCTTTTTGAATGTTTCTAGATTTTATTTTGTCAGTAGTGTTTTTTTTTTTATTCCAGTTTTTCTTTAAGTGCCATAATTAACAGATTTGAGAAACATTCTTCATAGCTTTTCTGCTGCCCACAGTAACTTTTAGTTTTTGCAGTATGTATTGTCTACAGTAAAGCAATGTGGTTATATGACTCCCTACCAACTGGAGCTGACTTGGTTATTGTGGTTTGATCTAGAGTCATCAATAATCTGTCACGTTTCATAAGTCGGTCAGACTGAATGTGGAGCAGAGCAGAAATAATAGGATGTCAAATAATTGTTATGCAATTTCATCAAAACTACAACATGGTTTAAGTACTGAAATAGTCTTAAAGGTACAAAAGTAAGAGACGAACTGACTGCAGGAAAGAATGTAAACTTAGGGTTTGGCAATTTAAAAAAGAAAAACTAAATTTCAATTGCCAAATGAAAACATATTAACACGTACATGTGAAACTAAAATCACAAAGAGCTGAAAAGTCATTAACTTATATTGTGAAGTAAGTTGAGAAAAAGTTAAATAAGTTATTTCTGACATTGAAGTAGGTCTTAAATTTAAATCTTTATCTGACAGAAATGTTCTCTCTTCTCTGCATTTTCCTCTCGGTAGCAATAGAAACTCACCGGTCCACTTTTCTCCCTCCTGACTCAGTTATGAGGTCTGTCATCAGCCAATGCCGTTCAGAAAAACAGTGTTCAAACTGTACTTTGAACATTTTGTTTAAACGGACATAAATGTACTGAATTCCAAATTTATTTGCTAATTCTGCACTTTACTCTACACCAGGGGTCACCAACTCCAGTCCTCCAGGGCTACCATCCTGCAACTTTTAGATTCACCTCTGCTCCAAAATGTCTGAATTCCCTCACCAGCATTCATTCTTCTCTGCAATAGGCTGGAAACGAGCAGTTTATTTGATCCAGGTGTGTTTGAGCAGAGATGCATCTAAAAGTTACAGGATGGTAGCCCGCGAGGACTGGAGTTGGTGACCCCTGCTCTACACACTCTTCAGAGGTAACAGCGTTGGATAATTGGGGGTCAATGAAGAGGAAGGGGGTGTAGAGACTCCCTGCTAATCAATACTGAACCACATCGAGTATCGGCCTACTCAGTTTGTTTCCTCCAGCTGACTGGAGACAAAGGGACAAAAAAGGCTTTTTTGTGACAACACAACTTTAAACTGTGACTGAGCTTAATTTTAGGCTGCATCATAATAAGCCTTATCCACCATCGTTGTATTTCCTTTTTATTTTTTAGCTTGACTGCATTCCATAAATGGTGTGACTGATTACATTTTTTCTGTCCACTTCCAAAGAAGTTTTTGTCGCAGCTTTAACCAAAGTGGGACAGAAAAACACCGAGACTGATGCCAGAGCAGCCATCAGTCAGATTCTACGAAGACAACCAACAATGATGACCAGCATTGTTAGAATACTAATTATTAGAGCCGTGATGTAATGTTTTTATCTGAGGTGTGTTGGCTCTGGTTGTTCTTTAGCATAAGTTGTGCGCTAGCAGCTTGTTTACCCAGACTGGTTAATTGATTGACCCTTTAGCTTTAGTTCAGACACGCATGCCTTTCTGTTAAGAGAGGTTTAACTAAACGTGCCTCTGGTGCTTTTCCATAACATTTAGCAGTGTCAGTCTTAGAAGTGACGTAAACATTTAACCTCCCCCATTTGTGAATCTTGAGCAAAAATTTTTAAATGAACTCTGATTCTTATTTATTTATTTTTAATCTGCTGATAAAAAGTGGATATAAACCAACTTATGGATTTATCCTAAACTCCAAATGATTTCAGTAACTTTATCCAAACATGATGTGGCCAATTAAAACAATCCTGACCGTTCTGTCTGCGACTAAAGAAGAGATGCTGTCAACTGCGACTGCAGGGTGGCAACAACCAACAAACTGTGTCTGTTTTAACGGTTTTATGAGAAACAGCACATTCTATTAGTGGTGCTCCAATTGCTCTTTTCTGGCCAGTCACTGATTTCTAACTATTTTTAAAATTTATTAAAAAAAGAAAAAGCGTGACCTTCCAATCTTGACCAATGCCAATTTTCTTTCATTTTTTTCTGAAAAGTTGCTAAATATATTGATAAAGTTGCTAAATTGGCAACAGTGGGGTGACGATCGTTGGACACTAAACATTAAGGAAACTGGTGTGATTTATGGATGCACCTGTACATTTGATCTAAGATGAGAAGCTTCCATGTGTAACACACACATTCTATTAACTCAAAAGGCTTTGTGTGGTCATATATTATAACACTAGCATTAATTTAGATGAACCCTTTGAGTGCTTTATTTTTTGTGAAGCATGTCCAAGGACAGTCAAAAGCTGGAGTGGTTTGTAAGGATTCTGTAGTAAAGTTCTGCTCCTGGTGTCCGTTCTGCAGTGAAGAGGCTGAGATGTGGAGCCTTCAGGATGACTCAGACCCTGATACCGAAAACAAAAATCTGTTTAGATGAAAAGATAACTGTCGTATTTCTGTGGTTGTGCTCATTACTGAAGAAATGACTGACTTAATGTAGTGATATTTCGAGCAGCACCAGTCAGATTTGTGGTTTATTTCCAATCTCGATTTGTTTTTTGTTTTCGTTTTCTTTAAGAACCACAAACCGAATGAAACTAAACAGTGACTCATTGTTTAGACTGTGTGTGTAAAACAAGATTTTACTCATTTAAAATTTAACATCACAATTTCTTTTTCTGTTTGAAGTTGTCTTTAGCATTCTGTATTAGCATTTAGCGTGATGAGCATTGTGTCTCTGAGCATTTCAGTGCTAAGCCAGCTGTTAGCATTTCTCTGGGCCCTCCAGCAGGCTGCCAACGTTTCATATTCAGCATGTTCCATAACAAGTTGAAACTTTGAAAGAACAGGACAGATCGTGTTAGCTGCACTTCATTCAGTCTTCCTGTTATCTGCTGAAAGCTGTCTCCTGCAGCCTGAGTAAAACAGACACGGCTTGACATGTTCCTTTTAGTTTGCTTGAGTAACACGTCTTCCTTCCTTCAGTCTTCTTCACTTGGTAACAACCTCCACACCACATAATGTGGTTAGCACGAAATGTTAACACTGATTGTAAATGTGTGAGATCTTGAAGTTCCCTAGTAGCTGAGTAAGCTGAAAATGGCCCAACTCTGGACTAAGAAAGCAATTCTACTAGTAATAAGAGAATGTCATGAGTTTAAGTCCCGAGTCACACCTGGTGTGTGTAAACAGAGGTGACTTACTGAATCACTGTGGTTTAGATTGATTTAAGTTACAATCTAAACCACAGTGATTAAATCAGGCTTTCCGGCAAAAAAAAAAAAAAAAAGATAACGGACAGAACAAGAATCAGCAGATCAGCCTTTTTGTTATCTGTGATCAACTAGAAAAGTTGATTTTTTTAAATCAACAGTTTACTGGTACTTGAAGCACTGCAGTAGTTCTCTAACGTTATTGTTCTGTCTACAGCACACATCTCACAGCAACGGGCGCCAGGAGCTCAGCACACGCTCAGGTCGGACCGGCATGCGATCCCGCAGCTCGGACGAGTCGCAGCAACCCCATGTGGGCAACTACCGGCTGCTCAAGACCATCGGCAAAGGCAACTTTGCCAAAGTTAAACTTGCCCGGCACATCCTCACTGGCAGAGAGGTAAGCTGCAGAGGTCATTGTCTTTTACTTTGAAAAGTAAGTTCGCTAAAGTTGGCTCCTTCAGACTAGCCAGGAGCAATTAGCAACTACCTGGTGGACCTGCTGAGCTCATTATAGGAGCTACTTCTCTGAGCAACGCTGGTAAAAATGTTGCTAAATGTTAATAGAGGAGCCATGTTGTGATGAGTTTCTGAAGGTGGAGATTCAGAAAGAGCTTCTTAAAGAGACAGAGGCCCAATTTCAAGGCGTTGAGTTACACTCAAGTTTCTTATATTTGAGTTATATACAGCATTTTTATAACTACTGAAGGTAATAGTTACTTTAGTGTGCTGTAAAATGACACTATGATACCGCCCCTCTATGATGCAGCTGTAGAGATGAGAAATGTAGTTAAATGAAGTAAAATAGAAATGTAATTTAAAATCAGATTAGAAGTAAGGAAATCTAATCAAAAACAACAAAAGAATTTAGCAAAATTCAGAAATAAAAATAGAATTCACATTTAAAAATGAAAGTAGTTTTTATTTTGATGTGAAATGTAAAGATGGCTTGTAGCAAAATGTAGAAATTGGAAAAACAGACATGAAGTTTGAAATATAAAAAAATAAATTATAAATGCACATACTATTGTAGTTTTAACTGTATAATTATATATTTAAATTGTACAGGATCTAATTTGTGAAATAAAGAATTGAAATTGGGTCGCTGAATCTGTTGTCCAGCCAGGCTGCTGCTGCTGCTGAGCGTCTGATTTCAGAAATGATTGACGTTCCACTCCGTTGTGCTTTCAGACGGCCTCTAAACTCTGTGAATGGCAGCACCACAGTCACTTTGGTTTATAGAGCTTCAATTCCTGTGTTGTTTTTAATTACACAGGTGTTGGCTCCATCTTTTTTCACACTTTCCCACCTCTGGCTAAGTTATCATTTTTTCCCGTCTCCACAGGTGGCAATTAAGATAATAGACAAGACGCAGCTGAACCCAAACAGCCTTCAGAAGGTAATTTGCTCTCTCCAGTCTCTTCTGTATAAATTGCACCTAGCAAGCAGCTTCTGCTGGGTGATTGCAGAAGAAGAGATGTGACTGTAACCTTGTGGCTTTTCAGGCTGTGAAGTTGAGATGACTCAGCGTTATTACGACCTTTGCATTCGATTCGAATCTAAAAAACATCTGATCATTCTCACTACACATAGAAGAGTCCCCCCCCCCTCCCAGTTTCTCCATCGTCTTAACCTCCATGATGAATGAATGTAATTGTCTTCTTCCTGGTCAGTGGTCGTAGCTGGGTTGGTTTTCATTTGCTTGTTGCAGCTCTTGGCAAAAGTCTTTGTACTGCTTGAACTTTTTTTCACATTCTGTCCTGTTCCAACCACAAACCTCAGTGCGCTCTGGTGTGTTTTTGTGCCGCGTGCCCACACAGTCACACTGTGAAGTGGAAGGAAAATCAAACCTTTCTTCATTTTCTTTAACAAAAGCCTGAAAGGTGTGGCATGCATTTATATTTAGACCACCACCATTCAGTACCAACTTCACACATTTGGAGATGAACATTGTTGTCTCTTATTTTTTTGTTACAAAATACCTTCAGCTTATTCAGGCTGAATAGAGACTGTCAGTTCAGGTAAATTATCAAGGCTTACAAAGGATGCTTTCCATCTGGACTTTGACTGGACTGTTGGAACACATAAATAACTCTTTGGGGTTGTTGTCCTGGTAGAAGGGAAACCTTGTTACAGTCTCAGATAGGGCTGCACAACATATCAGAAATATATTATTGCAATATTAGTTTGTGCAACATTCAAATCCCAAAAGACTTGGACTGCAGTTTTATTACATTCACACAGCAGGCAAATGTGACCCAAACCTGCTTTGTTTTGTTGTTGTTTTGTTCCCCCAAATGTGACCTCTGTGGTAATTTTTTAAATTATTATTTTATTTTATTTTTTCTGGGCAGTCTGGCCACAATTCCAAACTTTTCACCCCCAAAAATATCCAAACTGTGCTAGTTTTATATGTGGAACTAAATCAGATATGTTTTTAAAGTGTCTGGAGTCTGAATGGTCAGTCTGTAAACGGAGCGCTGCGTTCTTCTTCTGCAGCTGTGGGTCACTTTGGGGTTATAAACTGTTCACACAGAAGTCTGTTTGTGGTTGCATGTTATTAGTACCATTAATGACCAGGCAAATTAAAATTGGATTACAGCAAAAAAATAAAAAGAAGTATTTATTGCCAGTTGACTAATTCATTCACGGGTAGGTGCATTCTGTGCACCAAAGCCTTGGCATTATGGGAGTTTTTGATTCTTAACAAAAGGCAGCAGTATCCACTAAACATCCCTACATTTATTTTTTTTTTTTGGTCTTAAATTTAATTCAAGGTGGGATTAAAAAGGTCTTAAAAAAAGAAAGTAATCTGTAATTTCTCCAACTAAAAAAATAATTATTTCATTAGTTTTTCTCATGGGGTATTTTTGTCAGGCGAATGTTTGAGTCGTGTGTAGATGTCTTTATGTTCTTCTGTTACTGGAGGATTTTGAGGCTGCCGCTAACTAGCTGCTAACATTAAACTGCTTGCTAACTTTTCTGTGTATCATGGGTAAGTGCAAATGAGGCTATGAGGTTTGGTTTGGCTACTGGCTCACTTCTGTTACCAACCCATACATTTTGTTTTTGGTCTTTAATTCAAGGTGCAATTAAAAAAAGGTCTTAAAGTCTTAAACTTGAATTCCAGAAATCTGCAGGAACTTTGTTTTCTGCTCTTAGATGATCAGTCTGCGGTCATCAACTTGAGCTCCGTTTCCTGTGTCTTTGATGGGGTGGGTGTTGGGGGTGGAGGGGAGGGGGGAGGGGGCGTTGTCCTCACTAATAAGGCAGACGAGTGTTTTGTCCCATCATGCCTCTGTGACTCCCGGCCCTGAAGTTTTCGGGGAAATGAGAGCAGCATCGACTCATTCTTTTGAAACCGTCACACAGATGAGAGCGGCGGCCCCGCTCCCGGCTCTCCTCTCTGCCCCTGGTCTCCCTCGGTGCTTGGCCAGTGGTTTTCCATCAGTTTTTCCAAAGCTCCATTGATTGTTGCCTTTGTACCTCAGGGGCCCGGGCCCTTTGGCGTCTGCTGTGACACAAAGACACTGAGTCATGACGCCGCCGTTCACAGAAACACAAGGCGTGAAGCCTTTGTGTCGGTTCTTGTTGTTTTTAGGTTCCTGCTTTGTCACCGCCAAGAAAAAACAAAAAACATGGTTGTCAGATTACTCCTCATGCTGTTCCAGAAAGTATTTGACTTCTTTTAATGTTTATTTTAAGGAAGCAGGGCACGTTGATCCAAAAAAAAGTGTTTGAATACTTGAAGTCATGTTCATGTCACGTTTCCATTTATAGACAAACTGGCTGTTTTCTCTTTTCTTTTTCTTGGTGAGATGAAGGAAATCCAGTCACGGATTGGTTCAGCCAGGCATTAACAGAAGTCTTATCAGCGTTCACGCATTCTTTTAAAACACTCTTCTACACAACAGTTAGTGAGCTAATTTGCCAAACTAAAGGTACATTCCACTCCATGTGCTTGAATGATGGAATATTTTACTGGAATTCCCAATGAAGTCACAGTTTTGACCTGGAATATCTCAGATTCTTCTCCAGTCTGGACCTCAGAATCCATAACTGTGAAAGGTGGCGATGGACAGAGGTCTGCAATACGACTACAAAAGCAACATAGCAGAACTAGGGTACAGCCAGGCGGCAAGGCCTAAAATATTATGATATATTTTAGTTCTATCAGTAATACATTTTATTTTTTCAAACAAAGAACAAAGAAAGATTATGCACTGATATAAAGCACTAAATATATGGAATGCTGGTCATCCCTTTATTCATTTAACAAATAAAGGGTAAATTTTACCCTAGATTTTTTTCAAGGAAGTTTCTGGCTACGGATGCACCACTTCCATGTGGAGCCAATCCCATCCACTGGTAGTCATGATAGTAAATTTTACTGGATGATAAACTGCCCCAGAAATTTTCGATGAATTATAATATTGTTGTTCTGAGATCATTTTCAAGTAATATATTGACAATGTCATAACAACGCATTTTTGTTTAATTTTGCACAGATCACTTCACACTGGAAGTGGAAGATACTTTAAATATCCCAAATAAAACACAACAACCAAAAACGACAGAAGATAAACCTGATGGTATGGTATTTCCAATCAAAACCACTAATAAAATGAATTATTTGTAAACAAATTTCCTGTCAAAAAAGATCACCTCACTGTTGTCAGCTTAGTGTCTTCCTCACTATAGTTAGTATTTTTTTTTTTTTTTGACAAAAAAAAAATCAGTATTTGCTAAAATTGGAATCAGGAATTGAGGCTTTTTAAAGATCTCTGCTCAGCCTGAAGACTGTGATCTTTGCTGCCCTTCCTCTGTCCTGTCTGTGGTAATAATTCTATTAATCTGTTGTGGAAAGTTTCTTTCCAGAAGTGGCGTACCAGCTGATTTTAAACATTTGGTCAGGATGATGCAGGATTGTCGGCCAGCGCTCCAGAAAAATGGCCAACCTGAATTAGACTTTTATGTAACAGTGCAAATGGTTGAGAGGCCGATGGCAGACAGGAGGGTGTTTTTGTCTTTAGAGCCTAAAGATGTCTGTTCAGTAGTTTAATTGTTATGCATTGTTGAGTTGACACATCTGAACTCTCCAAAGCTCTGGATGGGATCGCTGTCAAAGGTCAAGGTGGGAGTTCAGCTCTTAAGTCTTGATGAAAGATAAACAGAGGAGGCTTAAAGCTAAGTCTGTTAGCATGCACACTTTTTTATTATTAAATCACAACAACAAATTTTCATCCAAAAAAAAAAAAAGACCGTTTTTATCTTCATTCTGCATTGTTTAATCAGACATCAGGTACTGCCATTAAGAAGTTTATTTTATTTTTAGTTAACCAGCTGCTTTAAATCAGGATTATATAACTTCAGCCGAAGGCAGTCGTTGTTGTTCGAAATGAATTTCCCAAGCTAAAGTTAGCATGTTGACCCATTAACGTCTGTGATGCCCCAGTATCTTCTGACGTAAGCCAACATTAGCCAATATTAGCACAACAGTGAGCCCACTGAATGTGGAATGTAAATCTTTGCTGCTGCTTTTGACATGGATGAACATTTTTTATTTTATTCTTTAGGAAGAAAAAAAGAAGGTGGAGGTTAAAAATGTTTTTTGTTGGAAGATTTAGTTTTTCATAACTGCTTTGCTTGGGTAATATGTTTGAACTCGGATCATTTCATCCAGTGTGTTGGATTAAAAGGAAATGCAGAGCTTAGTAATTTAAGAAAACCATGCCTTGGTTATTTGAGGTTCTCAAAGTAAAAGCTCCCCTATGTAAGGAATAACAAAGAGTTAATTAATCTTCAGTGACTCCCTGTTTCAACCTGTGTGGGAGGTTTAACGTTTGAGGCTCATTTAAGTCAACGTGTCTTTTGGTTTTCTGACGTGAAGAGAACTGGGGACTTACTGAGCCCTGCATATGCACTCAGAACCCCATCAATGTTTTCAGGTCTGACAAACAGTAGAATTGGCGCATAACATTAAAATGAAATTGATACATTGATTCCATTTTTGAAAAACCTACATATGAAAAAAAAATAAAAAATCTGAAAAGTGTGGTGTGCAAATAAATCCAGCCTCCTCTTCATCTAGAACTCAATTAGATTTAAGCCCACTGAGTAGAGCATTATGGGGGATGTAGGCAGAGGGAAGAGCTAATCTCCTCAGCCTCTCACGGCGAGCTAATAAAAGTTGGTTGCATTGATTAACTTACTCATGCTTTGGTTACCTAGCAACAACTTGTTGAGTAACTTGCGCAGCAGCAGTTTCAGGTTTCGTCACAGTGCCTCATAGCTGCTTAAAAATAAACAATGACTGAGAGAAAACTGTGGACAAAACAATAACACAGGAAAGGTCACATCACTAGTTTGGTAATATTTCACATATTTAAAACAAAAAACTATTCGATATTTTATGATATCGACTGTTGAGAAATTCTTAAATGATGATATGTTTTTCAGCCATGTCGTCCAGCCCTGACTTATGAAGATATTTAACAAAATCAGAAAAGCAATGTAGATGATGTGGTCTCTTTCAAACAATGTCGAAAGTGTAGGGAAATGTATATATTATTGGTCATAACAGCAGTATTAATATCGGTGCATCACAACTTTTTTTTTTTTTTTTTCTTTTTTTTGTGGAACAATTTGGTGCATGAGTAAACCAATCTGTTTTGATTCCCTGTTTTACGTCAGAACTTTCCACACCAGGAGGATGGCTTGTTCAGACTTTTCAGATTTCTTGTGCTGAAATGTTCTGGCTGGACGCAGACCCAGCGATTACATATTGAAGTGTCCTCATCTGTTAATTTAAGGATTTGTTCCTTCAGGCTGATTTGTTTGTCCAGATGAGAGCTGAAGGATCCCAGTGACGAGCTGAGCTGAACAGAACCTGTTCAGAGTCCTAGCTGAGATAAACAACGTGGCTTTGCTGCAGTAAACAGCAAACGCACATCTTCGTCTTGGTTAAAACTCCACAGGCTGTAATTTGTTGTTTGTGACTCATCTCTCAGCCTGTAACTGGATGGAACGGATGTTTCCAAAAGCACACAAATAAAAATAAAACCCAGGAAGTGATCTAATGTTTAGCCCACTCAGACTTGTTTATACATCCCGGATCAGTTGTAGTGGATACAGGAAGTGGGAACGTGTAGACTCGGTTCCTCCTTTTGGACTTCTAGCTTGTGAAAGCTAACAGCGTCTGTGATTTTTAGCTTCGAGCTGTGTGTTACTTCCCCTGAAGGCGCCTGATCTTGGTGACAAAACAGATGTAGTCAGAGCATGCCGCGCATTGTTGCAGTGGCACGTTTTTGTCCTTGACCTAGTTTATAATGTGGTTACCTTATTTCATTCCTCTGTTCTTTTCCCCAACCATTTATTTATAGGTTTTTTTTTTTCTACTTTAAATTTCATTCATGCTATTAAAAAGGTCTAAAAAGTCTTGAATTCGTCTTGCTGAAACCTGCCGATTAGGCCTGTCGCAATAAACAATAAATCTATTAATTAGATGATAAATTAAAGCGAGCTCAATGATTTTCAGTTGCATGATTTTTGGTTTTTCTCTCATCTCTACCAAAAACTGTTTAATAAGTCTTCAGAACGGTGCTTTGGTTTCATCTAGGCCTTTTTTTGAAGGATAGTTTTGTTTACAAAGACTTCATGATTCATTTTATTTTTTGTGTGTGTTTATTTTGGATATGTAAGACGTCTTCCAGTTCCACTGTTAAACTTTAAATTCTAATGAACATTTATTAATCTTTGAGAATATATGTTTTGCATTATTTTGCGATTACTTGAAAATGGTCTCAGAACAACAATATTATTGTTTATCGCAATAATTTCTGGGACAATTTATCATCTAGTAAAATGTTTTATCATTACAGCCTACTGCCCATATTCTAAAACAACCAAAGAACAGATTCCCCATTCCTGTTTATTTTGACCTGTAAAATTTGCTTTATTTATGTGATAGAATTAATCACCTGCATTAATAGAATCAGCACAGATTCAGTATTTCAGACTGAATCTCCACTGTGTCTGAGGTTGAAGCGATATTTCCAGACACATTCGGCATGAGCTAATTGATCTCTACTTTCACACCGCTCGGTGCCAGCAGAACGAACCTGCAGGTTTTTACCTGTAAAACTCTGGCGCAGTAAAAGATGGGATGGCTGCTGTTGGCTGTTTGAACATGACTGCACAAAAAAGAAAAAGCTTCTACTGCAGTTCAGAGTAACGTGGTTAAATGCTGTTAACTTAGAGTTTGAGTGGAACTAGCCTACACAGAACTGATCAAATCTTCTAGTTGACTTTCTTTGCCCTTTTTATTTAGATGGTTAACTGGACTTGAGCAACATTCACAACAGGCGGGTAAATTAGTTTTAACCTTTCAATAGACAAGCTATTGAACAGGTGATATTTCCTAAATGATCACATGTAACTCAGTGGTGCTGAATATTCTTGAAACCAGAGTCTAGATGATAAACTTGGTGACATTCTGTACTGTTTTATTTGGCATGGAAAGCTGTTTGACTCGTTTTACCAGAGTTCAGTCTGACTCGCCGAGCTGCATCACCCTGTAACATGAAGATTTGTCCTGACTGCTCACTTTCACATCACCTTTGATGAAATGATAAGCTCGTCGTTTTGCTGGTCAGAAGCCTCCAGGCCTGAAAAACTCCCAGTCAGCATCTCTGTGTCTGACCGTTTTAAAGCTTCAGGTCTCATTGATCTGTCGGTCGAACTGGACTCCAAACACACTCTGGTGTCTTACTGATATGAATCAGTCTGATGGGGGTCGCTGTGAAGTGATCACATCTAGAATCAAAGGTTGCTTTATTTCCCAAAAGAAATGTGGATCAAACGTGTGTGTGTGTGTGTGTGTGTGTGTGTGTGTGTGTGTGTGCGCGCGCGCACTCAAGGCGACCCGATGTTCGAAGCCTCGCTGAATTTGAAAACGGCCCCTGCTGTTTATCACCATCTGTTAGCCTTTTAGGCAGAGCAGTGTACGGTTCTGGGCAGAAAGTGTCCCAGTACATCTACCAGCCTGAATCTGTCCACACTCCTCTGCCTGTTGCTCACACACTCTGCCTGCTGCGGTGTCTTTATTTATACTGCTGGGCCAGGGCGAGCCTCTTCATGCATTCAGTTTTTTGTCTTTAAATGTCGTTCACTCCAAACTCAGTAGCACACCGTGTTGGCATATGTCCAACAAACAGGGAAAAAAACAAAAACTGGGAAATGGTTATTTTTATGGATGCTAATGAAAAGAATCCCAACCCGTCTGAACTGCTCCGTGTGTTAGCAATGTGGGTTTTCTTTCTCCCCATGTAGTAAATAGAAGTGATTAATTATAACTTAATGAAAAATGGATTTTTGACACATTTCTCTTCGTCGTGATATTGTAGGCTATTGCAAAACGTCTTTGAAAATCCAAGTTTTTTTTCCTATATGTTTATTTTCTTGTAATTTTCAGAGCTAAATTTCGGGTTTTAACTAGAATTTTAAAATGAACTGAAACATGACAACACAATGAACATGGCTGGAGCTGACGAGTTTAGTGATCAATTATTCTGTTGATTAACTGGATTAAAAAATTGGCACATTCTTCAGATTTTTCTGAAGCTTATTTAGCATAATATTAAAAATACACAACAAAGAAATTATTTGCATTGTTAAAGTAGGAAAATTAATATTTGACAAATCTGTTGACTAGTTTTTGAATAACCACTTCATAATCCAATAGCAAAATGTGCTTACTACGACTTTTTTTTCCTTCATACTTTGAACCAGGTGAAGCTAAAACTCAGACTTGAAGAGTAGAAGATATTCACACACCTGGAAAGTTTTTCATCTTAATTACAAAATGTGTATATTTTTGTACAGTTTAGGCTTAATTACTCTAGACTCCCTGTACTCCAGTTAATGACTAATTGATTACTAAATTAGTCTATTATTTCAGTAATCGATTGATCCGATTGTTCAGCCTTGGCAGTAAATAGACAAGTTCCACTTTTTAAATAAAATGACTAAAATAAAAACATTTTGAATCTGTCCATCCGTTCCCCCCATCCCTCCCACTGAGGCCTGTTGGTGACCTGATGTAGGAATTAAAACAATGTAGTCATCTAAGTTTTTCACTAAACAAAATTTGTTTGATATGTTTTGCTAGTATTCAGAGTCACTATGACAATTATTGTGGTAAAGCTGATATTTTTTTTAGCTATACTATTTCATAAAAACACTCACTAAAAAAATCCAGTGATGTATTTTTACAATACAGACTCTGAATCATACAGTCAAGTGTTTATGACTGGACCAAATTATGCTAATAAAATCAATTTCAAATCACTTAAAAGAAACAACACAAATGACAATATTTGAAAACTCTCATAAAAATGTTGTTTTGGTAATATTCCCCTCTCTGGTGATGATGCAGCAGAACTTCTGTTGTGTCATTTTGCTCAGTTGCATAAAGGAAGTGATGGTTTGTTCTTGTGTTCCAGTTTCATCAGCACGCCTGACCACGTCATAGCGCCCCCCCCCCCACCTCATGAAAGATTGAATCCTTTTGAGCTCTTTATGGGATGGACGAGCATGGTGTAGTGAACAGCTGGTTAATAATGCATTCCTCTCTGTGCTGCTCTGGATGTGCAGCCAAATGGTGAAGCGGTTTTGGCTGCAGCTGCTCTCCTCACTCCTCTGAATTTTGTGAAATTGTTCCTGGTCTGACTGGTTGACCCTCCCAGCTCAGCAGCTTTTTGAAATTATATCAACCAAGAAGGGAGAAATAAATTAATAAATTAAGGGTTTTTGGAACTTTTAAAAACAAATTGAGCAGTTTTATCTGGAAAAACAACAAAAAAAATTTGGTTGTGGTTTATTTGGGGTTTAGAGAGAATAAAATACATTGTGCTTCATCGATCTGTTTACCCTGGCGTAATATTTTATCACAAGTTTTTTTGTTTGTTTTGTTTTTTCTTTTTTTTGCAGGGAATCAATGAAATTTCTACATAATGAATAAAATTTCCACATGAATAATAATATTAATAATAAACTTCAATCATTGTAGAAACCATACAATAAAATTTCATGGATTATAATGAAATTGGGGTTATAAATGGTACAAATGATAGATTTGGTGTTTTACTGTGTTTCAGCCTCATTTTGGTAGACTTGGCAAAAACATGAAAGTTTTTAATCTAACTCTGTTTGTCTGTCCTTTACAGCTTTTCAGAGAAGTCAGAATAATGAAGATCTTAAATCATCCCAATATTGGTGAGTGGATCTTTGACGCGTTCTACACAGAGAGACTGCAACATCCCACTGAAAGGGTTTAGGATGTGAGACGCTTGTGTCCACATGTGGAAAGCTAAAAATATGATTTTAAAAGTTAAGATCATTCCTCAAATTAAGATCTGGTAACTTTGTTTTTTCTAACGCACACATTGTCAGACATTTAATTAAACTTTAAATAAAAGGAATATCATAAGATATTCCTGGAAAAACGACACCACTCTTAAGTTGATCTTTGTTTCAGCCTCTCGCCTCACTTTCCAAAGGCTCAGCTGACCAATCACTGCTGAGAACCAAAACTGCTGGTTCTAGCAGTCTAGTCCTAGTCAAAGAAATGAGGTTGATGATGGCAAATAAAAGATGAAGGATTCTGCTAAGGTTTTAGTTTAAAGGGGCAGTATTATGTAAAATCCCCTTTTTTGACCTCTTACATCATGTTTTGTTATTTTTTTGACCTCACAGAGCAGCCTTTCCCCACTCAGCTCCTTCAGACTAGCCAGCAGCAATTAGCAAACAGCTGGTGGAGCTGCTGAGCTCATTATAGGAGCTACTTCTCAGATCAACGCTGGTAAAAACGTTAAAGGACTAATAGAGGAGCCATGTTGTGATGACTTCCTGAATGCAGAGCTTCAGACAGAGCAGAGGTTTTTAAAGAGACAGAGACCCAATTTCAAGGCATCAAGTTACAAAGTAACATTTCTTCTACATCATATTTGATATATACAGCATTTTTCTAACATCTGAAATTAATATAATTACTTGACTGTGATATAAAATGGCACTTTTTACCTGGAAAACACCAATACTTCCCCTTTAAGTAATAAGCCTTTATAGATGTATTTTATGTACATGGGACATTAAAAAGGTTAAAGAATTATAACAAATACAGCACATTATTTTTTATAACCTAATAGGAATGTTTTCTTTTTTATTAAACATTTGTTGGATTAGTTTTATATCTTGCTTCCAAAATACATCAGTTTCTTTTTTGTTCTTCCAATATAAAATATTTAACTTGATATTAAGCATCTGCATTTTCCCCCCTTTGTTTTTGACAAATCACTTAACCTGCTGCATTGTGTGGCTTAGTCACAGTTTTTAACATTTAACAAGATTTGACGATGATTCATTTTTCATTTCCTTTCTGCTCGCCCCATAATTTCCTCTGCAGGAAACGTGACTAGAATAATAAGAGAGATTCTTCTCTTCATCTCTGTTTACTCTCCCACCTTTTCCACATGTAGCAGGATGAGTCTCAGCTGGTATCGGCAACCAGAAACAAAAAAAAAAATGCACTCCATTTTGTTGTGCAGTACTTATTGAGGTTTGATTTGCTTCATCATGCAATGCTTACATTACCCCCTCACACACACACACACACACACAGGTCCATTTTTATTCCAGGTGGCTCTTGTTCGTGTCCATGAATTAGTTTCTTTTCTCCCCTCCTGGTTTTTTTCAATATAATTGAATTCATGGCTTTCCCTCTGTCTGTCCTTTCTTTCTGCAGTCAAGCTGTTTGAGGTGATTGAGACGGAGAGGACCCTCTACCTAGTGATGGAGTACGCCAGTGGAGGTGAGCTGAAATGATTTCATCTCACGTTGTTACATAAAAACCCCTCATAGCTCCGCTCGGTCCGCCATATTCCACCAATATTTTCTCAGATGGATGGAGGATAACATGAACATGAGTTTTACGCCCAATGGCAAAGCAAAGGTTTTTCTAAGCAAAACAGATGAGAAGCAGGAGTGCATTGATACATCAGTCAGCCGATAAATTGGTCCCGATTTCCTTAATTTTCTGAGATCTGTGTTTTGCTGATACCTTTAAGGGAAACTGATGTTATCCGTCTCCACAAAGATCTAAAAATCAACTTTTCAGGCAAAATGAAAATCGGTTTTGCCAAAATCGGCAATAATCCAGAAAACTGCCATCGGTGCACCCCAAAAGAAAACTGCTCAGCTGTTTGTGTTTTTTCTCTCCTCACTAAAAATCATCTATTGCTGCTGCTGCTTTGCTCCAACAGGTCACATTCTGTAGTCTAAAAGGAAAGCTGCAGTGCTCACACAAAAAGGGGGAAAAAAATCAGATTTATACAATGTTAAATGTAAAAATAAGGTAAGAGAAAAAAGGAACACATTTATACCAAAAATCTCAGAGCTTATATTAATCTGAGAAATTTTCTAGAAAATACAAGATTTCTGAGCTTCACAGATTGAAATTTTGTCTTTAATTCTTACCAGATAATATGTGAATTTAAACATCTTCCAATTTTATTAACTTCTTGTACTGATCCAGCAACATTTCTAGAAGAAGTTGAAATAAACCAAGTCAGCTTCACACAACCATCCCACAATCAGCATCATCAGCATTTTTGATGGGCTCATATGGAAGATTAGATATATTATCAATATGCAGAGCATATATTTGAGATGCTAGAAAATTATAGTCTACCACTGCAATATTAATAACCACACATATAAATGGTTCAATAAACTGGTTTAGCTTGTAGCAACAAAACCTGTACGTTCAAATGACACACTAGCATTTAGTTGATATTTACTTTGCACCTTAAATTACCCCCTGAAAATCACAGTTTCAGATTTCTGTTCAGCTCAAACTCCAGTCCCAGTTCTGTCGGAGTGTTACACTTTAGTTTTTTTTCTTAGCTAACTTGCTAACTTTTTTGCCCTTGAATGTTTTCCCGTGTTCAGAGCTCAGCTGGCCTGTTTTTTGGGTGTCAGCCCACTCTATCCATCTCTCTCTCTCTCATTGGCTCCTGAGTCTGAGCTCACAGATGATTAAGCGTTCACGTCCAAACACACACACACACACACACACTGTGTTGGCCTCTTCAGGTGATCTCTGGGTGAGGAGTGGGGCTTCATTCATGTCTTCAGGATGCACAGAGGAAGGCTTCTTGCTGGTTTTGTCTTTTTTTTCTTTTTTTATTATTATTTCCCAGCCAGCCTGATTCAGAACACAACCGGCTGTAGCCGTGCGCCGGTCTAGCGGTGTGTAGACGTGCTAACCGGGGAAGCTTCTGCTCCTGGAACTCTGCAGCAGCAGCTTTGTGCCTCCAGGAGGGGCTCAGTTTGGAGTTAGAGCACGTCAGTGTGCTCAAGAAATGCCCTCAAACCATGCACATGGGGGGCGTAGCGCGCCAGCTGCATGAGAATGTTATTTTTATCTGCTGAGCTTTAGAAGTCGTGATTCGCTCGGTTTCAGCACGTATCTCTCCCACTTGGAGTCCCGACCTTTCCCTAGTCGCCATCAGGCGCTTTCTGACTTCCCCGTCTGTGTTTGCAGGTGAGGTGTTCGACTACCTGGTTGCACACGGAAGAATGAAGGAAAAGGAGGCCAGGGCTAAATTTAGACAGGTACCTAACTTTCTCCCCCTGCAGTGTTCTGGTTTCACACCTCTGCTCCTGACTCCACCTCCTTCTGCTGCCTGTCTGAAGACTGAACAGAGAAGTTGAATCAGTTCTCCGTACCAATAAGCTGGCCCAGTGCTGAACTACTTAAGCCTGGTGACGTCATCAATTCTTCCATAGTGAAAAGTTTAAGTAACCTGGCAACACATTCAATAAGGTGCGGCTGGGCCTGTCACCTTAACAAACTTTGCTTATATTAGGATAAATTGTCCCAGAAGTTATTGCAATAGAGAAGTCATTTTAAGAGTGTTTCCACTAATATAATAATAATAATAGTCATATTAATATACAGTCCTCTCAAAGATTAAATATACGCTCATTTCTTGCAAAGATTTAACACTGGAAAACATTTTAAATATCTCAAATAAATAAAACCCAAAAACGACAAATAAAATGAATTCTGAGTCTCTGTAAACAAAACTGTCCTTCAAACAAAGGCCCAGTTGAGACTGAAGCACCAGACTGAGGACTTTTATCATCCAGTTTTTGGTAGAAAAAGACACTTAAAAAAACAAAACAATGTTTGCAATAAACGTTTTAATTTAACATGCGATGAATTAATTTATTGCTTATTGTAAATGGCTTCATTGAATCAACCTTCCAGACCTCTCAGGTCTTCTGGTTCTGCTCTGCTCTGCATCCCATTCAGCTGCTATGCTCCTCTAGTCTGCTGAAACACTGAGCTCCTTTAAATTAAGACTTAAAATCTATTTATTAGAGCTGCCTTTGAATTATAATAACTGCAGTATCATAAATTATAGTCTATTTATTTTGGCACTGTATCACTTTATTTTTCTCTCTCTCTCTCTTAATCATGTTAAACACTTTAAACTGCCCTGATGGTGAAATATGCTTTCCAAATAAAATTGCCTTTCCTGGTCATTGTAAAGTAAAGCAGTAAGAAGTCTTGACGTTTTCATGATCCATGTAAATTATACAGCAAACATGTAGAAGGAGGTTTTCTGGTCATACCAGAATTTAGATTCGAAACACAACTTCATGCCACTTCTCAAAGGATTTATGTGTTAATAAAACCTGAAAGCCATGTGTACTTACAGCACTATTTCATGTTTGCGACATAAAAGTTTGCTTTCGTAATGTGCCATAAAAAGCTGATCCATGAAGAGGCTAATGAGACAGGAGCTCAGAGTGTGCGCCTTACCAATAAGTGTCGTAAGGCGCAGCAGGACTCGGCCTTTGCTGGTGATTAAACGCCTCTGCCTGTACTTTCTCACCTCTCTTCTGTCTTTAGCGCCACCTTCACAGAGTATTATTTTTCCTGTTGGCGCCAACCGCATCGCGCTCTCCACCACATCCTTTATCACAGTTTGACAAGTCAACAGCAGACAGACACTGTGCTGAACTCTTGCTCGTCTCCCCCTCCCTGTACAGATCGTATCGGCGGTGCAGTACTGCCACCAGAAGCACATTGTTCACAGAGACCTCAAGGTGAGTTCAGCAACATGATCACAAACCTGAAAACACACGCAGGAAGTTTTCACACTTCACAATACAAAGTGAAAGTATTCTATAGTGGAAATCTGCAGTGGGACTTCGAGATCAAACCTTACATACTCTGGAAAAATTATAGATGGTTTTTCTTTTTTACTACAACTAAAGAATAAATCAGTTCATTTGCTTAATTTAACAAATTTCATCATTAATTTACATTTTCTTACAACACTTTACATGAGTGAAAAGAGAGCTGGAAGAAGAATCATCTTGCATTAATCTGTCACAAATACAGAATAAATGTTTAGGGCTGTGTTCATCAAGTTAACAATATAAGTTGCAAACCTTAAATTATTCTCCTTATTGTTACTTCAAAAGTGTCTGATCTAATCTTTTTTTAAGTGTTTTGAATTGATTTTTAGTAGAGCATTTCTTTAACTCCTCCTCCAAACTACTCCATAATTTTACTCCATGCAGCAAAATGCACATTGTTTTAAAGTAGTATGCACAGTTTTACTTTTGAAAATAATTTCAATAATAGCAGGGCTTAATGCTACCCCTACCTGGAAGGCCAGTCATGTCTGACTTATTTGGTAGAAAAGGTCAGAGCTTCGTTTCTAACTCGGCCCAGAAAGCCGCCTGCTGACGACGCCTGTCTTGAACTGGATCACTGCGTCCCACTGGAGTGTGTCCGTAAACACACGGCAACGTCTCGGACTGTTCTCACGTGGCTCCTGCTACATCCGTTGCCATGCCACTCCCTTTGTGCTTTCCTTGTGTAAATATTCATGTTTCGATGATTCATATATATATATATATATATATATATATATATATATATATATATATATATATATATATATATATATATATAAAACCCTCAAGCTCCCAGGCCTCTGGTAGAGGACCCGAGCTCAGAGGATGAAAGAGACCACCTGCGAAGGGTGAGAAGGGAATTTTTATATATATATAAAAGCTGTAGAGCAGAGAACGTCGTTCAGCCAAGATGAGCTGCTGAGTCGTTTCTACTGCAGATAATCAATGATCCATGAAGAGGCTAATGAGACAGGAGCTCAGAGCAGCCTCCTCTGCCTGCTCTACATGTGCAGTCATGTAGCAACATTAGCATCTCCTGGTAATGATTCAGTTCTTAAAAAAAAAAAAACAGCTCACAAATTAACCTCTACTGGCAAAAATGAAGTTAACTTTAGGTAAAAACGTCATCTCTTTAGCCAGCAAAAGATCAACAAAAATATGTTGTTTTTTTTAACAACCAACCAACACCTCGGCCCTGTGTGTCGGTTTAATGCTTTGCTTACTGGACAAATAAACATTTTCTCAGGATTCTCATTTGTCTTCTAAACATGTCGCCAGCATTGTTCACTTCAAAATTCTACAGTTTTTTTTTTTTTTTTTTAACTAAATGGTGTGTATTGTTCAGTCTTGATTCCTTATTTGGTGGTATGTGTTGGAAGCGTTACCACAGATGTACTTTATGTAATGTTTTCCCCTTTCTTTTATTCAAAGGCGGAGAACTTGTTACTAGACGCAGACATGAACATAAAGATTGCCGATTTCGGCTTCAGCAATGAGTTCACTTTAGGCAACAAGCTGGATACGTTCTGCGGCTCCCCGCCGTACGCTGCCCCGGAGCTTTTCCAGGGGAAAAAGTATGACGGACCGGAGGTGGACGTCTGGAGTCTGGGGGTCATCCTGTACACGCTGGTCAGTGGCTCCCTGCCCTTTGATGGACAGAACCTAAAGGTAGGATCACAGTGTGTGTGACTTCATGCTCCAATTATTGGCCAGGTTTTAATGGGTTTCTGACTTGTTCACAGGAGTATTTTCTCCTATAGTCTCTCTGCAAAGTTCTGATGTAGTCTAGCATTTGTAATTACAGATGATGAATTGAGAGAGCAGTTTAATGTAATATTTTTCTAAATCTATGTTATATAGATTGTAATCCATGTCTTCTGTTTTAATTAATGGGATGTAATTCAAACGTGTCAGCTTGTTGGGAATATTGATGCCTAGTTACTCGATGTTCTCGGTGTGTAAACTGATGGTTGGCTGAATGACATGGCAGTGGATTTTTGATTTCTTAACGGTCTGAAAGAAAAAAACAGCAGATCATCAGCATATACACACATTTTTGTGTGGTTTATTGGCTGTTTCAATTCAATAAGTATTTGTCTTTTGTTGAATCGCAGTTGCCCATGGTTTCATTTGAAAAATATCAGTGATGTCGGGGTGTCAGCGCTGTCTGGTACTAAAGCACTGAGAAATTCAACCATTTGTCTTCACACAGGCATTGATTGAGCTGTAATATTCTGATCAACAAAAAATTACAAAGTACAAATTTATCTACAATAGAAATTTCGGTAACACTTTATTTGAAGGGGGTTGAATAAGACAGACATGACACTGTCATAAACATGACATAACACCTGTCATGAACATGAATATTTATGACTGTTGTCATAAAGCGTCATTCGGTAAATTGACACTTTTAATACAAAGTTGACATTATTCAAAATGTCTTTATGACAAGTTGACATTAACCAGGAAATCATTACTGTTTAAACTTTAACTTTAATAACATAAAGTTACCTAATTTTTAAAGTGCAATCAGTAATACTTTTATAACAAATTTATATCAGTAATGATTTCTTGGTTAATGTCAAGTTGTCATAACAAAGACATTTTGAATAATGTCAACTTTGTATTAAAATTAATTAAATATTCATGAAGGCTTATTCATGTTCATGACAGGTGTTATGTCATGTTTATGACAATGTCATGTCAGTCTTATTCACCCCCCCTTCAAATAAAGTGTTACCGAAATTTCCAATTACCCCACTCAGTTTAATCGTTTTGCTTGATGGCATTCGCCTTTCTGACATCTTTCCGATGTCTGATGCCTTTCCGACATCTAGCAAAACGATTAAACCGGTTTTATTTTGGATGTTGTGGTAGTCTATTAGACAGTCTCTCCAGTTTTACGCAATGGCAAAATCATATTTATTTATTTTTTTTGATTTGATGCATAATTGTGAGTTTATTGCAATTTTTTTGCAAAAAATTGTCAAACTCCCTCCTGCAGTTGGCAGTATTTCTTACTTCTACTACTCTGTGCTGCAACCTTACTCAAAGAAGAGTTATAGTCTGTGATCTACATTTAGCGTAACAAATACTGAGCTATTGAAGTTATTTGAAGAAAAATGTCCATGAGTCCAATCTTTCTGCTCGTTTTCTTTGCCATTATTTTTATCTTCTATCTGTAGAGTTTGTAATGTTGGAGTATGTAACATATGCAGTGGTAGTTTGGTATGAGACAGATGATGTGTGAAAACATC